>NW_028230449.1:6570659-6892385 GCF_043228905.1 Azolla caroliniana | reverse complement strand
GTGGATTTGGTGACGATGCCAATGGGGGTAGGACAGATGCGGTATCTGGTGTTGGCTCGGGAGGATCTAACAAACCAGGTTGAAGGCCAAGCCCTATAGAACAAGACGACTGCAACCGTATGCCGGTTTTTGATTGAGGACGTGGTATGCCGATACGGGTGCGTAGGGAAGATCGTGGCTGACCGTGGTGACTTGGACGCAGAAGAGGCCGAAGAGCTGTTCGACCGGCTAGGAGTCAAACTTTCGCTCACCTCAGCGTACAATCCGGAGGCGAACGGGAAGGTGGAGCGCGGACACGGGCCAATTGTCAAAGCGCTAGTACGGGTGTGCGGAGGCCGAGTCGGGGACTGGCCACGACTGCTACCTTATGCCTTGTGGGCGGACCGGACTATGCACAGTTTGGTAACCGGGTTCATGCCAGCCGAGTTGATGTTCGGACAAAAGCAGATCATGCCAACAGAGCGAACGATCTCCTCGTGGGCCACGGTGGACTGGAGGGATGAGATGAGCCGGGAGGAACTGTTGGCGGCGCGGATTCGACAGCTCGAGTAGAGGCCGGAGGACGTAGAGCGTGCTGCGGAGAAACTTCGGGTAGCGAGGATAAGGAACAAAGCCCGGTTCGACCGAACACACCGGCTCCGGCCAATGAAGATCGAGGAAGGAGACTGGGTGCTAGTCTACGACAGCAGCCTCGACAATCAGCATAGGGCCACGCGGAAGTTTGCGAGGAGGTAGTTCGGGCCTTACGTAGTAACAAGCCCCAACGGCAATGGGATGTACCATCTCACGGAGCTCGACGGTACGAGAATGGCAATACCGGTAGTAGGGAGGAGGATCAAAGCGTTCAAGAAACGGCACGATGGGGAGCCAGAGCTAGGGGGCATGGACAACGACGACGAGCAGCCCGAGGCGGAGGATGAACCGGTAAACGAGGAATAAAAGCAAGGATTGGTTTTCTCCCGTAGGAACCTAATTTTGGCGCATACTGGTGGATGCGCGGTTAGGTGGGGCCGGATGTCATGAAGAAAACCATCCCCAGGCGCAAACCGTGTATAGTGTGTGTGAACCGACCCTTACACGTGGGCATGTCCCTTGTCGTATAGTAGATAGGTAGGCACAAAGGTTAAATCCTAGGTAGCAATATTCTATAAGGGAAATCGAGGAGTATCTCTGTCCGAAAGGAGAGGGAGACGGGGGAGAGAGGATATCGCGCGCTAGAAGGAACGAAGTGTTGTCGGACTGGGACCGAGCTCTTCTTCTCTGTCGTTCTCCATAGCTTTCTTTTGCGCAGGTTCTGAGGAGGCTGATTCTGCTCCGTGGAACGCCCATGTACTTCCAGCAGAATCTCCATCTTGCTTCCGGCAGAATCTCCATCTTGCTTTCCTGTGTGCGTGGGTGATCAGGCGTTGGTATCCACCTCGCCGACCTGATCGGCTGTAACCGTTCGAGTCGTCTGCATACATACAAATACATGCCTATATTTACATACATACTCTAGTGTTCTCAACTCGCGTCCCTGTGCGCTTCTTTGTCTATACGTGAGTGAGCCTCTCTCTCTCTCTATCTCTCTCTCTCTTTCCTCACCTATTCCTCGGTCCAAGACCCCAGTGGTCCCGCCTTGTTCTCCACGCACGCGCGTAACAACGCGACAACGCGAAACTTTGCGACACCGGTTCTCACTTGTACTCGCCGTCAAGCTTGGCAAGTCAGGGATCGTCAATCCAAGGTCTGACATGAATTGCTGAAGCTTGTCGGCTCCTAAGGCTTTGGTGAAGATGTCGGCCGTCTAAAGATTCATGTTGATGTGTTGAAGGTCGACATCTCCGGCCTGTACGCGCTCTCAAATGAATTTATAGTGTACTTCGATGTGCTTTGTGCGCGCGTGGAACACCGGGTTCCGAGCCAAATATATACTACTCATATTGTTGCAGTAAATGGAAGTCGGATCCTTGATAGGGACGCCCAGATCCTTCAAAATCCTCTTGAGCCATATGGCTTCACATGCAGTTATGGTTGCGCCCCTGTATTCGGCCTCCGTACTCGAAAGTGCGACTTTAGGCTACTTCCTACTACTCCAAGATATTGATCCGCAACCGAGCGAGAAGACAAATCCGGAGGTCGATCATCGATCAGCTTTGTAGCCTGCCCAGTTCACGTCAGTTTACCCTTGAGAGATCATAATGCCGGCCGGAATCCGAATTACTTCGATGCCAAGGAAGTAATGGAGCTCCTTCATGTCCGTCATCTTGAATTTTCCGGAGCGGAGGGACTTGACCTTGTTGATGTCGACTAGACTTTCACCTCCAATGACCAGATCATCCACGTATAGGATGATGACAAATAGGCTTCTAGAGTCATGTCGTACGTAGAGGGAGTTATCGGATTTCGACATTCAGAAGCCAATTTGATGAAGGTAATGTGTAATCTTCGAATGCCAAGCACATGGTGCTTGCTTGAGGCTGTAGAGAGGCTTCTTGAGTTGGCATACAGCTTTTGGATGAATACGTGATTCGAGGCCGGGTGGTTGTACCATGTAGACCTCCTCATCTAATTCGCCTTGAAGAAAGGCATTCTTGATGTCCATTTGATGGAGGTGCCACCCTTTAGCTGTTGCGAGTGCAATTACGGTCCGCACAGTCGTCATCTTTGCCACCGAGGAAAATGTTTCTTCGTAGTCGACGCCATGTGTTTGTGTGTACCCTTTCAGTACGAGTCGAGCTTTGTGGCGGTTGATGGAGCTGTCGGCATTATACTTCACCTTGTAGATCCATCTACATCCGATCGCCTTCCTGTGCAGTGAGTGGGGAACAAGATCCCATGTGTCGTTCTTGCGTAGTGCACGCATCTCCTCGTTCATTGCTTGGATACATCGCAGGTCTTTCGCGGATTCGGAAAAGGTTTCCGGTTCCCCTACTATTGCGACCTTCATCATAAATGCGTAATGGTATGCCATGTACTCATCATAGCCGAATCGGCTTACGGGGTTTTTTTCATGGGTGGATCGGCGGAGCTTCTCGTTTGCGGATACTATGGCTTTCTCCGCTCCATTCGTCCGGATCTCAAGGCCTTCGAACTCACTATTGAGGGAGTGAGTTGATTCGTTTCCGTTGAAATGATCGTCTTCATACTCCAGCATTTTCGCCTTCCCTTTGTCCAACTTCGGACTTGATCAAGATGTGCTTTGATCGTGCAGGGGCTCTTGTGGCCCACTAAGCCTTGTCGTAATTGGGCTTTCTTTGAACATGCGCGTGAGTCGATCTTCGGCTTCTATCTCTATTTCGGGGTATTCCAGGTCGAGGGGAATTAGAGTCGAAGTTATCTCTGGTGCGTACCAGGATGCGGACTCATCGAAAACGACGTGTCGACTTACTCGAGATTTTTGAGTTGAGGGATTGTAGCACTTGTACCCCTTTTGCTCCAATGAGTATCCTATGAGGATACATTTCTCTGACTTTGGGTCGAACTTTGTCGCTTTTCATCAGGTATGTGCACATATGCAATGGAGCCGAATATCCGGACATGCGATAGGTCCGGCTTCTTTCCGAAAAACTTCTTGTGCGGCATGAGTTCATGCACGCCGGTTGTCCTACACCGATTCATGAGGTATACGGGCGTGTTAGCCACTTCTGCCCAGTACGACTTCGGCACGTGCTTTTCGTTCATCATGGCCCGGGCTACTCCGAGGATGTGTCGATTCTTTCGTTCAGCCACTCCGTTTTGTTGTGGCGTATCTTGACCAGAAAACTCTCGCCGCATTCCTTCTTTCCATAGATACGTCGTAAACTCATCCGAGAAATATTCCTTGCCTCCATCCGATCGAAGGCACCGTACGTGTTGATTCGTAGCTTTTTCGACTCCACTCTTGAATTTTTGGAAGTGTCCGAACACATCGCTCTTTTGCCGCATTGGGTAGATCCAAGTGTGCCTAGAGAAGTCGTTGATGAAGGTTACATAATATCGGCATCCGCCGAGTGTCGCCGTCTGAGCCGGACCCCATACATCAGAATGAATTACGTCAAGTATGCCTTTGCTCACATTCCGCTCCTTCGGAAATGGGTGCCAATGTTGCTTGTCGAATTGGCAAGCGGCACACACGCCTTCAATCTCTTTCTCCGTGAATGTCGGGAGCCCGATGACGACTCCTTTCAATTGCATTGCCTTGAGCTTTTGGAAGTTGATATGGCCAATCCGCTTGTGCCATAACTCTATGTTGGAATCGAATTTCATGCCCTTTGCAAACATGGCCGATTTCATCTCGTGTGTGTCGAGAATGAACATTCGCCCCTCTCTTCGTCCACGAGCGATGAGTCGGCCCTCTTTTTCAGTGAAGCAACCGCCTTGATTAAATCATACTTGCATTCCTTGCTCTACAATTTGGTTGAAGGAGACTAAATTCTTCGTGATAGTTGGTACATGCAAGAAATTTTTAATATAAGTTTGCTTACCTTCTTCTCCGAACAGAACATTGCCGATGTGCCGAATCGAGTGTGTAGTTTCGTCTCCGGTTTCGACATAGGTGGGTCGGTTCGGCTCTCGAAGTTCTCGGAACCATTCTTGATGTGACGTCATATGGTTCGAGGCACTAGAATCGATGAACCATACGTCTTCCGGACCAGAGGCATTAGTAGAAGTAGAGGCCGACATAGAATTCGCTCTATGTCTCATCACGAACATTCCGCCACGATCGTCATAGTCGGAGTTGATGGCGTTGTTGGTGAGTTGTCAGCTAGTGGAAGCCGACTCGCGTATCTTCTTACGGCATTCTTCTTCATGGTGACCGATTTTTCCACAATATCCGCATCCGATCGAGCTTTGTTGGTTTGGACCGGAATGGAAGCTCCCCCTTCTTCCGAAGGTTCCCCGATGGCTTGTGTCTTGATGTCGAAATTGTGAGTTGTTTTTGTAAGTCGGGCCTTGTCCGCCTCGTCCTTGGCCGTGTCCTCTTCCTCCGTCCGAATGCATATAGAGCATGTGGCCTTCCGAGGCGTTGCTCCTCATTCGAACATGGTTTTCTTCGACCAACAACATGTTGAGAAACTCGTCGCAGAATTTAAATCACAATAGACAGACAACACTGAAATACGAATCACACTCGAATAACATAATAGACAAGATAAACAATGGTGCACAGAGATTTACGTGGAAACCCTAAAACAGGGAAAACAACGGGAACAAATCCTTCACTATACAAAAGTGGATATACAATAGCGAGAAGATTACAACACTCTCTCACGAGTGCATCAGCCGCACAGGGTTCTTCGCATCTGCTATTACAAACACACCTATGGTGCGGCTCACGGTTCTTCTCTCTCTCTCTCTCTCTCTCTCTATCCCACATCACGCTATGCCGCACACAACAACTTCTATACTCAGTTGCACACCTGCTAAAGTTTGTACATATATACATACGTAGCCCTCATGGGGCGCACCTGCTAAAGTCTCCCGAGTTGGCTATTTACACGATTCCGGTTTCGGCCTCGGCTGAGTCCCTCATCAACTTGGCTCCTGTTTTTCGATTCTTCGACTGTCGTCTTTCCGAACAGTCGGATCATCCTCCCACTGGAGGGACATATTCCCATCACAACATGGATTGAAGATTGAAGAAGGAGGGTGGATTTTCCCGTGCTAGTACGATGGTCCGCATTGCGCCGAATCGTGGTGCAAGGCCGCCGAGACATATTTGCACCATCTCGTCATCCTCCACATTTATCAACGATATGAACTACAACATACAACTCTGTCTTACACAAAGTGATTTCCCTAAGTCATATTTATACTTATATGAACTTAGGGCTATTTACAAATGCAGCCTCAATAGGCTTACTCAAGACATATTTACAAATCTATCTTCTCTTCCGGTTCTCACCGGGTCTCTTCCGGTTCTCACCGGGCCCATCCGATCCTATTTCCGGATCTATTCATTCACAGCCGGATCCCATCCGGAGGGACCAATTTCCCAACAATCTCCCCCTTCACTCCAGCATGGGATGTCTTGTCAGCCCGATCTTCTTTCAGCACGTGTCCAACTTGTCGGTTGTCAACACCTTGGTCAGCATATCCAACCCGTTCTCCTCCATGTAGATCTTCGTCAGCATGAACTCTTGATCTTCTACTCTCTCCCGGATCCAGTGGTACCTTTGCTGGATATGTTTCGTCCGGGAATGGTAGGCCGCATTCATTGCAAGGTGGATGGAACTTTTGATTGCCATAGTAGAGCTAGTATTCCTCCTGTTGGATCCCTAGCTCTCCGATGAATTCCTTCATCCAGATTATCTCCTTGTCGGCTTCTACAGCTGCCATGTACTCCGCCTCCGTGGTTGACATCGCAACCGTCTTCTGCAGCCTCGACTGCAATGATACAGCTCCCCTTGCATAAGTCATGACATATCTGGATGTAGACCGGTTGGTATCTGCATCAGCCGACATATCCGAATCCCTGAATCCATCAAGCTGGGGATTACCGGAGCCGAACCGAAGGCATATACTCGAAGTGCCTTTCACATACCGGAGTATCCACTTGACTGCGTTCCAATGCTCTTTGCCGGAATTGCTCATGAACCGGCTCACCCCTCCGACTGCATATTCGATATACGGCCGGGTACATACCATTGCATACATCAAGCTCCTGACGGCAGACACATATGGTATCTTCATCATATCCGTCTTCTCCGCCTTTGTCCTCGGGCTTTGTTTTCCGGATAGCTTGCAATTTGCCAGAAGTGTCAATCAGACCGGTTTTGCCTTTGACATGTTGAACCGTTGAAGCAGCTTTGTCACGTACATCTCCTGTGACAACCACAACAGCTTCTTTGACCGGTCCCGAATGATGTGCATTCCCAATATCTGTCTTGCTAGACCCAAGTCTTTCATTGAGAAGGTCCGGTTCAGAGCCTTCTTCAACATCTGTATCTTGACCTGGTCTTGTCCGATGATTAGCATATCATCCACATATAGGAGGAGTATCAAGAAATCTCCTGCGTCAAATTTCTTCACAAACACATAGTGATTAGCTTGCGTTTTGTGGTACCCTTGGTCGGTCATGAAGGAGTCGAACTTCCGGTACCATTCCCGGGGAGCTTGCTTCAGTCCATATAAGCTCTTCTTCAACCGGCACACCAAGTGCTCCTTCTATTTCTTCTGAAATCCTTCTGGTTGATGCATGTAGATCTCCTCTTCAAGGTCACCATGGAGGAATGCCATCTTCACGTCTAGTTTCTCTACCTCGAGGTCCATGCTTGTCATTATGCCCAATACCGTTTGGATGGATGTCATCTTTACTACCGGGGCAAAGATCTCACCGAAGTCCACTCCTTTCTTCTGTTGGAAGCCCTTCACCACGATCCGGGTTTTGTACCTTGGTGGATTTCCGGTGTCTCCCGGTTTCAGCTTGTACAACCACTTGTTCCAGAGTGCACTCTTCCCTTTCGGAATCTCTGTCAGTTCATACATGTGGTTCTCATGCAGGGAATCCATCTTCGAAGCTTTCTAGCTCCCCCTCATCGGTTAGCAAAACATGCTTTGCATCCGGAAATCTCTGGGGGGCTCTTCTCTCCCGAAGAGGATATCTCTGTCCCTGGTTTCTGACTACCGGTTCCTCCGTCTGCTCCGAATCCGAATATGATTCGGGATCTTGTCTAGTTCTGATGTCTTCTTCTTCTTCTTCTTCTTCTTCTTCTTCGGTCGGTTCGGTTTCTTGTCCGTATCTGGTCGGTTCGTCGAGTGTCATCCGGTTACCAGCTAGCATCCGGCTTTCAACCGGGTATATCCTTGTGTCCTCAAGCCGGTCTTCATTGGATAATCTGGAGTTCATCATCTTCTTCTCCAACTCCCAGTCGGCAATGGTCCTGTCATCCATGAAGACTATGTCTCGACTCTGGAACACCGTCTTGAAAACCAAATCCCACACCCGGTAACTGAACTCATCATCACCGTATCCAAGGAATATGCATGGCCGGGACTTCGGATCCAACTTTGCTCTCTTGTCCTTCGCCACATGCACATATGTGAGACACCCGATCACCTTCAGATGCCAGTAAGACACATCTTTACTAGTCCATACTTTCTGAGGTGAGTCTCCTCCCAAGGGGACTGAGGGTGATTTGTTTATCACATAGGTCGCCGTCGTCAACACCTCAGCCCAAAACGTCTTGGGTAACTTGACATGTGTGCGCATGCTCCGGACTCTCTCCATCACGATCCAGTTCATTCATTTAGCCAACCCGTTTAGTTCCGGCATCTTCGACACGGTAAATTTGAGCCATATTCCCTTCGACCGGCAATACTCCTCAAACTGCCCCCGGTATTCTCCTCCATTGTCCGCTCGAACCGCCTTTAGCTTCCGGCCGGTTTCTCTTTCCACTCTCACGTGGAGCTCCTTGAAGACGGATAACACTTGATCCTTCATCTTCAGTGGTGAGACTCATAACTTCCAGCTGTGGTCATCTATGAACATCGCAAAGTACTGCGCTCCGGCATTTGACTTCGTGTCCACTTGACGCACATCGATATGCACCAGCTCCAATGGTGCATTCCGTCTCATCGGTAGCCTTGACTGGAAGGAGGTTCGGGTTTTCTTGCTGGCCAAGAAATCGGTGCACTTTTGAAGTTGCACGTCCTTCACCGAAATGAGGTTGTCTTTGGCAAACCTCTTCATCCCCTTCTCACTCATGTGACACAATCTTTTGTGCCACAACTCACAGGCAGTGTTGGATGCTATGTTCACTTCTTCCATTTCTTGTGTTGTTCGCTCTAATACCAGTTTGTTGAGAATAGCGCGGAATATAGCTCAGTCACAATCAAGTACCGAATCACTTCAATGAGAATCAAACACAGAAATGGGAAGTAGAGAGTACACAAAGGAAATGCACAAGATGTTTACGTGGAAAACCCAAATAGGGAAAAACCATGGGAGCCCACGGACTCCAACTATCACTATACGAGACAGGTACAATCAGAACCTCTGAGGCAATGACCTCGAACTTTGTATCTTCGCCAACCGGCGGTTACAACAAAGTATTTCTCTGTATCTCACGCTCTCTTCCTCTCTATCACTCTCTCTCTATACAACAATTACAATGATATGAACAACTACAACATACAACTCTCTCTTACACTTAAAGCGATTGCCCTAAGTCATATTTATACTTATATGAACTTAGGGCTATTTACAAATGTAGCCTCAACAGGCTTACTCAAGACATATTTACAAAGTTGTCTTCTCTTCTGGCTCTAACCGGGTCCATCCGATCTTGTTTCTGGATCTCTTCATTCACAACCGGATCCCATCCGGAGGGACCGATTTCTCAACACTAATCTTGCCGGTCACCGCTATTGCGTGCTGAACCACCTCGCCTTCCACACCCACGGGGCCGATCCGCCTGCATGTACAGCATCCGGCTATCCGATTGAGTGGTCCTCAACCCACTCGCATGGTTTTCTTCAATCATCAGCATAGATTGCAGGTAGAAGAAGGATGGTGGTTTCTCCCAGGTGCAAATCTGTTGGGAGACAGGTCCCTCCGGATGGGAAGGGAGAAGAACAGAGCCGGATGGTGCAGACCCGGTGAGAACCGGATGAGGAGTACCCGGCTACGGAGAGCCGGATGGTGCAGACCCGGTGAGAACCGGATGAGGAGTACCCGGCTACGGAGAGCCCGATGGTGCAGACCCGGTGAGAACCGGATGAGGAGTACCCGGCTACAGAGAGCCGGATGGTGCAGACCCGGTGAGAACCGGATGAGGAGTACCCGGCTACGGAGAGCCGGATGGTGCAGACCCGGTGAGAACCGGATGAGGAGTACCCGGCTACGGAGAGCCGGATGGTGCAGACCCGGTGAGAACCGGATGAGGAGTACCCGGCTACGGAGAGCCGGATGGTGCAGACCCGGTGAGAACCGGATGAGGAGTACCCGGTTACGGAGAGCCGGATGACGCAGACCCGGTGAGAACCGGATGAGGAGTACCCGGCTACGGAGAGCCGGATGACGTAGACCCGGTGAGAACCGGATGAAGAGTACCCGGCTACGGAGAGCCGGATGGTGCAGACCCGGTGAGAACCGGATGAGGAGTACCCGGCTACGGAGAGCTGGATGGCGCAGACCCGGTGAGGAATGCCGAAACCGGATGAAGAGACATATTCGTAAATATTTTTCTGAGAGTCCATCGAGGCTATATTTGTAAATAGCCGAAAAGTCATATTAGTATAAATATGACTTAGGGCAAACTTTTATTTACTGTTGTTGTCATCCTTGTTGGTGCAAGGAAAGAGAGAGAGCGCGTAACTGTGTACAGAGAGAGAGAGAGAGAGAAAGAGGTTGTTGCCTCTGTTGTAACCGCCGCCTGTGGCGAAGATTGTGAGCACGAGGTCATTGCCTCTGTAAACTCACTGTTGTACATTCTAACATAGTGATAGTTTGCAGCCTGTGGGCTGCCGTGGTTTTTTCCCTGTTTGGGTTTTCCACGTAAACATCCTGTGTACTCGTCTCTTCTTCGTGTCGTTCATTATTTCCCGTTTTTCTGTGTATGATTCTAAGCTCCGTTGTGGCCGAGCGTTGCGTATAGGGAGCGTGTTGTTCCCGTCAAGTGGTATCAGAGCAAAACGACACAGAAAATGGACGAATTGTTTGGTGGCATGTTCAAGCTCACCGGCTCCAACTATTCAGTGTGGAAGTCGAAGATGAGGGACATGCTCGTGGTTAAAGATCTTTGGTTACTGGTTCAGTTCGGGGACAAGAGACCGGACAAGATCGACGCCACAATATGGGAAGTGATGCACCTGAAGACAACGGCTGGCGTACATACGGTGCTTCATCGACATGAGCCTATACAACAACTTCAATGAAGAGAGCAAGGCTCATGAGCTCTGGGAGAAGATCGGCATTATGTTTCAAAACAAAAATGTTGTTAATCAGGTTTCGATATTCCGGAAGCTAGTAAGGCTCCGGTACCAAGATGGCTCCAACATGGCAGAGCACATGAATGCCTTCCAGGGGCTGATCCACCAGGAAACTTCATTGGAAGTACCTCTCGCCGATGAGGTACTAGCGCTACTCCTAGCTGGGAGACGTTGGTTGTCACTTTGGGCAACGCCGGGCTGGAAGGAAAGCGGTTATCCCTAGCAAGAGTAAAGTTGAGCTTGCTAGATGAGGAGGCGCGTCGGAAAGATAAAGATACGAGCTCCGACTCCAAAGCGCTCCTTACCAAATCGGAACACGGGAGACATAGAAACCGTAGTCCCCAGAACCGGGAGAAGTCGGGGACACGGTCAAAGTCAAGGGGAAGGCCTACTTGCTTCTATTGCGGCAAGCCGGGACACTTCCAAAAGAACTGTCGGCATTTCCGAAAAGATAAGGAGATCGATGGTACCGATTCGAAGCGGACCCCGGACCGGAATGGCAAAGACCGGAGGGGCCCGGACCGGAAGGGAATGACGGCAATCGCGGCAAGTGAAGAAGAGTTGATGCTCATCACCGAGGAGTGTGAGATAAACCTTGCCGGCGATGAGATGACCTGGGTGGTAGACTCCGGAGCGTCGTTCCACCTTACCCCGGACCGGAAATGCTTCTCATCCTACTCAGCCGGTGATCATGGTTGTGTCCGAATGGGGAATGAAGGTACATGCCGAATTGTCGGCATAGAAGACGTGTGGCTGACAACACCAACCGGATGCAAGTTGTTGTTGAAGGATGTTCGACACGTTCGAGAGGTTTGACTGAACCTGATATCAGCCGGTCGGCTAGATGATGAAGGCTACACGGGTAGCATCCGGAACGGTGTCATGAAGTTCAGCAAGGGGAGCCTGATTGTGGCTCAGGCCCGGAAGGTCAACACTCTGTACCTGATGAATGCTCGGTTATGTCCGGAGGAAGTGAACGTGCAATCCGACAGTGCCGGTGAACTGTGGCACAAGAGGCTGTGTCACATGAGCGAGAAAGGGATGAAGAGGCTTGCAGAAGACAACCTCATTCCAGTGAAGAACGTGCACTTGGAGAAGTGCACTGATTGTCTGGCCGGTAAGCAAAACCGGACCTCCTTCCGACCAAGGCCACCGATGAGACGTAATGAACCACTGGAGTTGGTGCATACTGATGTGTGTCAAGTAGACACGAAGTCACATGCCAGAGCGTAGTACTTCGTGACGTTCATAGATGACCACAGCCGGAAGCTGTGGGCCACACCGTTGAAGACGAAGGATCAGGTGTTATCCGTCTTCAAAGAGCTCCACGCGAGAGTGGAAAGAGAAACCGGCCGGAAGCTGAAGGCGGTTCGAGCAGATAACGAAGGTGAATACCGGGGGTAGTTCGAGGAGTACTGTCGCTCGAAGGGAATCCGGCTCGAATTTACCGTGCCGAAGACGCCGGAACTAAACGGACTGGCCGAGAGGATGAACCGGACCATAATCGAGAGGGTCCGGAGTATGCTAGCGCATGCAAAACTACCCAAGAAGTTTTGGGTTGAGGCACTGTCGACGGCGACATATGTGATAAACAGATCACCCTTAGTACCCTTGGACGGAGACACGCCACAGAGAGTATGGACCGGTAAGGAAGTGTCCTACCGGCATCTGAAGGTGTTCGGGTGTCTCGCGTACGTGCATGTAGCTAAGGACCGGAGAGGAAAGTTAGATCCAAAGACCCGGCCATGCATATTCCTCGGTTACGGTGACGATGAGTTCGGCTACCGAGTGTGGGACCTGGTCGACAAGAATGTATTCCGGAGTCAAGATATTATCATCATGGAGAACAAGACGCTCGCCGACTGGGAGTCGGAGAAGAAGATAATGAACTCCGAGTCGACCGGTAAGGATAGACTCTATGATAAGCAGACCCAACCGGCAAGAGACCGGTTAGCACTCGAGGAACCAGCCGGTTAAGGTGAGGATACCGAACCGGCAGAAGAAGAAGTAGAGGAAGCTGAGACCAGAACCGGCCAAGACCCCGAATCGGATTCGGAGGAAGAGCAAATGGAAGAACCGGTTACCGAAGCCCGAAGACGGAGATATCCTCTCATAGAGAGAAGGGCCCCCCGGAGATTTCCGGATGCAGAGCATGTTCTGCTGACCGATGAGGGGGAGCCGGAAAGCTTTGAAGAAGCGAAGGATGACACCCACAGCCACAAATGTTTAAGTGCCGTGCAAGATGAGATGGATTCCTTGCATGAGAACCATACGTACGAATTGGTGGAGTTGCCGAAAGGAAAGCGGGCACTCCGAAACAAGTGGGTGTACAAGTTGAAACCGGGAGATGCTGGCAAGCCCCCGAGATACAAAGCCAGGATTGTGGTGAAGTGGTTCCAGCAGAAAAAGGGCGTGGACTTTGACGAGATATTTGCCCCGGTTGTAAAGATGACCTCCATCCGGACGCTGTTGAGTATAGCGGCAAGCATGAACCTTGAGGTAGAGCAGCTGGACGTGAAGAGGACATTCCTTCACGGCGACCTCGAAGAGGAGATCTACATGCAGCAACCGGAATGATTCGTGGAGAAAGGGAGGGAGCACCTGGTATGCCGGTTGAAGAAGAGCCTCTACGGGTTGAAGCAAGCCCCCCGGCAATGGTACCGGAAGTTCGACTCCTTCATGACTGATCAAGGGTACCACAAGACACAGGCCAATCACTGCGTGTTTGTGAAGAAGTTCGAAGGAGGCGATTTCCTAATACTCCTTCTGTACGTGGATGACATGTTGATCGTCGGACGGGACCAAGTCAAAATACGGATGTTGAAGAAGGCTCTCAACCGGACCTTCTCAATGAAAGACTTGGGTCCGGCAAGACAGATGCTGGGGATGCATATTATCCGGAACCGGTCAGCGAAGCAATTATGGCTGTCACAGGAGAAGTACGTGACAAAGGTGTTTCACTGGTTCAACATGTCAGATGCGAAACCGGTCGGATCGACACTTCCGGAAAACTGCAGGCTATCCAGTAAGCAAATCCCGAAGACAAAAACAGAGAAGGCGGATATGATGAAGATTCCATATGCCTTTGCCATCGGGAGTGGCCACCAAGGATTTCAACTTAGATGAAATAGTCACAGAGTTTCAAAAGTGAGCATTCTATGTGTTGATTGTTTTGTTAATTTGCATTTTATTCTAAACTTAACGTGTAGTGTTTTTTAGCCATAAGGTTTATATGAAGATACAAGAGTTGATGATGAAAAAGTTTTCCTTGCCTACATGGGAAGAAGTGGAGCAGTCGTGCCCAAAAACATCATCGTATCAGGCTCTTGAAGAATTTTTCATCGTATTTAGAGATGGGTAAGCGTGTTTAGATCTTCTATAGTTGATATTACGATAATGCGCATTTTCTTATAAATCTTATAATTGCAAAAATTACCTCGCTCAAAAAAAGTGAGTGATAATAATGAAGGCATTCCAAGTGCATTCATCACCCACTTGAAATGAGGCAAGTACAAAAAGCGAATGATGGAAGGAAAACAGCTAGAGGTGCTCGTAGACTCAGACACAATAAAAAGTTTTTTGCACAAGGCTGATCCTTTCCGACAATTGTATTATAGTGTATATGTTGAGAATCAAGCTCAACTTGGTCTAGTGTGTGAACTCACCTTGAGAGTGAATAGACACTCCAACGGTCAAGAGTCACCATTAAGTCACCTCTTTGCATTCTAGCATTTAGTATGAGTCATAGAATCATATTCTATGACACATAACTTATGAGCTTTCACATTCCCCATGCTCCATGAGCCTTGTAGTTAATGAAGAGAGAGGGTGACTATATAAAGCACCCTCCTCCCACCTTGTATCTGTTGTTGGGTTTTTTCTCCTTTGTTAATATACATTTACCTTGCGTATTCTCTGTGTATTACTCCTTCTCTCTCTCTCTCTCTCTCTCTCTCTCTCTCTCTCTCTCTCTCTCCTCTCATACACACACAGTTCACACCTATTCCGTTTCACAAGAATCATATCCGATTCTTTACATGGTATCAGAGCAATTTGGTAGCTTGATCTAGCCCATTCGCCTCATCGTGATCGTGTGTTGTGCTCTACGCCGACGACCAAGAACCGGCTCATCACTATCGTAGCTTCGCTACATAGCTCACATTCGAAGAGAGAAGAAGAAGAAGAAGAATCAACATAATGAATACTCAAATGGGGAGCGCTCTCCCTACCGAGAAGTTGGATCGAAACAACTTCACATCTTGGGAGTACAAGATGCACCAATACCTTGTCAGACAAGGCTATTGGAGCTACATCAAAGGAGCGCATGAAGACCGACCCGCCGAAGCGGCTCCCGGATATGCGACATGGGAGCAAGCCGCAAGCCGCAAGCCGCGTGATGTATTGCTTGGCGACATGTGTTCACGATCACATGTTCGGCTACATTCGCGAAGCCAAGACACCGAAGGAGGCATGGGAAAATCTACAAAAGATTTTCGCGGCGAACACAACCGCAAGAAGGCTTCAACTCCGCCAAGAGTTGAACAACATTCAACAAAGGGACATGTCCATTACGACATACACCTCGAAGATCAAGGAGCTTTGCGATTCACTCAGCTCAATAAGCGTAAACATCGATGATGATGAGATGGTTCAAATATGCCTCGGTGACCTCGCACCACGGTTCGGCGCGATGCGAACCGCCGTTCTAGCACGGGAGAAATCTCCCTCCTTCTTCGAGCTCCAATCAATGCTATTGGTCGAAGAAAACCATGTGCATACAAGGAGCAATGAGTCGGAAGGCCACATGCTCTACACACACTCGAACGGAGGAAGAGGACACGGACGATCGAGAGGCCGATTCGGCCAAGGACAAGGCGGACGAGATCCGACCTACGACAACAACTCCCAATTTCGGCCGCAAAACGGAAGCCAACGAGGAACCTTCACAAGAAGGGGGACCTTCCACTCCGGCCCAAGCTGTCAAAACGCAATCGAATGTGGATATTGCGGAAAGCTCGACCACTACGAAGAAGAGTGCCGAAAGAAGATGCGTGAATCAGCTTCCACAAGCCGACAACTCACGAATTACGCACAATTCCGACTATGAAGAGTATAGTAGAATGTACGGGAACAACTCCGACTACGAAGATCGTGGCGGAATGTATGCATGCAACTCCGACCGTGGCGGTATGTTCATGATGAAACATAGAGCAAACTCTATGTCGGCCTCTACATCAACTAGTGCCCTCAATCCGGAGGACGTATGGTTTGTTGACTCCGGAGCCTCAAACCATATGACATCCCATAAAGAATGGTTTCTCGAACTTCGAGAGCCGGAGCAACCCAGTTACAAGGCTCACATTCCCCATGCTCCATGAGCCTTGTAGTTAATGAAGAGAGAGGGTGACTATATAAAGCACCCTCCTCCCACCTTGTATCTATTGTTGGGTTTTTTCTCCTTTGTTAATATACTTTTACCTTGCGTATTCTCTGTGTATTACTCCTTGTCTCTCTCACTCTCTCTCTCTCTCATACACACACAATTCGGCTCTCGAAGTTCGAGAAACCATTCTTTATGGGATGTCTATATAAAGCACCCTCCTCCCACCTTGTATCTATTGTTGGGTTTTTTCTCCTTTGTTAATATACTTTTACCTTGCGTATTCTCTGTGTATTACTCCTTGTCCCTCTCACTCTCTCTCTCTCTCATACACACACAATTCACACCTATTCCACTTCACAAGAATCATATCTGATTCTTTATAGTATATAATGGTGATGTGGGTAATATGCTTGACATATTACCCAAGAGGCATTATACATTGCTCTTCGCGGGGATACCATATGGGTTTCGAATAACAGGGTCCACATATGACAATGTACCATATAAATATCCGCAAATAGAAAAGATGGTGAAAGACTTTGCAGAGTTGACATTGGCTCCATTATGACGAATAGTAATATTTCATAGTATGGGTCGGGCTTTATCGGTCACTACTACACTGAAGTCGAGATGCCATGGCACCGAACACATGCATTTGTAAGCTTTTAGTTGCTATATATGTATTTAATATATGGCTTCTAGTGTACTTACTACATAGATATTGATTTGTTTCCATTCCATTACAAATAGGGTTAAAACGAACATAACTCATACCCCGAGCGATCAAATGGTGAGCGTTGTGGAGCATATGTGCATGGGGTACTCCGATGTTATTTCTAAGAAGAAGGATCGGGCACATGTGAATGAGTGGAACGTCATCAATTATATCATGTGCCCATCAGTAACAAAGAAATTGCGCCATGTTTCTGGCGACACGTGTCTAGTAAACCCATACCAAAAGCCCCTATGATTAATTAATCGATTGGTCGAGTTGTTCTCCAACCCTGATGATTGGGTGCTCGACTTATTCTCTAGAACAGGTGTGATCAATCTATCTTAAAATAAATTAGAATTTCTCGTCTTTGTTTTCTTACTTCTTCATGTATGATTGTTTATTCAAGAACAACGACTATGTGCGCTCTCAAATTGTTTAGGAACTGTGTCGCCTTGGAGAAGGACCCCTCCCAAGTAACTTTTATTAAAATGAGGATCCTAGGTATCTAGGATTGTCCCCACCAGGACTAGTAGTTTGGGGCAAAGCATATAAATGAAACTGAGATGTTTCAGTTGACCTCCAGGGAACCGATGGAACCTATAGACGAAGGAGGGGACCTGGTCGACCTCGAAGATGTACTAGAGTCTTAACAAAGACAAGATTCAGTTGGATGGAACAAGTGGATACGACACAACTATTAGCTAATCTTGGAGAGCAACCTATTCTAGACCTCTTAATGGAGTGATTTGTATAATACTTTGTATTTGTAATTGAAAAATTGTTTTGAAATATAAGAACTTTTCGTTTTAGTATAATTTATTAAATCTATCTGATTGGTGTCTCGAACTTTATGTTTCTATCATATGTTTACAAAGGTTGACTTGTAAAGTATGTGGTTAAGTATAATTTCCATTGAATAGATGATTTTAACTTATCGATTGTATGACAAATGTTGGTTATAATTGTTTCTTGATTAATATAATTGGATTTAGTCTTTATTCTATGAGTTATGTTGTCTTTAATCTTGGTAATTTAGTTTCGAGTAAACACAATAATATTAAGTCAACGTTGTTGTTCATATGGTAATACATTCACGTTGTTCATGTATGATTGGCATATAATGTTCGTAGTGGTTTTTGGGCATGCGTGGTATATCGTGAGATATTCGTTTGTGAAAGTTTTTCTAATTAAACAAAAAATCCTATTTACAAAATCGACATAGCAATCTTTAGAAGATTTCGAGACAAATATAGTAACAAATTTGCATTTCTAAATTTGTTAAGTTGGATTCGAATTACACATTATGTACAATGAAGAATATTACAATTATAGTTGGATGCATTCCCGTAATCTTATCTAAGATTAGGATAAATTTGTGGATGAATTAAGAAAATATCGGTTAAATTTTTAATCTTAAAAATATTAACTTGCAAAATCCGAAGGTGAAGGAAAGATTCAAGTGGGAAAGACCATCAACTTCGGGCAAATAAAGAACGTTGAATATGAGGACAATGACTCATCAAACCTGGTTTTAGATGTTGATAGCTAACTGGGGATGCAAAGAGTTCGGGTTGATGAAGGCAATTTTATAACAGACTCCTACCACCCCAAAGCCTGAAAGAAAGATGTAGAAACAAAAAAAAATTTGATTGTTGCTTTGCGCCCGTATATCAAAGGAGAAACTCATGGTCGTGCAAGCATGCACCCCACCAATGTCTGCCAAAAAAGGAAAAGCAGAACACAAGAAGTACAAGAAATGACAGCATCCCGAGGAGGACGAGCCCGAAGTACTCGAGTTCGTTGAAGATGAGGAGGAAGATACACAACTCGAAGTAATTCCTCCAGGTGGCCAGATTGTCGTGGGAATCCTCACCTCATACCAAAATTGGATTCGAGAAAATATTGTAAAGACGAAGGTTTTCTGTAAGGGAAAACTACTTCATTACTGATTTGTTCTATTCAAAGGCCACCAATTGATCCAGAAACAAGACGACAGGCGGGAGCCACATTCAATGCATGTGCAGAATTTGAAAAGCAAAATGACGATAAATCCACATGCTATTGTAGTGCCATTCGTAGTAATGGAAGACCCAGATCAGTGCCCAACTGTAGTTGACTTCAAGTACAGTTCGACTGATGATTACACATACTACGTGATTGGAGGAACCCACTTTGTTGAATTCCGACGTCAACTTGTTAAGGAGTATCTTCTTACCCTGTTCTTCAAATATGCAGAATGTAAAGTGTATGTTGGGCTTACACATGAAGAAGCCAAGTTGCTAGCTTGGGACCACAATAATGATAATGACTATAGACAGAAGATGTCATGTATAGAGCGCATCAGGTTCTTTCATCACGAGTACCTTGATGCTTTGCCAAATTTTGGTCCTAGGTTGCATCATGGATTGCAACGACAATGTCTGCTTGAAGTGGGGATAGCAGTTGACGAAAGCACAAAGTCTGAAGGCATGCGCAAGTATGACTCATAGTTTGAACTTGCTTTCAAAATAGGGGAGGTGTGGGACCTCTAGGATTGAGTTTTCAGTATGTGGGAGCGAAAAGTGATAAAGGGCCAACGATCAAAGAAGGCTAAGTTTGACCCTCGTGTGGAGATAAAGTCTAAGTCACGTAAAAGTGACTTAGTGATAGAAGAATTAGCCGAGGACATGAAGTTGCTTCCTTTGCAGTCATTGCAAGGGATAAAAGATGATAGATTATTAATATTGGTTTTATTAAGAGTGGCCACCAAGGATTTCAACTTAGATGAAATAGTCACAGAGTTTCAAAAGTGAGCATTCTATGTGTTGATTGTTTTGTTAATTTGCATTTTATTCTAAACTTAACGTGTAGTGTTTTTTAGCCATAAGGTTTATATGAAGATACAAGAGTTGATGATGAAAAAGTTTTCCTTGCCTACATGGGAAGAAGTGGAGCAGTCGTGCCCAAAAACATCATCGTATCAGGCTCTTGAAGAATTTTTCATCGTATTTAGAGATGGGTAAGCGTGTTTAGATCTTCTATAGTTGATATTACGATAATGCGCATTTTCTTATAAATCTTATAATTGCAAAAATTACCTCGCTCAAAAAAAGTGAGTGATAATAATGAAGGCATTCCAAGTGCATTCATCACCCACTTGAAATGAGGCAAGTACAAAAAGCGAATGATGGAAGGAAAACAGCTAGAGGTGCTCGTAGACTCAGACACAATAAAAAGTTTTTTGCACAAGGCTGATCCTTTCCGACAATTGTATTATAGTGTATATGTTGAGAATCAAGCTCAACTTGGTCTAGTGTGTGAACTCACCTTGAGAGTGAATAGACACTCCAACGGTCAAGAGTCACCATTAAGTCACCTCTTTGCATTCTAGCATTTAGTATGAGTCATAGAATCATATTCTATGACACATAACTTATGAGCTTTCACATTCCCCATGCTCCATGAGCCTTGTAGTTAATGAAGAGAGAGGGTGACTATATAAAGCACCCTCCTCCCACCTTGTATCTGTTGTTGGGTTTTTTCTCCTTTGTTAATATACATTTACCTTGCGTATTCTCTGTGTATTACTCCTTCTCTCTCTCTCTCTCTCTCTCTCTCTCTCTCTCTCTCTCTCTCTCTCTCTCCCTCTCATACACACACAGTTCACACCTATTCCGTTTCACAAGAATCATATCCGATTCTTTACATGGTATCAGAGCAATTTGGTAGCTTGATCTAGCCCATTCGCCTCATCGTGATCGTGTGTTGTGCTCTACGCCGACGACCAAGAACCGGCTCATCACTATCGTAGCTTCGCTACATAGCTCACATTCGAAGAGAGAAGAAGAAGAAGAAGAATCAACATAATGAATACTCAAATGGGGAGCGCTCTCCCTACCGAGAAGTTGGATCGAAACAACTTCACATCTTGGGAGTACAAGATGCACCAATACCTTGTCAGACAAGGCTATTGGAGCTACATCAAAGGAGCGCATGAAGACCGACCCGCCGAAGCGGCTCCCGGATATGCGACATGGGAGCAAGCCGCAAGCCGCAAGCCGCGTGATGTATTGCTTGGCGACATGTGTTCACGATCACATGTTCGGCTACATTCGCGAAGCCAAGACACCGAAGGAGGCATGGGAAAATCTACAAAAGATTTTCGCGGCGAACACAACCGCAAGAAGGCTTCAACTCCGCCAAGAGTTGAACAACATTCAACAAAGGGACATGTCCATTACGACATACACCTCGAAGATCAAGGAGCTTTGCGATTCACTCAGCTCAATAAGCGTAAACATCGATGATGATGAGATGGTTCAAATATGCCTCGGCGACCTCGCACCACGGTTCGGCGCGATGCGAACCGCCGTTCTAGCACGGGAGAAATCTCCCTCCTTCTTCGAGCTCCAATCAATGCTATTGGTCGAAGAAAACCACGTGCATACAAGGAGCAATGAGTCGGAAGGCCACATGCTCTACACACACTCGAACGGAGGAAGAGGACACGGACGATCGAGAGGCCGATTCGGCCAAGGACAAGGCGGACGAGATCCGACCTACGACAACAACTCCCAATTTCGGCCGCAAAACGGAAGCCAACGAGGAACCTTCACAAGAAGGGGGACCTTCCACTCCGGCCCAAGCTGTCAAAACGCAATCGAATGCGGATATTGCGGAAAGCTCGACCACTACGAAGAAGAGTGCCGAAAGAAGATGCGTGAATCAGCTTCCACAAGCCGACAACTCACGAATTACGCACAATTCCGACTATGAAGAGTATAGTAGAATGTACGGGAACAACTCCGACTACGAAGATCGTGGCGGAATGTATGCATGCAACTCCGACCGTGGCGGTATGTTCATGATGAAACATAGAGCAAACTCTATGTCGGCCTCTACATCAACTAGTGCCCTCAATCCGGAGGACGTATGGTTTGTTGACTCCGGAGCCTCAAACCATATGACATCCCATAAAGAATGGTTTCTCGAACTTCGAGAGCCGGAGCAACCCAGTTATGTCGAAACCGAAGATGACACTACGCACCCGATCCGGCACATCGACAATGTTCCGTTCGGCGAAAGAGGTAAGTGTGAAAGTGTTTTTAGAATTCAAGGTATTGAAGTCTACAAGAATATAAGGTATGGTGCGTTCACATCCGGAGGGCAAGATCACGAGCTAAGGTTTCAAGTATAAGTCAAACTAAAAGCAAGAAAGATGGAGAAAAGTCAAAGAAAAAAAAAACGGGCCACCAAAATACAGTCTACAACGAATGCCCATAACTCATTCGTTTGGAAGCCAAATATAATGTGCAAATATGGGTTAGAAAGCTTATGACGAGAGCTATCCGTAGCTTTTTAAAACTCTAAATTTGGAACATGGATGAGGGAGATATGACGATTAGAAGATCGTTGTGTCATAGCTAAGAATAGGAGATGGAAAAGCTCTAAAAAAAGCGGGGAAAAGAAAGCAAGCGAAACTTATCTACTAGAGGAGAATTTCATATAAAGCAAGAAGGGTGAGGTGGTGAGAAGAGTGTTTTTTTTTTGTGGTGTTTTCTGATAGAGTGTATAAGATAATAGATAGTTATACACTATATGAGGGCTTGACCAAACCGATTAGATGGAGTTAAAAATCATAATATATTATATAGCTCTAGGTAATTATGATTAGAGAGTATAACTCAAGAAACTAAGAAAAAAGATAGAGAAAGCGAGCAAGAAATAAGAACGTTCTGATATTCCAACATCAAGAGAATACAAAGGAGACAAACTCCACATTGAACTAAAACCGAAGACCTTCCTCTTCTAAGACACTTCTTCCTAACACTCCTCATCCACTCTTTTCCTTTACTCTTCGCCCCCCTCCTCACTACTATCACTTCTTCTTTTATAACCTTCCTCTTCTTATCCACGTTCATGCTATTTTTAGAAGCTTTTTATCTCCCTATTTTTAGCTATGACACATCGACCTTCTAATCGTCATATCTCCCTCATCCGATATCCAAATTAAGCGATTTAAAAAGCTATAGAAAGCTCTTTTTACAAGCTTTCTAATCCATATTTAAACGTGATATTTGGATAAACAACGAGGGAGTTATGACCATTCTATTTTTACTGTTTTTTATAGTCTGCGTTTTCTCTTTTTACTTTTCTCTTGGTCTTGTACTTTTACTTTTGACTTCTTCCCTAAGGTCTTAGTTCGTGTTCTTATCCTCAAAAGTTGAATTATCTATACTTTATATTCTCCTAATGTTCAATGGCTTAGATTCTAAAAACACTTTCACATTTAGCCCTCCTCCTTGTTAGAGGCTAAGCCATTTATGGCGAAGCACTTATTGGCAGTACTTAACAAACAAAAGCTCTCTCGCCAATCTCTTGGCTATAGACAATGAGAGAGATATAATAAAAAGAAAAATAAAAAGATGTGAGTAAAACCCCCGCTAATCGGTAGGAAAAACCTCACATTCTCTACAAATAAAAAAGATAATCACTATTACCATCTTCCTCTTTGTTAATAGAGAGAAAGATGGGTCTACAATATGGACTATTAAGAAAATAATGTATGGGGAAACAAGTCCACTTCTTGCTCCCATCCATCCGTATCAACAATATCATTAGTAACTTGGGGAATATAAGTAGGTCCCCGAGTTACATACTTTTTAAGGCGCCATCCGTTCACTCGATAAGAATGAAGTGCTCCATCCACATCTTTCAATTGGTAACTTCCGTTGTCATACTTTTTGTGAACCACAAAGGGTCCTTCCCACTTATTATCAAGCTTTTGTCCTTGAATATAATCATATCTATTATCATACCTAAGAACCAATGATCCTTCTTCAATGTGGTTGCCCTTGTGTTTTTTGTCATATGCCTCCTTTCTCTTCATTGCTTGATTTAAGTAATGCTCCACAGCTTCTTCTCTTGAATATTGTAGTAGATGGTTGCTCGCTAAACGACTCATCACATCATTTCCTTTTGAGCGATGCGATGCCTCCATTAGTCTATTACTTTTGATCTCAAGTTCGATCGGAAGTAACGCTTCTTTTCCATAAACCAAATAAAAAGGAGTAAAACCTGTGGAGGATTTATAAGAAACTCTATAAGCCCAAAGAGTATCATCCAAATACCTATCCCATGTTCTTACTTTGTCTTGCACTAACTTTGTCAAATTCTTCACTATAAGCCCATTCACTTTCTCAACTGCACCATTTGCTTGAGGATAATAAGGCGTTGAATATCGATGCTTAATCTTCAACTTGCTTAATAGACAGGCTAACATTTCACTCCTAAAACCGGGTCCATGATCGGATACAATCTCCATGGGAACTCCAAATCTAGTACAAATATTCTTATACACAAATTGGGCTACATCTTTGGCTTTAATCGAGGAAGTTGCTATAGCTTCCACCCACTTTGTCATGTAGTCAATGGCCACCAAAATAAACTCTTTACCATGTTGAGTTTTCGGAAGAGGTCCTACTGCATCAATTCCCCATTTCTCGAATGGAGCAAACACCACAATGGGTTGTAAAGGTCCACTTTGTAGATGTCTTATTCCCGCTTTTTGACATGCATCACAAGATCTACACCAATCATGCACGTCCCTATGGATAGTAGGCCATGTAAAACCAATTAGTAAAATCTTTCTTATCATTATATCATGGGCTAAATGCCCACCACAAACTTCTTCATGCAACTTAAAGAGTATCTTTATAATCTCGCTTTTGTTAGGAACTCTTCGTAAAACTCCATCTTTCCCTTTGTTGTACAAATCTTCACCCACCAAATGATATTGTGAAGCCTTTGCCACCAAACGCTTTCTTTGCAAAGCATTGAGTTTATTTGGAAACTCTCCTTTATTAAGAAAATTATGTACTTCCTCTAGGGAGTCTACATCTTTGCACGTCTCCAAAACACCAACGAAACCTTCCTTGATCTTATCTAATTGGGCTTGAGCTAATGCATCCGCTTCTTTATTGTATAATCTCCCCACATGCTTAACCTGTATCTTTTCAAAAGACCTTAGTAGACTCATTGCTTCTTTATAAAAATTTCTAAGCCCATCACTTTGACATTTCCAATTGCCTTGAATTTGTTTAATTACCAATAAGGAATCACCCTTAAGAATTAATCTTTTTATCTTCATAGCTTTACATAGACGAAGACCATAACACAAGGTAGCATACTCCGCTTCATTATTTGAATTCACACCACTTAATGTAATACCTTCACTTTTTACTCTGTCTCCTTGAGGATCCTTGAGAATAATCCCACCCACGGCTATGTTTGTGGCTTTGCGAAATGCCCCATCAAAGAATAAGGTGAATGCATCCTCCATATCCGGCTCGGGAAGTGCCTTTCGTAGCTTTACCAAGTCTTCTTCATGAAAGGTTTCTCTAAAGGTGAGAAGATCCGCCAATTCGGCACGCATAGTTGATTCCAATTTGACTTCAAAATCAAACTCCGCCAATAGTAGAGCCCATTTAGCAATTCGTGCTGAAATGCTCACATGTTGGAGTACATATGGGAGTAATGACATGCTAGTGATTATTACAAAATGATGAGGTAGTAGAAAGCTTCTAAACTTTTTACAAGCATATATAAGAGCTAACATCCACTTTTCTACTTCTAAGAATTCTTTCTCTACATCAGACATGGCTTTACTAATAAAATATATAGGATGCATAAGTCTATTTTCAGAATCTTGTTGCATAAGAATGGCTCCTATAGCATGAGATCCAACACTAAGAGAAAGAAAGAAGATAGATGTTCTATCAGGTGGCTTTAGAATAGGAGCATTACATAATAGTTCTTTTATTCTTACATATTGCTCTTCAGTTGTAGATGTCCACAAGAAGTTGTTGGTGCGAAGAATAATGCGAAAAGGATAGAGAATTTGGGCCAACATATGAATGAATCGTTCAAAGTAACGAACTTTTTGAACAAATACCTCCAAATCTTTGATACTCGTGGGTGTTGTCATCTTTTGAATTGCTTCAATCTTTGAGCTATCAACTTTGATTCCTTCTTGAGACACCACATGACCAAGCATCACCACCTCCTTTTCACCTATGTGACACTTCTCTGGGTTGAGTTGCATTTTGCATTCCTCCAATCTTTTGAATGCCAAGCGAACCTTTTCCAAATGGTCTTTCCTGCTACTATAAATTGCAAAGTCATCCATAAAGACTCTAACAAACTTTCCAAAGAATGGTTGGAATACATGAATAGCAAGACGATTAAATGTAAAAACAGCATTTGTGAGTCCAAAGGGCATGCATCGATATGCAAAGCATCCCCATGGAGTGATGAATGTCGTCTTCTTTTGATCCTCTTCCGCAATACGAATTTGAAAATAACCTGAATAGCCATCACAAACAGAGTACATTTCATGACCCGCAATTTCATCTAATATTTCATCTTGGAAAGGGAGAGGAAAGTGATCCCTCTTGGTAGCCGCATTTAGAGGTTTGTAATCAACACAAACCCTCCATTTTCCATTCTTTTTAGGTACCACCACAATGGGCGAAACCCATTCAGAATCTTCCACTGGGTAAATGAATTGTGCACGCAACAAAGCTTTGACTTCCTTTAATAAGGCCTCCTTTTGCACGTGACCTAGCCTTCGCAACTTTTGCGCAACGGGAGTTGTACCCTCCTTTAGATTTATGTGATGTTGGATGACATCTACACCCCTAATATGAGCATAATCACTAATGAAAAGGTTAGGAAATTCAGAAATCAAATTAATAAATTGTTGCCTCTCTTGCCCTTTAAGATCTTTAGAAATCATCTTCTCTTTTTGCTCCATAGTAATTAAACCTCTTTCATCATCTTCTTCCTTCAAAACGGCATATGATGTGGTCATTTCCCATTCTGACGAGGAATCTTCACTTTCATCACTTTCATATGCGGACCCACTATCATATTCAGTTATTCCATCTTCTTCTTTCTCAATAAGTCTTTGTTGCCGCATATCATAATGTATGCTCACTCCTTTTGATGGCGTTATGGTCATCAAACCTTTGCTCCAATCTTGGACAACATTGAGTTCTTGCATCCATGGTCGTCCTAGTACCAAAGAATATGACGGTCCTTTTAGTGGTATTACATGAAAATCCATGGAAATGCTTACCCCAAAACACTTGATGACAACATCCTCCACTATGCCAATGCAATGGACCACTCCACCATCGGCTACAGCCACTCTTGCCGAAGATGACCTACTTATAGGAATTCCCACTTTGTTTACCACAAATTCAGAAATCAAGCTTACTCTAGCACCACTATCAACCAACGCATCTTTGATGTGAAACCCTTTGATGGAGACGGGGATGGTGGGTCGTATGTCCTTTCGATCTTCTACTCGCACGATTCCCACATAATGCACAGTCTTCCGACTTTGGCGAATACTTGCAAGTCGCCCCCACTCCTTTCGTAATGTGGGAGATAATTGGAGAAGTTGCGGCCATGTTATCCTTGGTCCACTTGAAATCAACTCATGCTTCAAATTGAAAGCTTCTACACCTTCACCCATAGGAATGTCCTCCATCTTGATCTTTCTTCTAGAGTGTCTCCTTCTCAATTTTTCCTCTTTCTCATTCTCCTTAGACTTCTTCTTTTGTCTTGAGGCACTAGATTCTCCTTCAACTTCTTTCTCCTTTTGCGAGGACCTTGTCCTTTTCACAGGAGCTACTTCAAAAGAATTATCACTATCATCAATAAAATTAAGAAGATTCACATTATGAGGAATTGTAGGAACCTGAGCCATAGGGAGTGTTACGTTTCCTTCGACTTCATTGTTGTTAGGTCGTTGTCCATTCCTTTGCACTTGATAAATGCCTCTTCCCATGCCTCTTTGTTGTCGATGAGGACATCTTGTTGAGATGTGTCCCTCCTCTTGACAAGAATAACAAATTACACCGTGATGCCCTCTAGAGCCACCACCATCGGGAATAGTGTTGTGAATTGCTTGGGATTGTCGCAAGTGGGTCATCACTTCATCAAAGCGCCGATTTACCAATGCCATGGTATCTTGTTCACTCCTCACTTGTTCAACTTCTTGGGATATACTTGTTGGGTTTATTGTTGTGGTGGTATACACATTTGGAAACACTTGTCCCCCATGCACAATTGAAGATGAGGCTTGAAAGTTGGCACGAGGCATCAAATTTGCACCCAAAGCCGTCATTTGGGGATCCCCCAAGGAGCTCATCATCTTCACTTGTCGATCATAAGCTTGACAAACTTGGATAAGAGCTTGAAACGATGTGGGATCCTTCAAGTTTGCTTCCAAACGGAAATACATATCAAGACCCATCTTGAATCGTTCCATTTTAAACCACTCGTCTTCAGTGCCGCCACGAAGACGAATCCATGTAGTCCACAAATCCTTGAAATTTCTTTCATACTCAGTGAAACCAATTGGTGATTCCATCTTTAGTCGAAATAGCTCTTCCCTTACTTCGGTTGCACTTCGTCGTTGAATATATTTGGCACGAAACTGGTGCACCAACAATTGATATGCTCCCTGTTGGTTTGGAGGAAGAGAGTCATACCAATCTCGAGCTCGACCATAGAATGTAGCTACCAATAAAGGTAACTTCTCATTGTCGGTGATACGTCCAATAGAGACAGCATGATGCTCAAAAGATGCCAAAAAGGCACCCGCATCTTGTGTTCTTTCACCTGAAAATGCAAATTGCATAGCTAAGTTAATGTAATATAGTAACACAATTAAATGATAAGTTCTCCCTCCTATACGGAAAGGATCCGCCCTCCCTGGAGCGCCAAAATGATAGGGTGTATAAGATAATAGATAGTTATACACTATATGAGGGCTTGACCAAACCGATTAGATGGAGTTAAAAATCATAATATATTATATAGCTCTAGGTAATTATGATTAGAGAGTATAACTCAAGAAACTAAGAAAAAAGATAGAGAAAGCGAGCAAGAAATAAGAACGTTCTGATATTCCAACATCAAGAGAATACAAAGGAGACAAACTCCACATTGAACTAAAACCGAAGACCTTCCTCTTCTAAGACACTTCTTCCTAACACTCCTCATCCACTCTTTTCCTTTACTCTTCGCCCCCCTCCTCACTACTATCACTTCTTCTTTTATAACCTTCCTCTTCTTATCCACGTTCATGCTATTTTTAGAAGCTTTTTATCTCCCTATTTTTAGCTATGACACATCGACCTTCTAATCGTCATATCTCCCTCATCCGATATCCAAATTAAGCGATTTAAAAAGCTATAGAAAGATCTTTTTACAAGCTTTCTAATCCATATTTAAACGTGATATTTGGATAAACAACGAGGGAGTTATGACCATTCTATTTTTACTGTTTTTTATAGTCTGCGTTTTCTCTTTTTACTTTTCTCTTGGTCTTGTACTTTTACTTTTGACTTCTTCCCTAAGGTCTTAGTTCGTGTTCTTATCCTCAAAAGTTGAATTATCTATACTTTATATTCTCCTAATGTTCAATGGCTTAGATTCTAAAAACACTTTCACATTTTCCTTGCCTATTCATGTAGTGCGTTTTTCTAGTGATCAATTCATCCTTGTAGGCTTGAGTTTATGTATCTTCTTTCTCTTGTTTCTATGATCATCACTCCTTATTAATATATCTTTGTAGATTTGGGTTTCTATATCTTCCTTCTCTCTCTTTTCTATCATCATCTCTCTTTTCAGTAAGCAAACATACATTAAAAATGTCTTGCATGTTCCCACCATCATGAAGAATTTGTTCTCGGTCGGCCAAATGGTTGAGCAAGGGATGCAAGTACGATTCGACCAAGAAGGGTGCTTCATCGAAAAAGAAGGCCGAATCATCGCACGCGAAAGAAGAGAGGGCCGGATGTTCATTCTCGATTCACACGAGATGAAATCCGCCATGTTCGCGAAAAGCACGAAAGTCGACTCTGACATAGAGCTATGGCATAAGGGAATTGGCCACTTCAATCTCAACAAACTCAAAGCAATGAAATCGAAAGGAGTCATCATCAGACTCCCGACATTCAAAGAGAAGGAGATTGAAGGTGTATGCGAAGCGTGCCAATTCGGCAAGCAACACCAACACCCATTCCCGAAAGAGCGGAACGTGAGCAAAGGTCTACTTGACGTAATCCATTCCGACATATGGGGACCGGCGCAGACAGCTACATTCAGCAGATGTCGATATTACGTGCTCTTCATCGACGACTTCTCTAGGCACACTTGGATCTACCCAATGCGGCAAAAGAGGGAAGTGTTCGGACACTTCCAAACATTCAAGAATGAAGTCGAGAAAGCCACGGGCTGACATGTACGTTGTCTTCGATCGGATGGCGGCAAGGAGTACTTCTCGGATGACTTCACGGCATATCTCCGAAAGGAAGGAATTCGGCGAGAATTCACTTGCCAAAACACTCCACAACAAAACGGGGTAGCCGAGCGCAAAAATCGGCACATCCTCGAAGTAGCGTGGGCCATGATGAACGAGAAGCATATGCCCAAGCCATATTGGGCCGAAGCTGCAAATACGGCCATTTACCTAATGAACCGGTGCACAACATCTGGCGTGCACGAGGTCACTCCGCACGAAAAATACTTCGGAAAGAAGTCGGACTTATTGCACATCCGGATATTTGGCGCGATAGCGTACGTGCACATCCCCGACGAGAAGCGTCAAAAGCTTGACCCAAAGTCGGAGAAATGTATCCTCGTAGGATACTCACTGGAGCAAAACAGGTACAAGTGCTACAACCCCTCAACTCAAAAATCTCGAGTAAGTCAAGACATCGTTTTTTACGAATCCGCATCCTGGTACGCACCAGAGACAACTTCGACTCCGACTCCGCTCGACCTAGAATCTGCCGAACAAGAGATAGAGGATGAAGATCGCCTTATGCGCATGTTCGAAGAAAGTCCGATCACGACCTGACTGAGCGGACCACAAGAGCCTTTGAGCGATCAAAGCACATCACGGCCTATCCCGAAGATGCACAAAGGCAAGGCGAAAATGGCGGAATACGAAGACGATCGCTTCGACGACGATGAGTCGACTCACTCACTCGACAGTGAGTTCGGTGGCTTCGAGGTACCAATCGGAGCTAAGAAAGCCCTTATCTCTGCAAATGAAAAACTCCGCCGATCCACCCGTGAAAAGCACCCCATAAGCCGATTCGGCCACAACAATTATATGGCATACCATTACGCCTTTATGATGAAGGTAGCGATAGTACGGCAGCCGGAAACCTTTTCGGAAGCCGCGAAGGACCCGCGATGGATCGAAGCAAGGAACGAGGAGATGCAGGCACTACGGAAGAACGAGACGTGGGATCTCGTTTCCACCTCACCACACAAAAAGGTGATTGGATGTAGATGGATCTACAAGGTGAAGTATAACGTCGATGGCTCCGTAAACTACTACAAAGCTCGACACGTAGCGAAAGGATACGCTCAGACGCATGGTGTCGACTACGAAGAGACCATTGCCCCGGTGGCAAAGATGAAGACGGTGCGGACCGTGATTGCGCTTGCGGCGGCGAAAGGGTGGCATCTCCATCAAATGGACATCAAGAACGCCTTTCTACAAGGCGAATTAGAAGAGGAGGTGTACATGATACAACCACCCGGTTTCAACTCAAGCACCCATCCGAAAGTTGTATGCCAACTTAAGAAGCCACTCTACGGCCTCAAGCAAGCACCACGTGCTTGGCATTCAAAGATAACGCAATATCCTCATCAAATCGGCTTCTGTATGTCAAAATCGGACAACTCCCTCTACATACGAAGCGATTCCGCAAGTCCGATCGTCATCATTTTATATGTGGATGACCTAGTAATTGGCGGTGAGCATCTCGTCGACATCAATAAGGTCAAATCCCTCCTTTCCGACAAGTTCGAGATGACGGACATGAAGGAGCTCCACTACTTCCTCGACATCGAGGTAATTCGGACTCCGGCCGGAATCATGATCTCTCAATGGCACTACATCCTCAACTTGTTATACAAGTTCGGTATGGCTGAGTGCAAATCCGTGGCAACCCCACTCGATCGCAATCTCAAACTGGATGCGAACTCCGGCACCAAAGCGTGTGAGGCGACTCAGTATTGGCAACTCATCGGGAGTCTCATCTACCTCACGATCACTCGACCCGATCTCAGTTATCCGGTCGCTCTCCTTAGCCAATTCATGCAAACACCGCATGATACTCACTTGGATTGCGTTAAGCGAGTTCTACGATATGTGAGTGGCACAATGGATTGCGGCATCCTCTACAAAACCGCGATGCCAATACACCTCGAGGGGTACACAGACGCCGATTGGGTCAGCTACAAAGCCGATAGAAGATCAACCTCCGGATTTGTTTTCTCCCTCGGCAGCGGAGCAATATCCTAGAGTAGCAAGAAGCAGCCTACCGTCGCTCTTTCGAGTACGGAGGCGGAATACAGGGGCGCAGCCATAGCTGCGTGTGAAGCCGTATGGCTCAAGAGGATTTTGAAGGATCTGGGTGTACCCATCAAGGATCCGACTTCCCTTTACTGCGACAACATGAGCAGTATCTATCTGGCTCGGAACCCGGTGTTCCATGCGCGGACAAAGCACATCAAAGTGCACTATCACTTCATCCGAGAGCGTGTTCTAGCTGGCGATGTCGACCTACAACACATTAGCACCAATCTTCAAACGGCCAACATCTTCACTAAATAAAGCCTTAGGAGCTGACAAGCTATGGCAATTCATGACCGATCTCGGATTGACGATCCTTGACCTGCCAAGCTTGAGGAGGAGTACTAAAGACATTACGCAATAACGCGTGGATTTCGCAAACCACACACATTACCCAATAACGCGTGGATTACGCAACCACGCAACGAAGCCGCGAAGAAAACACAAGCCGAAACACAGACTTCGCAACTACGCACAACGCAAGCTGGAGCTTGGATTCCGCAACTCCGCATAAAGCGAGTCAACACGAGTCGATGCGGACTCCGGAACATGAGTCGAAGCGGATTTCGGATACCGTCTGAAACCGACCCGAGTTGAGCTTGAGGGGGCATGTTGAGAATCAAGCGCAACTTGGTCTAGTGTGTGAACTCACCTTGAGAGTGAATAGACACTCCAACGGTCAAGAGTCACCATTAAGTCACCTCTTTGCATTCTAGCATTTAGTATGAGTCATAGAATCATATTCTATGACACATAACTTTTAAGCTTTCACATTCCCCATGCTCCATGAGCCTTGTAGTTAATGAAGAGAGAGGGTGACTATATAAAGCACCCTCCTCCCACCTTGTATCTATTGTTGGGTTTTTTCTCCTTTGTTAATATACTTTTACCTTGCGTATTCTCTGTGTATTACTCCTTGTCTCTCTCACTCTCTCTCTCTCTCATACACACACAATTCGGCTCTCGAAGTTCGAGAAACCATTCTTTATGGGATGTCTATATAAAGCACCCTCCTCCCACCTTGTATCTATTGTTGGGTTTTTTCTCCTTTGTTAATATACTTTTACCTTGCGTATTCTCTGTGTATTACTCCTTGTCTCTCTCACTCTCTCTCTCTCTCATACACACACAATTCACACCTATTCCACTTCACAAGAATCATATCTGATTCTTTATAGTATATAATGGTGATGTGGGTAATATGCTTGACATATTACCCAAGAGGCATTTTACATTGCTCTTCGCGGGCATACCATATGGGTTTCGAATAACAGGGTCCACATATGACAATGTACCATATAAATATCCGCAAATAGAAAAGATGGTGAAAGACTTTGCAGAGTTGACATTGGCTCCATTATGACGAATAGTAATATTTCATAGTATGGGTCGGGCTTTATCGGTCACTACTACACTGAAGTCGAGATGCCATGGCACCGAACACATACATTGGTAAGCTTTTAGTTGCTATATATGTATTTAATATATGGCTTCTAGTGTACTTACTACATAGATATTGATTTGTTTCCATTCCATTACAAATAGGGTTAAAACGAACATAACTCATACCCCGAGCGATCAAATGGTGAGCGTTGTGGAGCATATGTGCATGGGGTACTCCGATGTTATTTCTAAGAAGAAGGATCGGGCACATGTGAATGAGTGGAACGTCATCAATTATATCATGTGCCCATCAGTAACAAAGAAATTGCGCCATGTTTCTGGCGACACGTGTCTAGTAAACCCATACCAAAAGCCCCTATGATTAATTAATCGATTGGTCGAGTTGTTCTCCAACCCTGATGATTGGGTGCTCGACTTATTCTCTAGAACAGGTGTGATCAATCTATCTTAAAATAAATTAGAATTTCTCGTCTTTGTTTTCTTACTTCTTCATGTATGATTGTTTATTCAAGAACAACGACTATGTGCGCTCTCAAATTGTTTAGGAACTGTGTCGCCTTGGAGAAGGACCCCTCCCAAGTAACTTTTATTAAAATGAGGATCCTAGGTATCTAGGATTGTCCCCACCAGGACTAGTAGTTTGGGGCAAAGCATATAAATGAAACTGAGATGTTTCAGTTGACCTCCAGGGAACCGATGGAACCTATAGACGAAGGAGGGGACCTGGTCGACCTCGAAGATGTACTAGAGTCTTAACAAAGACAAGATTCAGTTGGATGGAACAAGTGGATACGACACAACTATTAGCTAATCTTGGAGAGCAACCTATTCTAGACCTCTTAATGGAGTGATTTGTATAATACTTTGTATTTGTAATTGAAAAATTGTTTTGAAATATAAGAACTTTTCGTTTTAGTATAATTTATTAAATCTATCTGATTGGTGTCTCGAACTTTATGTTTCTATCATATGTTTACAAAGGTTGACTTGTAAAGTATGTGGTTAAGTATAATTTCCATTGAATAGATGATTTTAACTTATCGATTGTATGACAAATGTTGGTTATAATTGTTTCTTGATTAATATAATTGGATTTAGTCTTTATTCTATGAGTTATGTTGTCTTTAATCTTGGTAATTTAGTTTCGAGTAAACACAATAATATTAAGTCAACGTTGTTGTTCATATGGTAATACATTCACGTTGTTCATGTATGATTGGCATATAATGTTCGTAGTGGTTTTTGGGCATGCGTGGTATATCGTGAGATATTCGTTTGTGAAAGTTTTTCTAATTAAACAAAAAATCCTATTTACAAAATCGACATAGCAATCTTTAGAAGATTTCGAAACAAATATAGTAACAAATTTGCATTTCTAAATTTGTTAAGTTGGATTCGAATTACACATTATGTACAATGAAGAATATTACAATTATAGTTGGATGCATTCCCGTAATCTTATCTAAGATTAGGATAAATTTGTGGATGAATTAAGAAAATATCGGTTAAATTTTTAATCTTAAAAATATTAACTGCCTTTTTGAGTGATGTTTTTAAAAATCGTGTGTGCATGTGTGATAGATTCTTGAAAGTTTGTTCAAAAATGGTAATTCTTGACATTTCACGTATTTATCAATAAAGGAATGCGACATATTACCTGTTTCAAATGTCCCGGTGTTTAAAGAAGGAAGTGACTATGTAATCATTGGTGTGTATGTTGATGATTTGCCAATTGCCTGTGATTCCACTACTTCAATGCGAAAGGCTATAAATCAACTCAAGGAGAAGTTTCCCGTCAAAGACCTTGGACCACTAGAGTATTGCCTTGGTATTAAGGTAACAAGGAATAGGAAGGCACACTTACCATGTCGCAACGGAAGTTGGTCGAAGAAATTCTTCACAAGTTCAAGATGTGCAACTGTAAACCTATTGTAACACCAATGACCGTACCGTGCAAACTATCATCCAATGATAGTCCAAAGACCGTGGAAGAAGAGCAATTCATGAAATCACATCCTTATCGATATATCCTTGGAAGTATAAGGTACCTTGTGAGTTGTACGCGTCCGGATTTGTCTTACTCAACTGGTTTTCTTTCTAGATTTATGCAGAATCCTGGAGTAGCTCATTGGAATGCTTTAAAACAAGTTCTTCGTTATCTACAATACAATAAAGACATAGCTCTAACATACAAGTCTTTCCAATCTAGGAATTCGTCCCAACTTAATGGTTGGCTCCAAACGCCATTAGTTAGTTGGACGGATTCCGATTGGAATTTGATACCTCCCGCTCAACATCTGGTATGGTTTTCACATTCCTCGATGGAGCAATTGCATGGAGAACTAAACGTCAAGTATCTATGGCTCTTCTTAGTACATAAGTGGAATATGTTGTGGTGGCATTAACGACAAAAGACGGATTGTGGATAAAGATGATCATTGAAGAGCTCAACATCATAAAGGTTAATGAATTCAAAGTATTTTGCAACAATCAATCATGCATTAAGCTAGCTATCAATCCAAAGATCACGGATCAAAACAAACGTTGTCACGAAGTTTCGTGCGTGTGTGTTACTTGGGCGGGACCACAGGGGGTCTTGGACTAGGGAGTACGAAGGGATAGAGAAGACCCGAGGTTTGCTTTATGACAAGACTACTTCTCAGGCAAGGGCTCGTTGCCCAATTTGTGGGGCCGGTGGTTGTCGTTGATCACGACTCGTCAAGTTTTCGAGATGACCGCATGAGCCAAGTGATCAAACAGGTACAAGCAAAGATGAGCACCCAAAATGAACACACAAGGGGACGAGAACACAAACACGAATGTCCGTACGTCTTTATGAGGAGGAGAGGTGCATAGGCACGCCCGAACGCTCCCTCGTCACAAGACGTTGAACGTACAAGGAAAGGGACGAGAATACAAACTCGAACCCCCGTACGTCTTTATGAGGAGGAGAGGTGCATGGGCACGCCCAAACTCTCCCTCGTCACAAGACACCGAACGTACAAGGAAAGCCACGAGAATACAAACACAAACGCCCATATGCCTTTATGAGGAGGAGAGGTGCATGGGCAAGCCCGAACGCTCCCTCATCACAAGGCGCCGAACGTGCAAGGAAGACACAAAACACACACACGAACGTTGGTACGCCTTTATGAGGAGGAGAGGTGCATGGGCAAGCTCGAATGCTCCCTCGTTACAAAATGGTCGAATGTATAAGGAAGACACAAAACACGCGCACAAATGCTCATACGCCTTTATGAGGAGGAGAGGTGCATGGGCAAGACCGAACGCTCCCTCGTCAAAAGACGTCCGAACTGTTGGGAGACAGGTCCCTCCGGATGGGAAGGGAGAAGAACAGTGATGATGAACAAACTCGGTCGAGGCCGAAACCGTATGACGAGTATCCGGCTACGGAGAGCCGGATGGTGCAGACCCGGTGAAGACCGGATGAGGAGTAACCGGCTACGGAGAACCGGATGGTGTTACCGGCCGGCAAGGAGTCCAAAATACGGAGTGAAGGGATTAATTAGATATGGTTGTAAATGAGCATAGTGTGGACGGACGGACTGGAAACGGTATGCCGTTCTAGTTCCGGACGGATCCCGAATAGGTGCGAGAGGCACCGTTTTGTACTACGGGCCGGAAACCTATTTAAAGGCCCGGACCCCATTGTAATGACAGCGGATAATTAATAGAGATTATGATGTTTATACTTCTGTCTTGATTTCCGTTCTGTAATCACTGTTATATCTGACGCGTGTAATTAACCGAAGCATTCTAAGCGTGTAACCTATGTAAGTCGGTGTAATCGTTGAATCTTAATCCTATGCCGTAATCACCCTTTGGTGAAGTGTCTCCGTGACACCTTGTGTTAGGCCTTGTCCGGCTAAGCGAATAACACAGTTTTGGCGACCACGATTCCTGCTTTCTCGCAGCGAACGACGGTAATGGATGACTAGACCAACGCACGACTTGGTTACAGACCGAGCTCGACGCATCGCCGAACGGCAAAGACGGCGTGAGACTTTCCAGCAAGCAGCGCAGGAAATTCGCTCGGATCGTTCGTTCTCCAACGAGATCCGGAGAGTCGCGGAGGAATCTCTCCGGTTACGGCAAACTCGCAACCAGGACGACGGAAGCAGTCTAAGTAGTCTCCGGGAAACCGAACGACTCCTGGAGGCGCTGGCAAGCGGAGAAAACGAGGCAGAAGCCTTTTCAGCCTACGAATCGGATTCCGAAGGGGGATACAGCGTGCACACGAACTACCGGAGCAGCAACGATACCCCCGGCGGCCCGGAAGACGACGGGTCGGATACCGTGCCGACTCCAGAACCGGAACCGCGCAACCAGGGCTATCCGGAACCGCAAACGGAAGCCGTCAACCCACCAACACCGGAAGTGGAAGAAGCAAAGCCACCAACACCAACGAAAGAGCCGGCAAAGGTACCGGAAGAAGAGCCGGAAAAAGAACCGGAAAAAGGACCGGCAAAAGAACCGGAAGTGGAACCGGAGAAAGAACCGGAAAAATATCAACAAACGCCACTAAACCGCGGCTTAATACTGGACGACGACATGCCGTTCCAATACTCAAAGTACCGCGATGATCCGGATGCGGAAGCGCATGTGGATGACTTCGAGCAGACATGGGAAGCAAATCACACGTCCCAGCGAATGACACCGGAGGAAGAAGAACGCTCGAAGATAGCGGAATTCGGAGTCACGTTGGAGGGACCAGCGACACGATGGCGGCGGTCGCAGGACCCGGCGACCATCACAACATTTGCAGAATTAAAAGCAAAATTCTTGCATTTTTTCCACAAGGAGGTCGACCAGACGACAATGGTGGGCCTGTTTTATACGATCCGGCAGGAGGCAGGGGAAAGCATTCCCCAATTCGTCATCCGTTTCCAACGGATGCATAGCCAGCTTGCCCGTGCACCCCCGGAGGAGGAATTACGGACGATATTTTTAAACGCACTCCGGGAACCGTTACGCACGGTGTGTACGGTAATCGACTTTCGAGGATGCACCATCGATCAGGTCATTGACCGGGTCAGAGAAATGGAAAAGACAAGCTCATGGCTTACGCTGGGAACACTGCAACGGGCGTTACCCACCGAGGAAGATCTCCGGTTCCGGCAGGCAATTCAATGCACAATCTGCTTGAATGCCGGACACTCGGCAGTAGAGTGCACCATGCGCACTCAGTGTGTGATTTGTCAATCCAAGAGTCATACAACGGACCGGTGCGAGTATAACCTGTTAAACCGACAAGCACCACCCGTCCGACGGATCGAGCCAAGAAGCAGCCAAGACGAAGATGAAGATCGTTGGCAAAAAATGAACCGGTACCGACCGGCACAGGATGTCCGGTACGGAGACAGGCAAGAGAATGATGGACGGTACGGGAATCGGCGTGATAACTACGACCGGTATGAGCGATCGGACCGTTATCGTGAGCCCAACAGGCGACACGAGCAATACGACAGAGACCATTCCCCTGGTTACCGAAGGCACCAGGAGGACTACGGCCGATTTTACGATCCACCACGACCGGACTACCGAAATAAACATAAGAATAATAAGAAACGTAATTTCAAGAAAGGTGGTCACCCAAGGGACCCGGAACATGGAACCCCAAGGAGCCAACCGGCACAGAACGCACCACTCGCTACGGGACCGACTCCGGCTACCAGCAATGCTGAATCCAGCAATACCCGTAAAGAGTACTGCTACTACTGCAGGCAGGAAGGCCACTACAGTAACCAGTGCCCGGTAAAGAGCTACGAGAAACGACCAGCAGTTAATATGGTGGTTCCGGAAGTGACGGATGTACAGCAAGTAACCACACGGTCGAAAGGCATGGCCAAAGAGTGGGAAACACAAGAGGCCATACGAAAACAGGCAACAGAATGGGTGAAGGAAGCCAATGAAAGGAACGTCGCGGACGCGGAACGGCAAAAGGCGAATACCATATGGAGTGCCGGCGGTAGCCACCCAGAAAACGAGACATGGCAAGCACTGCAAGAATGTCAGATCACGTTGCCGTTAGGAAGACTCTTGCAGCTCGTACCGCGATTCACAGAAGGACTAAAAACGGTCATGACAGACGGTATAGCCCCACCGGCACCAGTCCTCTTCTCGAATCCGGAGGAGGGACCGACGGTGGTGGACACTAATAGTCCGGCGATTACAGCTATTGTCAAAGGGCACGAACTTCCCGGCACCGTAATCGATGGAGGTTCCGGGGTGAACGTAATAAGCCTCCGTACGTGTGATGCCTTGGGTATACATGAATGGGAGCCATGTCCGTTCTGGCTACGGATGGCGGATACGAGCTCGGTACGGCCGACGGGCTTAATACGGAAATTGGAAGTCACCATAGGAGGCCACACATTTCACATCTCGGCTGTCGTGCTGCAGCTACAGGCGCAAGGCGCGTACCCACTATTGCTGGGCAGACCATGGTTGAAAACAGCACACATCAAGCAAAATTGGCGAAAAAATATGATTACCTTCCGGCGCGGAAAAGCCAAGGTCCGGGTACCGACACAACCACGGACGAGCAACGGTAAGGAATGCACACCGCTGTATGCGGAATGTGTGAACATGCTTGAGGGATTGGCAGACGACGAAGAAGCCCAGTACTTGGAGGAACATCCGAAGATCGTACCACTCTTCGAGATTGACGTAGCTGAAGCCGTAGCCGCATACTTGCCGCAGCGGGACGACACCGAAGCCGAACCAGACAAAGATGCGATTCGGGAATTACGGCAAGCACAGGAAGCGTTGGAACGGGAAATGGCCGTTTCCCAACGGGTAAAAGCATCCCAGCTCGACGAAGTGAACCTAGGAAGCAAGGACGAATCAAAGCCGGTTCACATCGCCAAAGAAATAAAGCCGGAAGATAAAGCGGCGATGATCAAACTTCTCACGGAGTTTCGCGACGTATTCGCCTGGTCATACGAAGACATGCGAGGGCTGGACCCTCAATTATATCAGCATCAAATCCACTTAGGCAAGGACGCGAAACCAGTGGCGCAAAGACGATACCGAATGAACCCCAACTACGCCGCCAAAGTGAAGGAGGAAATCGACAAACTCCTAAGAGTGGGCTTCATCCGGCCGGTAAAGAAAGCGACGTGGCTGAGCCCCATCGTCGTCGTCCCAAAGAAGAACGGTAAAATCCGTGTGTGTGTAGATTACAGGAAACTAAATGCCGCCACAATTACGGATGCATTCCCTCTTCCGTTCACGGATGGAGTACTGGATGCCGTCGCCGGCCATGAAGTTTATAGCTTTTTAGACGGGTTCAGCGGGTACAATCAAATCCGGATGCACCCGGACGACCAGGAAAAGACAGCGTTCGTCACCGAATGGGGGGTGTTTGTGGCCGAAGTCATGATGTTCGGCCTAAAAACGGCACCAGCAACGTTCCAGCGAATCATCATGGAGATCTTCGGCGAATACATTCCTGCCTTCATGCAAGTTTTCCTGGATGATTTTGCAGTTTATAGCCGGGGAAAAGACCATTTGCAGCACCTACGGTTATGCCTTGAAAAGTGTAGGTTATACCGGCTAAGCTTAAACCCAGCAAAATGCATCTTTGGGGTTTCAAGTGGAATATTGCTGGGACACATTGTAAGTAAGGAGGGCATTGCGGTCGACCCGGACAAAGTAAACGCCATACTAGGGGCACCGGCACCGAAAACAGCCAAAGCACTAAGCCGATTCTTAGGACAGATCCGGTGGCACAGCCGGATGCTCCGTCACTTGGCTGATTTGGCTACACCATTACACACCGCGGTACATCGGACACCGTTCCAATGGACGGATACGGAGGATAAGGCATACAATGCCCTGAAGGTACTTTTATCGCAAGCACCCGTCGTGCAGCCTCCGGATTGGAGCAAGGAATTTCATGTGTTCGTGGACGCTTCCGACATCGCTATTGGCAGCGCCTTAATGCAACTTACGGAGCCTAAATGGTACCGGCCGGTATATTACGCCAGCCGGAAGCTGTCCCAAGCGGAGAAGAACTATTCAACGACGGAACGGGAGGCCCTGGGCATGATCTACAGTGTAACAAAGTTTCGTCACTACCTATTGGGAAGGAAGTTCTCCTTCCATGTGGATCACTCGGCGCTCCTCTACTTAGTTTCCAAGGCGTCCCTGACCGGTAAGTTGGCCCGTTGGACCTTACTGTTGCAGGAGTTCGAATTCGAGATTTTCCACCGGCCCGGTATCCAGCATGCCGTAGCAGACTACCTGAGCCGGTTAGAGTCCGGAGAACCAGGCGACGGAGTAGCGGATGAATTCCCGGACGCGGAGTTATTCCGTATCACCCCGGAAACGGCAGCGGACGACACGGTGGCATCTGAAGATAAATGGCTGACAAACATGCACCAGTTCCTAAGCACGGGCTTGCCACCGGAGGAAATGAACCGGGACGAGAGGAAACGACTGGCGGTGCAGAGCCGCAATTTCTGTCTGTTACGGGACACTCTCTACCACAAAGGAGCAGATGGAATATGGAGACGGGCAGTCCGTAGTGACGAGAAAGAAGTAATCTTACGGGAAGCACACTGTGGGGTTGCCGGAGGACACTATGCCGGGGAAGCGACGGCGAGGAAAGTATGGCAGAGCGGCTTGTGGTGGCCCACGACGTTAAAAGACGCCGTCAAGTATGCTAAGGAATGTGACCTATGCCAACGAATGGGCCAGCCTACGGAGCAAGCACGGATGCCACACCAACCGGTACTTCCACTAGAGCCATTCCAGAAGTGGGGGTTGGATTTTGTCGGACCGTTCAAACCACCGGCAACGAGAACGGGTAATCGTTATGTCATCGTGGCAACGGATTATTGCACTAAATGGGTGGAAGCTAAGGCCCTGAGAGACAACACCGCGTCATCCACAGCAAAATTCCTGTACGAAAACATTTGGTGCCGATATGGATGTCCGATTGAATTAATCAGCGACCAAGGAGGCCACTTCCTCGGCCAGGTAGTGGAAAGCTTAACAACGTTCTATGCCGTGGTCCATAAAAGAAGCACACCGTATTACCCACAGGCAAACGGGTTAGCAGAGTCCACCAACAAAACGCTGCAGAACATTCTCCGCAAAATTGTCAATGAAAACCGGACGGACTGGGACACAAAGCTCCATAGTGCGCTATGGGCGTACCGAACGGCATACAAAACAAGTATCCGGACAACGCCGTTCCGGCTAGCATTCGGCTTAGAAGCGGTCATGCCGGTCGAGTTTCAGGTACCAAGCTTACGGATCCAACTACGGGAACGGCTGAATGAAAAGAAGTCGGAGGAAATACGGCTAGCAGCACTATGCGAACTGGAGGAGCAACGGCTGGCCAGCATCCTCCACATGGAACTGGAGCAACGACGACGGAAAGCGTTCGTTGACCGTCACCGGAAAGGTAACGAAAAGATGTTCGAAATCGGAAAGCCGGTTCTAGTATTCCAAACGAGGATGGGCAAAATGCCGGGTAAACTCCGGTTCAGATGGACACGCCCGTATTGGCTGACACGGGAATACAACGGGTCCTATCAGATAGGGACACTTGCCGGTGAAGTACTAGGCAAGTGGGTAAACGGATTTCGACTAAAACCCTATAAAGGACCGATGCCAAAGAACCCGTTTATGCAGCTCACCGGCACTACACCAGGAACCTGTCCGGGATCGGTACGGATCGATCCGGAAGAAAAAGACGACGGGGAACCCGTAGTAGAGACGAAGGAAGACACGGCAACCCGTAAGGAAAACGGTAAGGGTCCGAAGGGACTTACGGATGTGTAAGGTCACACACCATCATTAAAGATTGAAAAAAAAAAAAAAAAAAAAAAAAAATCATTAAAAATCGAGGTGTGAACGGGTGTAAAAGCAAGGCGCGAAAAGGTACGTAGTGGGCATTTAAGAGACGCCACGCTACTTAATACTAAATTGGTACACGACGTGTGCATGCTCGAAAAAGGCGCCAAAACGCACAAAGAAGAAGCAGAACGCATGGAGACCTTTTCATTTCGCGAGCCAAGAAGCACAGAAGCACCAAGGCAGTGGAAGCTGAGCAAACGCGAACCTGCACGCAGAGAACCCCCGCGCTCAGAACGCTCTCTCTCTCGCTCTCACTCTCATCACCACTCTGTCATAACTAGACTCGAACCCATAACCTTTTGTTACACGGGTCGAGACTTTACCATTAGGTTATGAATTGTAATTTGAAGGATATTATTTTCATTTAGGTTTTATTGGGAAATTGATGTATATTCCAGATTTCTCTGGAACATTCTAGAAACTTCAGGAGTATTCCTGAAGACACTATAAAAGGAGGCGCAAGGCATTAGTTCGAACCAAATCGGTTCAACGCCAGTCTTAAGCCTTCTAACTACTGTTGTATATCTTCCTTCATATAATACATATATCTTTCGCATCATCTCTCTCTCTCTCTCTCTCTCTCTCTCTCACTCACTCATTCCTTCTCTCAAAGTTCGACACCTCTCATAGTACTAATCCTTCTCTGTCTTAGTACTATTCCCCAACAATAGTACTAATCCTTCTTTTAGTACTAATTCCTTCTCTGCCTTAATAGAGTTCCTGACAGTTTGAACCGATTTCTGTCTGGTCTTTTCTCTCCCTCCTTTCCTACTAGTCTCTTATTTCCCTTTTCCTTCATCCCATGGCCACCGTTAGCGCTGAAGAGTATCAATCCGTTTTCTCGGAATTTCAATGCTTGAAAGAGAAGTTTCATGCTTTGGAACAAGAAAATCAACGCTTGTTGGGGGATCTTCAGCAAATTTCCTTAGAAAAGCAGCAAACGCAACAACAGCATGGGGAACTTGCGTTACGCGTGCAACAACTCGAAGCAACCATCGTAGCAATGCAACAACAAGGGCACGGAGCACAAGGGATTCATAAAGAACCCAAGATTGGCCTTCCCACGAAGTTCGATGGAACGCGATCGCAGTTTAGAGGGTTTCTTAACCAGGTACGGTTAGTTATTCAAATGCATCCGTCCCGATATCCCACCGATGCATCACGAGTGGGTTTAGTAGGCACGTTGTTAAATGGCTCAGCATTAGCATGGTTCGCTCCGCTACTAGAAAAGGAATCTCCAGTACTAAATAATTTTGAAGAATTCATAAGTGAGTTTAAAGCATGTTTTGGAGATACTGACAGCATAAGGACTGCAATCAACAAAATCCGGCGATTACGCCAAGGTGACCGTCCAGCCTCCGCATATGCTGCAGATTTCCGCCTACTCGCCGCCGATATCCCCTGGGATGATCAAGCATTGATGGAGCAGTTCCGCTATGGTCTACGCAACGATGTCAAGGATTTACTCTTGACTTTCCCTGAAGAGCCAAAATCATTAACAGAAGCAATCAGTCGAGCGGTCAGATGTGACAACCGCCTCTTCGAGCGACGTTCGGAACGACAATTTCAGATGCCGAGGGCAAGATCCGAGCCTACCTATGCCTCAGTGGTAGCAAAACCTTTTCAAAGGGAGTCACATAATGCGCCTCCAGTAAGTACTCCAACTCCAATGGAAATTGACACTACACGTCGTCGTGGGCCGCTATCGGAGGAGGAAAAGCAACGACGCCGAACAAACCGATTATGCCTTTATTGCGGTGGACCAGGGCATATCGCGATAAACTGTCCCCATAGACCAAGAAGGCAGGTAAACCAAGTCGTTGTTAGTTCTGACTATACTAAACCCGAGTCTATTTCAGTAGGAATCTCTGATAGTCCTCATAGTCATAATAGTCCTAATAGTACTAATAGTCCGAATCTCGCAAACAAATTTGATGTCCTTAGCCAATTAGAAGAAGAGTTAAACGACTAAGTCCAGCCAAAATAGGAGCCGTTTGGTTGGACAGCCCTAGATCTGTGCAGCCCATTAGTGGTTCCATTCCCTCTAAGCAAGTTAGTGATGTGTTCGTAGCCCAAGTAGCAGTTAGTACTAAAAGTACCCCTCCAGTACATACCTTAGCCCTTCTAGATTCCGGAGCTAATTCTTGCTTCATGGATAGGAATTTTGCCCGAGCTCATCAGATATCTCTCAGAAAGCTCCCATGTCCAGCCTCAGTAGTAGTCATTGATGGTCGTCCCATTGCTTCTGGTAATATCATAGAAGAGTCGGAACCCGTTAATATTGTCCTAGATAACTTAACATGTGTAGTATCATTTAATATTATTAGTATTCCAGAACACCCCATAGTTTTAGGATTACCATGGTTCGAGTTACATAACCCAGACATAGATTGGAGGACAAGGGAAATCCGGTTGCAACAAACCCAAGGACCTACCCAGAAGGTTGCAACCATTTCGCTACGTCAGTTGCGTGAGGAAGGGCGCAAGGAGGAAATGTTTCTCTTCGCAATATCAGTACAACCCTCCAGCACCACCAAAGAGGAGTCCACCGTTCAACTTCCCGAGAAGTATCGTCAGTATGCTGATGTGTTCGATAAAGTACAAGCCAACACACTTCCTCATCATCGGCCGTACGATTGCGCCATCGACTTACAACCGGGAAAAGAGCCGCCATGGGGGCCGATCTACAATTTGTCACCAACCGAGCTAGAAGTCCTTCGAGCCTATATAGAGGAGAATTTGGAGAACGGTTTCATTCGGCATTCGAAATCTCCAGCCGGCGCACCCATTTTCTTCGTCAAGAAAAAAGATGGCTCGCTTCGACTCGTTGTAGATTACCGTGGCTTGAATAAAGTCACAGTAAGAAATAGGTATGCTCTTCCCCTTATCTCAAGTCTTTTAGAACGGATCAACGGTGCCAGGTTCTTCACGAAGATCGACTTACGAGGAGCCTATAACCTCGTACAGATCCGACCAGGAGATGAATGGAAGACCGCGTTTCGCACCAGATATGGGCACTTCGAGTATACGGTCATGCCGTTCGGACTCACTAATGCGCCGGCAGTCTTCCAGCACATGGCGAATGATATATTTCGAGATCTCTTGGATGATTTTTTGATCATCTATTTGGATGATCTACTGGTTTATTCAAAGACCCAAGAAGAACATGATTCTCATGTACTATTAGTACTAAAACGACTTCGAGAACATGGTCTGTATGCAAAGTTAGAGAAATGTAGTTTCGGGTGCAACCAAGTGGAATTTCTCGGCTATGTCATCTCCTCAGAAGGCATATCTATGGACCCAGCCAAGGTCAAAACGGTGATAGAATGGCACACTCCGCATTCGGTGCGGGATGTGCAATGCTTCCTAGGCTTTGCAAATTTTTACCGGAAGTTCATACAAAATTACTCAAAAATTGTGCTGCCTCTCACACAGCTCACCAGGAAGGGACAATCATTCATTTGGTCTAAAAAGACGGACATGGCTTTCGAGAGTCTTAAGAAGGCGTTTACATCAGCTCCAATTTTAGGTCATGTGGATCCGGAAAAACCATTCATTATCGAAGCTGACGCATCGGATTTCGCATTGGGGAGCATTCTGTCACAACAGGGTAACGACGAGAAGCTACATCCTGTGGCTTTCCACTCCCGTAAGTTTGACGCCGCCGAAATCAACTACGAAATTCATGATAAAGAGCTATTAGCAATAGTTGATTCTTTTATGCAATGGAGGCATTTCCTGGAGGGATCTCCTCATCAGGTCACTGTATTCAGTGACCACAAGAACCTTGCCTACTTTCAAGATGCTCGTGTACTGAATCGACGTCAAGCTCGGTGGGCCCACTTCCTCACACGCTTCGACTTCAAAATTACATATCATCCGGGGAAGCACCAAGGGAAGGCAGATGCATTATCACGGCGTTCGTATCTAACACCACGTCCCGGTGAGCCAGCTTTCGATAACCAGAAGCAAGTAATCTTGGGTCCAGCACGACTGCAAGCAGCACAGGTCTTTGACATACCCGTGGATTCCGACATTACCAATACTATACGTGAGTACTTGAAGACTGACGCTTTCGCCCAAGCTATACTAGCACAAATTGACCCCTCTCGAGCGTCATGTTCACAATCACAATCACCAGGTACGGATTATCGGCAATTCAAATACTGTGATGGATTACTCTTCTTTAAAGAACTTTTGTATGTTCCTAATGGTTCTTGCCGCCTTCGAGTAGTACAAAATTGCCATGACACATATACAGCAGGACATTTTGGTAGTACTAAAACATTAGATTTAGTACAACGATCATTCTGGTGGCCCCGTATGCGACAATTTGTCGAAGATTTTGTTCGGACTTGCGATACATGCTGCAGAGCGAAAATGCCAAGACATCATCCATATGGTTTATTAGAACCATTACCAATTCCAAGCAAGCCATGGCAATCCATTGCTCTTGACTTCATTACAGATCTTCCAGTCTCTAAGGGATTCAGTGCGATTCTCACAGTGGTGGATCGATATACGAAGATGGCTCATTTCTTACCATGTACTAAAGAAATATCTAGTGAAGACACCGCCGAAATTGTCATGCGGGAAGTATGTCGGCATCATGGACTCCCTGATAATATCATCAGCGATCGTGGACCTCAGTTTGTGTCAAAATTCTGGAAGCACCTTTTTAAAATGCTGAAGGTCACTTGTAACCTCTCCTCCGGCTACCACCCACAAACCGACGGTCAAGCCGAACGAACAAATCAAACACTGGAGCAGTATCTGCGGTGCTTTCTCAACTATCATCAGAATGACTGGGCAGATATTCTTCAGTTCGCCGAATTTGCCTATAATAACGCTATCCATGCATCGACTAAAGTCACGCCATTCTACGCTTATACGGGATATCATCCCCGGTGGTGTGTCCTTGAAACCCCAGAAGTGTCCACAAATCCTTGCGCGGAGGATCGTTTGGAGCGGTTACGCAAGATACAAGCGGATTTATCTACTCAACTCCAGCAAGCTCAACAATCACACAAGGACTACGCAGATCGTCATCGACTTCCATCCAGTTTTAACATTGGAGATCGGGTGTGGCTGCTACGACGACACATCAAGACTACTCGCCCATGTGAGAAGTTGGATTATCGGCGATTAGGTCCTTTCCGTATTATCGGGAAGATTAATGATGTCGCTTTTCGTCTCGAGCTACCTCCGCAACTTCGGATACATCCGGTGTTTCATAGTTCTCTCCTCGAACCCTATCACGAGAGCACTATCCCAGGACGTACAATACAACCACCACCTCCTATCGAGCTCGAAGATGGACCTGAATATGAGGTCGCTGCCATCCTCGATTCCAAGATTGTTCGCAACAAGCTCTACTATCTAGTCGATTGGCTAGGATATAGTCCCAGCGAGCGTACTTGGGAACCGATCGAGAATGTGACCAATGCTCGTGCTCTTCTAGAAGACTTCCATCGACGATATCCCGAGAAACCGGGTCCTCAATCCAAAACGACTCGTGGAACTCGTCGTTTTAAAGGGGGGATAGTGTCATAACTAGACTCGAACCCATAACCTTTTGTTACACGGGTCGAGACTTTACCATTAGGTTATGAATTGTAATTTGAAGGATATTATTTTCATTTAGGTTTTATTGGGAAATTGATGTATATTCCAGATTTCTCTGGAACATTCTAGAAACTTCAGGAGTATTCCTGAAGACACTATAAAAGGAGGCGCAAGGCATTAGTTCGAACCAAATCGGTTCAACGCCAGTCTTAAGCCTTCTAACTACTGTTGTATATCTTCCTTCATATAATACATATATCTTTCGCATCATCTCTCTCTCTCTCTCTCCCTCTCTCACTCACTCATTCCTTCTCTCAAAGTTCGACACCTCTCATAGTACTAATCCTTCTCTGTCTTAGTACTATTCCCCAACAATAGTACTAATCCTTCTTTTAGTACTAATTCCTTCTCTGCCTTAATAGAGTTCCTGACACACTCTACCTCGCCATCTTCCCTCGACCTTGAAGCAGACATGGAACCACAAACGCTGTCGGAAGCGGCCAGGAAATGGTTCAGGCAAAACGGACTGGAGGGATTCTTGGCCATCATGGAGGCACCGCTGCACAGAGAAGCCGACCGGGTCATCAAGGAGCTCGCCACAGAGGTCATCACCGAGGAAGCGATCCGCGCGCTAACAGGCCTTCCGGAGGGAGGAATCTTTCAGATCGATAACCCAAACTCGGAGCAACTCACCCGATATTTCGGTGAGTACTCTGTTGCCGGCAAAGGCTATCGGACGCAGGGCGGCGAAGATCCGCTATTCAGGGAGATAGCTCGAGTGCTCCATGAGTACGGTCACGTGTACCCCCGACCCCCTGTCATGCCAAAAAATCGGGCAGGGATGATCATAGCCACCTACGAAGGGATCAAGGTGGACTGGCCGGTGTTGATTGCAGACGGGTTGTGCATGGCAATCGACATGATACGAGGGAAGGACGGCAAGGAGGGCCGGAAGCTGTGGCACGCCGTAGTTCAATGGATAACATTGCTCGTGCCGCCGGTCGAGACCGTCCAGCCAAAGAAGCGGCCAAGAGTATCGGAAGGAAGCACCTCGAAGCCGGCGTCCAAACGACAGCAGCTGCTGGCGTCGAAGGCGACGAAAGGGAAGAAACGGGTCCTAGAACCGGAGGAGGTGTCACCGGTCCGACCCGTCAAGATAACCTTACGGAGACCGGGACAGAAGGAACCGGAACCCTTGACGGCACAGAAACATGTCGTGACACAGGAAGAGGAAACGGAGGAGCCAGAAGAGCACCTCCAACGACGGTCAAGAAGTAGGACCGCCGAGACAGGAGGGGAGCGGTCGTACCCGCGAGAGGCAGAAACGCCCCCAACTCAACCTGAGCAAATCACAAGGGAAGAACCGGAACCGGTGCGTAGGGAACCGGTCTTGTCGACTTCTATAGAAGAAGTCAGTCCAACGGCTCCGAAGACGGCGAGAACCGGAACTCAACAGCCGGCGAGCCCAGCCAGAGCACACGGCGGCCAAGGAGTAGAACCAGAACGGCATATGCAGGCAATCAGGCCAGACAATTCCACAGTGAATGAGCCGACCCGACCAGTACAGCAACAAGGCACCAGTAGCATGTGGCTACGGTGGGTAGGCGAGCAAATCGCCGGAGCGGTCGAGTATATAGAGGCGGAAGAGAGAGCGCACCAGGAACGGTTGCTCGTCACAACCGTAGATCTAGAGACGGCCCGGTCCAGAATCCGGAGCCTTGAACAAGACTTGGACAGGGTCACAAGGGAAACACAAGTCCAAGCACCGGTGACTCCGGGCAATGTACAGAATAAAGTGTCAAATCAACCTGTACATAGCAATCAGACCCCGGCAACGGAAACCGTTCCGGAGAGAAATGCGGCACAAGCCCAAGAGCTTGCGGATTTAAAGGATGAGCTAGCTGCCCAAGAAGCGCTGAGGAGCCGCGAAAGAGAATTGAAGACGGCAGCGGAGGCAGAACTCAAAAAGACTGCTGAGAATCTACGCCGGGCCGAGGAGAGCTTACGGAAAGGCCACCAAGCATACGACCGGCTCAAGGAGGAAAAGGAGAAAATGCTGCAAGAGAAGGACAAGCTCCGGAGGAACGCCGAAACAGAAGTAGAGCGCCTGAAAGAGGAACTCCGGCAGGTAAAGGACCGGGAGGACCGGAACAATCGCCAGATCAACGGCAAGCTCAAACAAAAAACGGAGGAATTTGAGCAATTGCACCGGGAGTATAAACGGTTGCAAACAGAGCACAAGGAACGGACGGATGAGCTCCGGCAAGCCGTTGATCGGACCGCAACCGCATTCGCCAAGGAACAAGCGGAAAACAGAAGACGGTTGGAAGAGGAGGAGAAGGTTCGGACAGAGCTCCTCAGGCAACAGCAGGCGGAAAAAGAAAGAGCGGCGGAGGTACTGCAGAGGCTGCAAACGACATATCAAGGGCAGCTGACGCGCTACAGAGAGCAGGCGGAGGATACGGCAAATCTCATCAAGCAGTTGAAGGAGGAGCGACAAGTGGTGGAAAGCAGAGCTCAAATGGGAGCAAGTCGCATCCAAGATATAATGCGGGCCTGGTTGAACCAGACCAAGAGCTTGATTGACAACGGTTCCGTCAAATGGTGGACCAAGTGGGCCACGAACGCGGCGGAACTCCAATTGCTCCGGGCTGACGTAGAGAACCGGCGGAAGGAGGGAGATGATTGCTATATGCTGAATTCTGAAGACTTCACCGGCATAAGAGATGAGCTGGCCGAAGACTTTCAAGCCTTGGCGGAGGACCAACTAGAGCAAGTCCGGCAACTTGTAGCTCAGCTGGATGACGACAGGCTGGAGGCGCAGATCCAGTTTGAAAGCTACGAGAGGTCCCGGATCCGGGGAGAGAAAGAACGAGAACCAGTTACGGTTAACCTCAGTGATGAGGAACCGTTACTGGAAGGAGACCGTACCGGAAGCAGTCAAACGGAGATGCCGGAGCCAGAAAAACAAACGGAGCAGCAGCAGCAAGCAGAGCAGCCGGAGCAGCCTCAGTCCCAACCGCAACCACAGCAGCAGCAGCAAGCACAGCCGCAACAACCACAACCGGAGGAACAAGTGGAAATTCTTGAACAAAGTAATTTGGACAATTTGGGTGAACAATGAAGGGGCCGAGAAGGGTTCGACGTACAAGGTACTGTCCCACGGGCGTGCCATGTGTTACCGGCCGGCAAGGAGTCCAAAATACGGAGTGAAGGGATTAATTAGATATGGTTGTAAATGAGCATAGTGTGGACGGACGGACTGGAAACGGTATGCCGTTCTAGTTCCGGACGGATCCCGAATAGGTGCGAGAGGCACCGTTTTGTACTACGGGCCGGAAACCTATTTAAAGGCCCGGACCCCATTGTAATGACAGCGGATAATTAATAGAGATTATGATGTTTATACTTCTGTCTTGATTTCCGTTCTGTAATCACTGTTATATCTGACGCGTGTAATTAACCGAAGCATTCTAAGCGTGTAACCTATGTAAGTCGGTGTAATCGTTGAATCTTAATCCTATGCCGTAATCACCCTTTGGTGAAGTGTCTCCGTGACACCTTGTGTTAGGCCTTGTCCGGCTAAGCGAATAACAGATGGTGCAGACCCGGTGAAGACCGGATGAGGAGTACCCGGCTACGGAGAGCCGGATGGTGCAAACCCGGTGAAAACCAGATGAGGAGTACCCGGTTACGGAGAGCCGGATGGTGCAGAACCGGTGAGGAATGCTCACCGGATGAAGAGACATATTCGTAAATATGTTTTTGAGAGTCCATCGAGGCTATATTTGTAAATAGCCGAAAAGTCATATTAGTATAAATATGACTTAGGGAAAACTTTTAGACATCTGTCGTGGTTGTCATTCTTGTTGGAGCAAGAATAGAGTGAGTGCGTAACAGTGTACAGAGAGAGAGAGAGAAAGAGGTCGTTGCCTCTGTTGTAACCGCCGCCTGTGGCGAGGATCATGAGCACGAGGTCGTTGCCTCCGTGAACTCACTGTTGTACATTCTAGCATAGTGATAGTTTGCAGCCTGTGGGCTGCCGTGGTTTTTCCCTCTTTGGGTTTTCCACGTAAACATCTTGTGCACTCGTTTCTTCTTCGTGTCGTGTTTTATTTCCCTTTTTTCTTTGTATGATTCTAAGCTCGGTTGTGGTCGAGCGTTGTGCATAAGGAGCGTTTGAGTTCCTGTCACAAACGTACAAGGAAGACACAAAACACACGCACAAATGCTTGTATGCCTTTATGAGGCAAGACGGCCGAACGTACAAGGAAGACACAAACACACACACACAAAAAAGGGGCAAGGTGGACCAATTGACTTGAAGAGCTGAAGACCAAAGGACCAAAGTGCAAACCCGAGCTAACTCTACCTCTGCCAATTTGGGAATTGGCCGACCAGCTTATAAACTCTAACTATAATTTAAATTCAAATTGTAATTTAAGTTTACGAGGGAGATAACCCCTAATCCATTGTAATTGTTAGAGTAGTCCTTTTACCGGGGAGTTTGTTGGGCTAAAAGTCCCACTCTACCCATTTGTATCATAGTGTGAATATACTCATTGAGTTAGGGTTTAGTTACCCCAACCAAAAATACGGGGAACTAACTCTTCGTAATAAGTTCAACAGGATTTGAATAGTAATATACTCATCATTAGTCCTAACTATGTAATTGTCTCTCACATTCTTTCTCTGTGTAATTATCTTTCTAAGATTAAACAGTGCATCATTCCATTCTACTTGTTCTATGTTTGGCAAGGTCCATTAAACAAGATCCTTATTATTCTACGTAAGTCGGCCAACCTTATACACAGTAGCCAACCAAGACACAACCAGTGTCATCAAATATAACCTGATCTAGAATGGAACTACATATGTAAGGTTCCAACAATGAGATGTGAAATATTGGGTGTAGGTGCATATGTGGAGGAAGATCAAGGTGAAATGCAGTATCATTGATTTGATCGGAGATGACAAATGGACCAAGTCTTTTGTAACCCAACTTATCACAAGCCTTAATTTTCTCCACATTACATCATAAGACTATACACAATTCCTAACTCAAAACTTCACCTCGTCTAATGAAGAGTCAAGATGATCGCGGTCGATGGCCTTCTTGTGTGTGGTTTGAGCAGCATACAAGTGGTGAGAAAGTGCTACATGAACTTTTTAGAGTTGTTGTCCATAGCCCTTAGCAACATAATTCTTCAAAATTTCTAGATGTTTGATCATTTTCCAATGCGGATGATATCCTATGTTTGTAAAGAATGGAGTATATCTTGTTGAGGAATTAATTAAATTATTTTATGTGAACTCTATGAAGTGCAAAAAATCTACTGAATCACATTGTTAGTAATTGATGAAACATTGAAGATATTGTTGTAATGTTTGATTTGTATGCTCAGTTTAACTATTGCTTTATAGATGATATCTTGAAAAGAGTTTACAAAAGATTTTGAGCAGCTCAAGCCAGTGTTTCCAAAATTTTGATATGAAATGTGGGCAATGATTAGTAATGATGTCATTTGGAAGACCGTGATGTCATTTTGAGATGAATTGTGGGAGATATGTGATGAGGATGTCAAAACGTGTTAGAAATTATGCCTAACTAGCTTGGCAACAACTCAAGACTATAACATTTTAAAAGTATGTAAGGTTCTTATGATCCTAGTAAACAATAGTTTGGTGGGGAGAACCCTCTACGAGAGGTCTCCTTGTCCAAATGAGTCTATAATGGCTAGAAGCTTTTTGTTGTGAATTTCATAATTGATCTCTATTGCTTCAAATTTGTGTAAATGGGAAATAATTAGATACTTCCTAGTGCAAAATCAAGTGCATCTGGAATCTTGAGTTATACATGAAAACAAAATAATGAGGATCGCGTTCGTTTCTACGACAACATACAAAAGGGACTCTAGTGTACCGCCCTTCGCTTCTTCTTTGGTCACAGATCTCAAAGTGGACTTCTATCCTTCTCTTGATGCAAAACAAAAGTTACATGCGGAGGTGGATCACTTGCAACAGCATTCGATCGTTATCTATGTTGTGGGAGGTCATCCAAATCAGGCCTACTTGTGTCATCTACTACAAGCTCGGTTGCAAGGTGAGTTTGCGCAAATAATCAACATTCAATTTCTCGGTAAGGGTTGCTACCACGTTGAATTTAATAGTGGTGATATGGTGGATAAATTGCTTCTGATAGGTAGTGTTAAGATAAAAGGAATATGGATGCAAATTTTGAAATGGTATGCGGGATTTGATTTAGATGATTTGAGGGAGACAATTGCTAGAATATTTGTTTTCTCTATTATGTTCCCAACCTTACCCAAAGAGTGGCATCCGGTAATAAAGGATATTGCAGACACAATTGGGCAATTGATAGATGATGATGTAGAAATTGATAGGTTTAACGCAAAAAATCAGAATACACCAATAATGCGGTTGTTAGGTCATAGAAATATGGTTCTTCCCTCGTCAACCGCCATTGATTGGTGGCAAAGTGCGAGTACAAAAGATTACATGTGCTAGATTGCCAAATCAATGCTTTAAATGTAGGCAAATTGGGCATATGGCAAAAGATTGTACGTGGCAGAATGCGCCACATGGGAATAGTAATGAAAAATTTAAGGAAAAAGGGGCTACAAATGTAGAGGATGATTGGGGACTATGGTGAGAAAGGAAAAAGGCCTTATTGTAAACAATGTGAACCTTTCCAATAAATGGGTTCCAATAGGAAATAGATTTAAACCAATAGGTAATCTCGCACAAACACTACCATTGGATGTTGTCTTGGTTGAGGAGATAAATGGAGCTTCATTTACCAAACACAAAACTAATATGGCGCATATTATAGATCGTGACCTTTCTAATTCTTCAAAGAATATAAGAGTTAATAATTTACTCGACTCTTTGGTGGGCGAGGCTCATCCCAAGGATAATCATACCTTGGTGCACGATGATGAGGGTTTAGGGATGAAGGGAGATGAAACCTTGCCTTTAGTTGTATATGAGAAAAATGAAAGTCACACGGTCCTTAAGGGAGACTCTAACGTAGAAAAAAGTGGGGAAGAGGTTAACTTGTTACAAATTGTGATTGTTAAAATTTGCCGTTCATCAAGGGAGAATCCCCATAACTACAATGGGCATATAACTAGGTTGAAGGCAAAATATCTTGAAAATGGGTTTAATTCTAATCTCCACATTAATTAGGAAACCAATGCGGCAGTTGTGCGTAGTACTCTTAATAAGGTAGTGGATAGAAATATTATGATTAATCTATTCATGCATCGTGCAAAGAAATATAGTATTGTTTCGTACTCAAATAAGATGTCCCTTAAGGGATTGAAAATAAGCAATAAGGATTGTAAGGTTAAAAAGTCGGCAATAGGGGGGAGAGCTAAGGTAGCAACTTTTGTTGAGATATGAATCATTTCCAAAAAAATTCATGGAATGTTCAAGGGCTTGGAGTGGCACTTAGTAAGAAACTTAAGGGTAGAGTCCGTCAAGAGTTGCATAAGTTTAATGTGGGTGTTTGTGATATGTTCTGTTTACAAGAAACTCATCTATCGGATAAATGAATAGGTACATATGGGAACATGTTAAAAGGGAATTGGAAATACTATTGGACTCCTGCGATTGGCAATCAAAATAAAAATGGAGGTTTATGTATAGCCGTAGCAGAGAAATGGAGTCAGTAGGTGCTAGATTGTCGTGTATTGGTTGAGGGAAGAGCTCAATATATCATCCTAATGGTCTCAGACCTTAAGTTGGGCTTTCTTAATATTTATGCTCCAAATTCAACAGGGTCTAGAAAGGAATTTTGGTTTAAGATAGGATCAGATTTACCGTCAGTGGATCATTGGTGTATGGTAGGTGATTTTAATATGATTGAGGATTTTGGTGCTAGGATTGGAGGCTCTCATGCTTTGATAGGTACAATTGAGTTGATAACTTGGGAATGCTTATGTTTATCATTAAGATTGCAAGATGCATGGCATGTTACATCTTTTGGTTGGTTAAAAGATTCATTAAGCTTCTTTCAATCAGATGGAAGAGACAGTAAGGGGTAAATCTATCATGTTTGGAAAGTATATGCATTGATGATTTTTTTGTCAAAAAGGGTGGGGAGATTGGTATTATAATAGGCTCGTTGTTCTCTGATAATGCACCTGTCATTATGGTTGTTGGAAAACAAGCATATCATAACAATTGTTGTGGTCGTGTCCTGAAATTGATTTATTTGGATACATCCTTTAGGCATGATATTTTACAAAGTGGGAATTGCAAAATACATCTTCTGTAAATGTCTTACAAAGGGTCAAAACTGCTATTCAGGGTACTTCGAAATTTTTTAGACTGAAAGTATTCAAGACTGTGGAGCAATGTAAGTTAAGAATGGCTGCTAGTAGGAGGGCTTTGAGGTCTCTTCAACATTTTCAGGAAAAATTTCCACATGCATCTTGGGTTGAATTGGAGTTGGGTCACATAAGAAATGAATTAATATGTTTCGACAATAAGATCTCAAACAAAGTTTCATGCTATTGTTGCGAAATGGACTCGATTAGCTGATAATGTGAATTCCGAATTTTTCGAATATTATAAAGGTGGTCATTCAGGTAGTTGTATGAGACAGCTTCAAAGGGAAGATGGGTCTATTACAAAGGACACGAATGAAATGAGGGACATTGCGACGACCTTTTATAAAAATATACGTGCTACCCAACAATTTTTGGGTCAACAACTCCAAAAAAGAAAATTTATGTTGGATTGTTTGGAATATAAGGTCTCATATGAGATGGTTGAATCATTGGTGAAGGAAATCTCTTATACAGAGGTAAGAGTTGCATTGGTGGCTGTCAGGAAGAATGTATGCCCAGGAAATGATGGATTATCACTAGAATTCTTTTTAGAGTATTGGGATGATATAGTTGATGCTTTCACAACCGCTTTACAAGAGGTTTTTCATTTGGGAAGGATGCCTACTGAGTGGAATGAAGGAATGATTTATTTGATTCCAAATATAAAAGACGTGGTGGATGATATTAAGAAATGGAGGCCTATAACTATTTTAAATACAGTATATAAAGTTTATGCTAAATTATTAGCTTTACGTTTGCAACATTTTCTTCCACATATTGTACATAAGAATCAGACATGCTGTATACAACAAAGGAGTATATTTGATAATTTCGTGTTTTGGGAGATTATAGCAATAGTGCAAGAAATAAAACAAGACTTAGCAATATTGCTTTTGGATTTTGAGAAAGCTTATGACAGAGTCGATTGGAATTTTTTATATGAGGTTATGGGTCGTCTAGGTCTTCCAATTAGATTACATTAAGGCTATTTTTGCCTTATATACTTCAGCATCTAGTCGAGTTCTTGTTGGTGGAGCACTAGGTAATAATTTTCCGATTACTAGATCGGTGAGACAAGGATGTCCTTTGGCTCCATATTTATTTCTATTCGTAGGAGAAGCCTTTAGTGCATTCTTGCATAAGAACAAGTTTTCTATTAAGGGTATACAATGGCCAAATGTGGAGGAGGTTGTGTTAGACTATGAATTTACAGATGACACAACATTGTATGTTGTAGGAGATGATAGAAATCTTTGTAATTTGCAAAATGTGATCCATGATTTCTATGATGCTTCAGGTACTATTATTAATTCGCACAAATTAGTGGGATTTTGGGTTGGCGAAGGTCTTACCCCTACTTGGTGTCCAGAAGTTGGATTTCGTTCCATACCAAAAGGCTCTCCAATGAGATATTTAGGGTGTCAAGTGGGAATTAATCTTCCCCCATAAGCTCATATTCAACCATTACTGCTTTTCTTTAAGGAAAAAGTTAATCTTTTGGAGTTCTAAGAGTTTGTCATTGGCGGGGAGGCTAGTTATTTCTAATCAAGTATTACTCTCCTCAATGTGGTATATTTTGTCCTCTTGGTTATTCTCCATATCTTTGTTGTCAAAGTTACAAAGATTTATTAGAAATTTCATATGGGGTTCTACTGATAAACTAATATAGCGCCGACCTCTCAAGGGGGTTTAGGTTTGGTAGATCCTCTGATGCAATGTAAGGCGGTATTGGCAAAATTTATATTGTTAGGTTTACTGCCAGGAAATGAACTGTGGAAGATGTTTCTTCGGTTAAGAATGAAAGAGGTCTTCCCGAAAACTGGAGATGAATGGACAAGGTCTCCTCGATGGTGGTCCTTAAAAGATAATTTGCAACAAGTCTGGCCCACTTCGATGGATGAATGGTTACATCAACCCTTGGTTTGGAATCCTTTATTTCTAGATGATGAAGGATCTATGTTGGGGAGGAGAGGGAGATTAAATTGGGCTCAAGTGGATTCATCTTTTGCCTCATCTCTTAGTAAGTGGCAACATTTTGTTCACAATCCTAGTGATATTACGCAACCAAAATATAGAGGAATAAGAGGAGGAAAGATGATAGTTGATGAGTTACGGAAATTGCAGCTACCCTTGATGGACAATATACACTCTAATTGTCATAAGTGATGGGATTATTTTCAAATTTTCAAATTTTACTTAGAGTATGTGGCCTTAGAGATAAGGATACTTTCTTGAGTTATGATGTTTTACATGACGGACGATTAGGGTTGATCCCCCTAGAAGATGAATGTCTCACTGAGGCTACACTAAAACCCATTAGAATTCTAGCCAAGGTAGATAAGATTTGGATCATAGACCCTGATCCTAATGTTGTTCATCCATGGTGGGATCTATGGGTAGTAGGGAAAAAACCATTACGTGAATTGGAATGGGATCTAGGGGAATGGAAGTGGTTACCTACATCATATTCTAGGGAGGATGTTAGGCCGATTCCATTTTTTCAATATTCAGTTCGATTAGGAAGGGAGATGTTACAACATAGGATACCACATTGCCCGACAACAGCTACAACATGGTTGAGTTATAATGTTGATTCTACTCATATGACAACATTTTGGAAATGGTTATGGACTATGCAAATTCCAAAGAAGATTATTCTATTTCGATGGTTGATTGTTCATTATGCAGTTTCTGTTAGGGTTTGGATGCATTGTAAGGATATGAATACGATGTGTGATTTTTGTGGATTAGAGATGGAGTCTCTTCATCACCTATTCTGGTCATGTATAGTTGTTCAATTGGTTTGGAAAAGGATATTATGTCTATTGCATGAGGTATATGGCTCTAGAGTATATAAATGGGAGGAAGTGATGTGGGTTGCTATTAATGGTGAGGTACACGATCATGAACAAGAAAAGGTTACCTTTGCATTACATACAAGAGGTCGATATGTTGAGGAAGTGTCATCGTTTATGCCTATTATTGAGTACAGAATGGAGTGGTTTATGAGACTATTAGTTCCATAACATTATGGGTTTTGTGGACTAGTAGATGTCGAAGGATATTTTAGAAAATTCAATGGAATGTTGTGGATGTAGTCAAGGATATTTGGTTGACCTTGGTGCATACACTAAAAGGGGAATATGATACTATCAAGGGTGATTCAAATGTAGTCTTTCGAAAGAAAAAGGGTTTTAAGAATAGATGGGAAAGGATGAAAGTATTCTACATGGTTAATTGTCGTATACGTTGTAGGTATTAGCCACCTCTTTGGGTATTTCCTCCACCGATATGAGGCATGTGGCTATGTATAACTGTTCTTGGTACTATCTTGGGAGGTATGTATGTCAATGGCAGTCTATGAGCAGTTTAAAAGAAAGAAATAACTAAGATTATATGCAATCTCAAGGCTTGGGCCAAGAAGAAAGACCTTCGAGACTTATTTTCTGGTTTGTTGAATGCATCTGGCAACATGGGAGATATATAGAAAGGGAACAATTTTTTCTGTTACGTCAGAATGGATGAGCTCATTAAAAGCTCAAAATGATAATATTTTTATATATGGCTTTCAAATGTGGTGCTTTGGACCTCACTCATTAGAGGATATGTAGAGAATGGCCAAGGTGGACATGCACATGTTGTTAGCAAAGGCCAACGAATGGATGTGGTGATAACAAAGAAAGGATTACTTGGAAGTAATGTGATTGTTGGAACAGTCTTGTTGAATATGTATATGAAATGTGGCTTTCTTGCGGACTCGGGACCGCATTGATTTCAAGATAGGTTGAAAACAGGGGGGGGGGGGGGATGCTTTTATATGGCACTTACATATGCATTCAGAAGGTATATCTCTGAATGTCATCGCATTGTTTGTGTCTTGAAAACATGTGGAAGTTTTCAAGCAGTAGAAAATGGATAAGAAGTGCACAACCATATCTGAAAACATGGTTTGGAATATGCATCCTCAACTCATACACTGATGATGGTTTTGTATATTGTGGAAGGTTAAATGTTGTAGCTTGTTCCTTCATGATTCTAGGATACACGAACAAGGCAATTCAACTATTTAAAGAGATGAGAAAGCATGGGGATACAACTAAATGAAGTGGCTTCAAAAGACTTCCATTACATAATATAGTCTCTTGAACCACACTGATTCAAAAATAGGCTGAAAACATAATTCCATTTCTTCTTATGAGATGGATGAAGTCATTGTTCTTCAAATCTTGTATTCAAGGTGTGCTTTTTATGTTCGAACACATTTGATTTAAAAGAAGGAAAAGAACTCCATATTGTCATCGCTTATCTAGGTATCAACTTGGATATGCTCATTGGAAGCACTCTAGTTTATATGTATGCAACATGTGGAAGTTTATCAGATGCATATAAATTGTTCGATGGGTTGAGATCCCTCAAGGTGGGTGTTGATCACAGGGCTTTACATGAAGGCATGCTCATACATGTTGAAATCATGTCTTACACAAGACAGGCTGGGGAAAGATAGTCACTTCCTTTCCATCTATTTTGTATTTTGTAGGTGATATGCTTTTTAAAACTAATGGAAGGATATGTTTTTTTTGGGGGGGGGGGAAATCAAGTGCATCTGCCTTGATAATAAAGGGCTTTTCTAGGTTAGCATGAACTAGAATAGGAGCATAAGTAAATGCTTTCTTTAGGTTATCAAAAGTCTCGATGACACTAGGACTCTATGCGAATGACTCATTCTTCCATGTAAGCGTCGTGAGAGGCATCATGATGTTCAAATCATTTTTGATAAATTTGTGGTAAAAATTTGCAAATCCCAAGAAACACTAACATCACACACTAAGTGAGATGTTTACCCATTCATAATTGTCTAACTCTTGGATGGATCCATAGATATACCTTTTTGTCAAATCACATACCCCAAATTTTCCACATGGTTATGATCAAAGCTACATTTCTTGAGTTTGGCATAGAGCCCATATTCCCACAATGGTTAGAGGACTTGATGGACATGTATGTCATGCTCCTCTTGAGTATTGGAGTAGATCAAAATGTCATCCAGATATACTATGGTGAATATATCGAAGGACTTGTCAAAAATATCATTCACCATGTGTTGAATAATTGCCAACACATTCATGAGCAAAAGGCATAATCATGTATTCGAAGTGTCCATACCGAGTGTAGAGTCTTCCAATCATTGCCTAGACATATTCGAACAGGGTTATAAGCAACTTGAAGGTCTACCTAGGTGAAAACATTTGCTCCACAAAGGCACTCCAATAGACTCAATATCAAGGGTAAAGCATATATGTTTTGAATCATGATTTTGTTCAAACCTCAACCAATCATAGAGACCCATCTTTCTTCTTGAAAAAGAATATGGGTGCACCAATAAGGCATTTGGAATGTCGAACAAATCCATTTGCCAAGTGTTCGTCTATATACTCTCAAAGGGCCTTGAGCTCGTAAGCGGATAGATTATAGATTAGCCCCCATGGTGGCTCTTTCCCTGGTTGTAGATGGATCGGACAATCATAAGAGCAATGCTCTGGAGGATACTAGCTTTACCCGTGTTGAAAACATCTTCAAATTCCTGATACTTAATAGGGAGGAGGGCATCTTATTCTTGTGAACTAACAGATGGAGTTGCCATCATTTCAAATACAAACATCTCAATTTTCTATCCTTCTTCTCGTAAGCTTTGTAAAGAGATGGTCGAGATTTGGTGAGATGTCGAATCTCGGTTGGTAGCAACAAGGAAGTTGGATTCAGATTCTTGTTGAAAATCATTAATTGCTCACATTCTCCCATCTATTTCAAGATTATGATGTTCAAATCAGCAAATCAAGGGCAGTCACATGCTCAAGTCTGCTAATTGTACTGAATGAAATCACAAAAGCCAAGTTACCAAGGACTATTCGAATTGGCTCAGATTCAATGCAACAAACCTTATAGTTCCTGCTCTTGTATATTTCTTGTTATAATAAAAATATATCCATTTTCTCTCTTTCTTTTCCCCATTCTTTCAATACTCTTTTTGTTAAGCTTTGGCACTGGCATTTTCCCCTGGATAATTTGTAGGGTCATGATAACCCTTCGAAATATTGTAGGGTCATGACTCATGACACCCCTTAGAATATTGTAGGTTTGTGACATGCTTTGAAGTTTTGTAGGGTCACGAGATCTAAGTTACAATCAAATCAATTGCAATTTAATATATTTATGTAACATGAATAGCCTAATGGATAAAGTTAAGGGCCTTCTTCCAAGAAGTTAAGTCTCACCTACAAGAGAGTAAATAATGGAAGAACCCCAAATATGCAACCTTGACAAGGAGAAACAACTCCAACCAAGTAAAGATGAGTACCCATAGTAGCCCCTCTTTGAACCTCTAAAGCATGGCAACATGTTGCACTATTGTTCAGAAGGCACCACTACAGTCTCTCTCCAATCCAGTGGTGGTGACTAGGAAGCGAGGTCGCCCTGTAGGGACGAAGAACAAAAAGGCCAACCAAAGGGAGAAGTCACTATTTGAGTACTCTACCGGTCACAAATGTTCCAAATGTGGTCAAGCTGGTCACAATGCACACACTTGCGATATGCCAGAATCTGAGCTATGTTGAGTTTATTAATTAATTAATAAACAATTTCATTTGGTTATATTAGGTTCAATAAATTTAGGGGGGGGGGGGGGGAGCCAAAATGGGGGGGCAAATAGCGCTTTTCTAAGGCCTTATCAAATCTATTTTGAAGAAGATATATATTTGGTTTCCATCGTTCTAAAAGTGTCCATATAACATCTAGTGTATGTCTTCCATTTATGTATCTTTTTAACCCTTGTAAGATCCATTTACATTGGTTGTTTGAAATACTTATATAGGGACGTGTTTTTTAAAGATTTTGCACACCTAGAAAATGGAGGTAGTTAATAATTGTTCACCTTTATAATGATAAGAGAACTAGAAAATAGAGTTAGTACAGTTTTAAGAATATTGAATAAATATGCTACTTAATTTATCCATAAACTTATTAATGTTCATGGCACTTTTCTTGGTCAATTTGTTATTGGTAATGATCCCTCTGTTACTCCACTTCTTGATTGGTCGATAATTTAGATGCAAGTGAATGTGAAGCTAATTGATATTTATCTTATTGTCACAAAGTCAAAGTGCAAAGCTTAAAAAGATTTGTGTTTCCTTATATTTCTTATATCTTCTTAACATTAAGTCAAAGTGCAAAACTTGAAAGGAATTTGAATTCGTTATATTCCTTATATCTTCTCTAAGGTCACATGGTTTCTCACAAGGCCCAACTATTGTTCATCCCGTCTCTCTACATTAATGTTATTTCCAACGATGGTTGACTTTGCTCACATGGGCCAGAAAAAGTTTGAAATATTCCTTATGATAATAAAAACTTCCACACATTATCAAATATACAATCTTCTTCTAAAGTCAATATCTAACTTCCTTCAATAACCGCTTCCATTACTATGGGAAAAAATGGGCCTTTAACTAATCGCATGCCCACTTTCCATGATCGCGATAAGAAAACATAAACAAGCAAATATATAAAAATGCATTTCACTTATTATGCACAAAAAAAGTATTGGAAATCAACTTTCCAAGTTAGATCAATAGACACCAAGAGGATACTAGTTTCTTGGTAATATTGCATGTGATATGGATGATTGGTTTCTTACGGGCAAGGATGGATTCAAACCCCCGACTTCCATTTCTTGTACAATCAAATCAAGAGTAGTTTCAATAGTGGCTAGTACAAGGCATAATCAATGTCGAAGTTGTAATTCAAGATTACCATATAATGTAAGTTGTAGATATTCTCATTTTCACCTTTTGGAAAACAATGTCATTCATCTATTTTAATTCACATTTCGAGCCATACATAAAATATAGCTTCCAATCATATCCCATCATGAACATATTCTTTAGTCGATTTCTTGACATCCCTTGTATTTGGCATACCATTCTTCACGGTTACACATGGTCTCATGGGATGATTTCTTTAATCAATTAAAATAGTTGGGGGTTGTAAACCAATAGAGTAATTAGTATGTACACTTTGAAGACTTAGTAATGTACTTCTTCCTAACATTATTGTTATAGATATCCAACATCACAAGCTTTCCTACTCTTTTTTTAAAAACAGCAAATATAGTTTCTTCCATACTTACAAGTCATCTGAATTTTTGAGGTGTTCATTTATGTTAATTCCGATATTGTGATATAAGTCCAACATTACAAGCTTTCCTACTCTTTTATTAAAAACCACAATATCTCATCATGTACGTATCCTTTAATCAATTTCTTGATATCCCTTGTGTTTGGCATACCATTCTTCAAGGTTACACGTGGTCTCATAGGTCATTTCTTTAATCAATTAAGATTAGTTGGGGGTTTTAGCTCTTTTAAAAAACAACAATATCCTTTAATCAATTTCTTTATATCCCTGATGTTGGCATACCATTCTTCAAGGTTACACGTGGTCTCATAGGCCATTTCTTTAATCAATTAAAAATAGTTAGGGACTTTTAAACCAATAGTGCACTTAAAAATAGTTAGCGATGTACTCGATGCTATCAACTGTCCATATTGTGATAAATGCCCAATATTGTGAGCTTTTCTTTTTTATTAAAAACAGCAATTTCATTCCCTTCATACTTGGTTATCTACATTTTAGGAAGAAAACAAAACAGTTTTGCGCATGCCTATCTTGGCAAATTTTAACAGAGAACTATATGACCAACTCTCAAAAAACATCAATCACAATCACAGCTCCTTATCCTAACTCTAATGACGGTGTGAACCAACAAACAGTAGTCGTGCTTGCAAGCACCAAATTTCTTAACAATGCATTTGTCACCATCCCCGGACTAAGTAAACATTTCTACAGGAGACATAAACAGCAAAGAGCGCCTCATCAGATAGATTAATGCCCAATATTGTGATAAATGCCCAATATTGTGAGCTTTTCTTTTTTATTAAAAACAGCAATTTCATTCCCTTCATACTTGGTTATCTACATTTTAGAAAGAAAACAAAACAGTTTTGCGCCTGCCTATCTTGGCAAATTTTAACAGAGGACTATATGACTAACTCTCAATAAACATAAATCACAATCACAGCTACTTATCCTAACTCTAATGACGGTGTGAACCAACAAATCGTAATCGTGTAAGCACCAAATTTCTTAACAATGCATTTGTCACCATCCCCAAACTAAGTAATGACGGTGTGAACTAACAAATCGTAGTCGTGCAAGCACCAAATTTCTTAACAATGCATTTGTCACCATCCCAGAACTAAGTAAGCATTTCTACAGGAGATATAAACAGCAAAGAGCGCCACATCAGATAGATTATTATCACAGTATAATTCCCCATCCTCCATCGAGCAGGTAGCAAGCAGGTAATAAAAGTTTTAACAATACGATTTCATAATAGTCTCCATTCTCATTACAGACAAAAATTTAAAAACAAACCAGGATCCTGGCCCATACAGTTCTAATTCATAAAGAAACAAAAGACAAAACTGAAATATTGTTCTCCATCAACATTGATACCACTCAAAATCATTAATTAAACACCCGCTCACTTATTACTTCTTCTTTGCAGCAGCTTTGGTAACCTTAGCACCACTAGGTTCTTTCTTCTCTACAGCTTTGATGACACCGACTGCAACAGTTTGTCTCATGTCACGAACAGCAAAACGACCAAGAGGAGGATACTCAGCAAAAGACTCAACAGTCATCGGCTTTGTTGGAATCATCTTCACATATCCAGCATCACCATTTTTCAAAAACTTGGGCTCCTTCTCAATCTCCTTACCAGACCTTCTGTCAATCTTGGTGAGAATCTCGGCAAACTTCACAGCAATGTGAGAAGTATGACAGTCAAGGACTGGTGCATACCCATTCCCAATCTGCCCTGGGTGATTCATAATGATAACTTGAGAGGTGAAGTTTGCGGCCTCTTTAGCTGGATCATTCTTAGAATCAGAGGCAACATATCCACGCTTGAGATCCTTAACAGCAACATTCTTAACATTGAAGCCAACATTGTCTCCTGGAAGAGCTTCCAGAAGAGCTTCATGATGCATCTCAACGGACTTCACCTCAGTGGTCAGGCCAGTGGGAGCAAATGTCACAACCATACCAGGTTTGATGATGCCTGTCTCTACTCTACCCACAGGAACAGTTCCAATGCCTCCAATCTTGTAAACGTCTTGGAGTGGGAGGCGAAGAGGTTTATCAGACGGTCTTTTAGGTTCAGAGATCATGTCCAAGGCATCCAAAAGAGTAGGACCCTTATACCAATCAAGGTTGGATGACCTCTCAATCATGTTGTCTCCTTCAAATCCTGAGATTGGCACAAAGGGAATCTTCTCTGGATTATAACCAACCTTCTTTAAGTAGGTTGAAACCTCCTTTGTGATTTCATCATAGCGTGCCTTGGAGTACTTGGGAGTGGTCGCATCCATCTACACAGAAAAAATCAACTTCCATAAGTAAACATAATCATAAATGACAATACTTCCTACCTACTGGCAATGCATCAATAAAATATGTGTACGTGTATGAACTTGAATATGTATATAAGTACACAAATGTAAATACTTCCTACTTACTGCTGCCTTGTTGGCAGTATCACAAAACAATATGGACATGCACATATGCAGTTAGTTAACTACATAATCAAGCACAATGTGTAAGACCAATAATGCTGCCAGTATTGAAATTCTTTATGCAGTACTCTAGCCATTATGAAGTCTTATATATGATCACCAGCTTTATGTGCTAAAACCAAAGTGATGATAATCATAAATGGCAATACTTCCTACTTACTACCAACTTGATGGCATCAATAACACTATACATACGTATACATGTGCAGTCAATTAACTACATCAAGCATAATAGATAGTTGTATTAACAATGCAGCAAGGGTTGAAACTCTTTATGAAGTGGTCTAGCCATTAGGAAGTCTAACATGCAATCACAAGCTTTATCACTTAAAGCAAACAATACATTACCTTGTTACAACAGCAGATCATTTGCTTGACACCAAGAGTAAAAGCCAATAGAGCATGCTCACGAGTTTGACCATCCTTTGAAATACCGGCCTCAAAGCCTCCGGTGGTGGAATCAATGATCAAGACTGCACAATCAGCCTGCATATCACACGAAATTCAAGTTAAGTGAGCGTCTCTTCCCTGTTGCAGGAGGAAAAATGCAATTTATTAAAGTCTTTTAAATCTGATACAGGACAATTCTGAAATATATTAGATGAACCCATCTATCACGGCAACAATTCACGTTACATCTAGACCAACATGACCCTTAAGGTTCAAAACTACAATATTGGAACGGACTATAATCTCCTAGAACAATTCACCTAACCAAATATATATTTAGTACTTTATAAGCTCCATACAGTTCAATCTAAGAAATATAACGCCTTCAAGATATGGTACTGGAAAAGCTTTAAGTTCCTTCAATATACCTGAGAGGTACCAGTGATCATGTTCTTGATGAAATCACGATGTCCAGGAGCATCAATAACAGTACAGTAGTACTTGGTAGTTTCGAACTTCCACAGAGCAATATCAATAGTGATACCACGTTCACGCTCGGCCTTAAGCTTATCAAGTACCCATGCATATTTGAAGGACCTCTTGTTCATTTCAGCGGCTTCCTTCTCGAACCTCTCAATCACACGCTTGTCAATCCCTCCCAACTTGTATATGAGGTGACCAGTAGTGGTGGATTTCCCAGAGTCGACATGTCCAATAACCACAATGTTGATATGGGTCTTCTCCTTTCCCATGACTGCGAAAAGGTACGATAACAGAAGATAATACAAGTTAATCTACCAGAAAAGGTCATAGTACGCAAATAATATCAGAGCCAAGTTACTCACTGATAAATCCTAGATTGTGTATAAAGAATCGTGTTCGAAAGATGTAAAAAGCTTATGGAAGCACAATAGGGATTTGAAACTCTGGATGTTCAGCAAAGCAGAATTGAGGCAAAGTGGAAAAACTAGGAAGAGAACTAGTGCTTCGTAAAACATTAACAAACATTCGAAAGTAGAAAAACGTGCTAACGGATCTAGTGAGATAAGTCAGAGATGCAAAAAACAAAAACACGGATACCGCCGAAGCGAAGGGGACAAGTTTTTACAACCACGACCATATATATACAGAAAAAGGTCCAAATGCGAAACTTTCCACAGCAAACACACACACACCTCACAAACTCAGAAAAGATCGAAGAGTTAAAAGTGGCCATTAAAAGCAGCAAGAGATCCATCCAGCAAAAGTAGAATCGAGGCCGAAACGGAGTCTCTGACAGTCAGAAGACTGTGTCAGAAGAAGCATTCAGAGAAGAGGCAGAAAGAGAGAGAGAGAGAGAGAGAGAGAGAGAGAGAAGAAGAAGAAGAAGAAGAAGAACTCACCTGATGCAAGGAGAACAAACAAAGGCAAGATCTGAAAGGGGAAGCTGTATTTCCTTTCCTTTCCTTGGCAGCAACGGCAGAGAAGAAGAAGAAGAAGAAGAAGAAGAAGAAAGGGAGATGAGAAGGAGCTCAGCGAAGGCTCAGAACGTTATAAACCTCTACTCAAACCCTAATCCCTTCGCCGCTCCTCTCCGCCGTTGGATCTTATCGCACGGTCAAGATTGCATCTCCGCTTTTCGACTCATCCACACCGTTGGCACGCTCCGTGGATTGGACGGCTCAGATGCGGCCACATTTCCTACACGTTGTTATATTACTGCCTTGGAAATATGAGCATTCTGATTTCGTTGGGCATCATCATCCATCCCATCCCGGTCGGTGTTTAGTGGTCGGCTGCTGGTGTGTGGATTGATTCCTACCATTCCATTCATTAGTTTTACGTTTGGTCGTACAATAACAACAATATTATTGTATATTACCGTTATGTGTTCTTGGCCCTTGCTTTGACGCATGCGTGTTGATTCCTCCCCCCCCCCGGCAAGTTTTCTACTCGTTCTTCCTCATTATTTAATTGAGATTTGTTTCTTCATTTTTACTTGATCTCTTCTTCCATTTCCTTCTTGAACATTTTTGGCAAGTTGCATCAAGAATGCTCATGTTGGCTTTGGTTGGGTCATCCCAACCCATTAGTTTTAAGATCTTAATTAATGTGGTTTCAACTCACTTTCATTTTCAATACTCCTAGTGAGAAATGAAACTACTGGGCATTCAACATGGTTTCAGCCTTGTCAATCCCAATTCCAAAAAGAGGTTGAATCCATTATTTGGTTGCCCGCATAGCATTGCCTTCTCTTGTCATAGTGGTGTCATGCTCGCTTCACTTCATCCCAAACATTGATGATGTCATTGCCTTTGTTTTCATTGGCAAAGCATTTCAAATTTCACTCGATCCCTCTAATTTACTTCCTTCAAGAAAAGCAAAACCTTGTTCTGCCATAACGACTCTCGGTCAAACATTGAGGGTTGAGGAAACATCACTCAAACTCATTAAAAACCAACATTCCACTAAATCAATTAGGTCCTAGTTGACATCCTTGTTGTGTCGTCAAAGGAAAACTCTATGAGCAAAGCTCGTTTAAATTCCCCAAAAGTAACTGAATTATCTATGATTCCACAATCTCTGTGTGCAAACACATATTTACCACGTGACCAAATTTAGAATATTTCTTCACCACGAGGCCCCCCTTTATGTAGCATTTTGCTCTTGTTAAGTTCTAGGAACTTTGAGATGTTCCTCTCTTCAACTTCCTCCATATAAGGGGAGAAGAAAAAAAAGAGAACGGGATAGAATAGACACATAATTAACAGTTGGCAACAGTTTAGTTTGAACCAAACTGAACCACAAAACCGCCGCTTAATGACTTAAAGGTTTAAATGGTTCGGTTCAGGTTCAAGTTTTTTTTAACGGTTCAGTTTGGTTCGGTTTCAACTATTAGAAACCGCGGGTAAAATGGTTAGAAATGCAGTTTAATGGTTTTTTATTTTTTTTAAATTTAAAAAAAATAAAATAAATCTTTTTAAATATTCTTTTCATTGTTAAGCCTAATTCTCATATTTTAGGAAAATATTAGAATTTTGAAAATTTAAAATTTAAAATAATGAAAATTCTAAAATTTATATTCTGACCTAAGTTGAAAATTGAAACCGAACCCTAAACCACGATGTTAACGGTTGAACAGTTTGGGTTTGTTATAACGGTTTGGTTTAAACAGTTTCGGTTCAAATGGTTCCGTGGTTTGGTTCGGTTCAAGTTTCAAAAAATTTAAACCCTTGCCGATTGTTACACATAATGGATCAACCCATTATGAGGTCCACTTCCTCCTAGCATTTTGAATTGGCCCTGCATTAGTAATGTTACACTCCTAATTTATAACTATTAGCTTAAAGAGATGTCGTATATTTGTTGGATATCTCACAAATGATGCTCCGATTTAGAGATATATTGGGGACTTCGTATAAAAAGCATGGCAATATAATATATATATTCCCACACACAGAACCTAACATTGTATTGGGGTATGTAAAGAATTGGATGGATTCTATGCAGGGAAAGAATTGTGCATGTGTGTGGAGAGAGAGAGAGAGAGAACTCGAGATTACAAAAAACAAAAAACTGTATTACAGAAAAACAAGAACGATCGAGAGAAACAAAGAAAAGGAGAAGGTGCTTATGTAGTCACCTTCTCTCTAGATTCTTTCACTAGAGGCACCTCTTGGGAAAGAGGTCGAGTCTTAACTAGTTAAAGAATATGTCATAGGATATTAACTTCTATGGCGGGCTTACACCGTGTCATCCCAGACTTGTAAAGAAGATTGAGGATATAGTGCCTCTGAGAAAGCATGGTACCGTCAGGAGTCCGAATTACTTCTATTCCTAAAAAGTAATGAAGTTCCTCCATGTCTTTCATTTCGAATAGACTAGAGAGGAGCTTCTTTATGTGCTAGATATCTACTAAATGCTCTCCTCCTATGACCAAGTCATCCACATAAATGATGATAAATAGTTGTCCTCTAGAGTCATTCCGAATGAACAGAGAGTTGTCAGACTCAGACATTTGAAAACCGATTTGATGAAGATATTGGGTTATCTTCGAATGCCATGCTCTCGGTGCCTGCTTGAGACCGTAGAGAGACTTCTTGAGTCGGCAGACAAAAGTGGATGTGTACCTGACACAAATTTGGGTGGTTGCACCATGTACACCTCCTCGTCTAACTTGCTTGTAGGAAGGTGTTCTTTATGTCCATTTGGTAGAGGTGCCACCGTTTTGATGTTGCAAGCTCGATCATGGTTTGAATTGTAATCATCTTTGCCATCGGGGCAAAGGTCTCTTCATAATCTACACCGTGTTTCTGTACGTAGCCCTTGGCCACAAGTCGGGCCTTGTACCAATTGATAGTGCCATTGGCGTTGTGTTTCACTTTGAATATCCATCGGTATCCAATTGCTTTTTGGTGGTGTGAAGAAGGGACGAGATCCCATCTCTCGTTATCGGAGAGTGCTTGCATCTCCTCATTCATCGTTTCAACCCATTTGGGGTCCTTCGCAGCTTCATGTTGAGAATCAAGGTTAACCTAACATTGTGTGTGAACCCACCCTTTGAGGCATCTATGAGCACTCAAAGGTCAAGAGTCATACCACTCTCTACACAATAACTATGTGTCGTAGAATCATATTCTATGACACATAACTAATGAGTTTCATATTCCTCATGACTAATGGGTCTCCACATTCCCCAAGAGAGTGGTTGGTGTAGTTAGTTAATGAAGAGAGAGGGTGACTATATAAAGCACCGTCCTCCTACTTCATACTAAGTTGGTTGTGACTCCTTGTAATGCTATATTTTGTATTTGCTATTCTACTTGTGAATATACATAATCTTCTTCTTGAGTATTCTATTTTTTCATTCTATCTAATCTATCTTGTGTTTTCTCCTCTCTCCTTTCTCATCTCTTTTCTCTCACACATAACACACATCTCTTCCGCTACACAAGAATCATACCTGATTCTTTACATGGTATCAGAGCAGTTTGGTAGCTCAATCTAGCCCATTCGGGTGTGTTGTGTTCTACGTTGACGTTTGAGAAGAACTTGTCCATTGCTATCGTAGTGCGACTACATAGATCGTGTTCGAGAGAGAAGGAAAAGAAGAAAGAAAGCTTTATCAACATAATGAATACTCAAATGGGGAGCGCTCTCCCTAGTGAGAAGTTGGATCAAAACAACTTTGCATCTTGGGAGTACAAGATGCACCAATACCTTGTCGGCCAAGGCTATTGGAGCTACATCAAAGGAGGACAAGAAAATCGACCCGACCCGAAAGATGCCGAATACTCAACATGGGAGCAAGCCGCGAGTCAAGTAATGTATTGCTTGGCGACATCTGTTCACGACCACATGCTCGGCTACATTTGAGAAGTCGAGACGCCGAAGGAAGAAGCGTGGGAGAATCTACGAAAGACTTTCGCTGCCAACACAACCTCAAGAAAGCTTCAACTCCGCAAGAGTTGAACAACATCCAACAAAGGGATATGTCCATCACGAGCTACACCATGAAGATCAAGGAGCTTTGTGACTCGCTCGTCTCAATAAGCATCAATGTGGAGATGACATGGTGCAAATATGCCTTGACGGCCTTGCACCATGGTTCGGCACGATGAGGACTGTCGTACTAGCACAGGAGAATCTGCCCTCCTTCTTCGATCTTCAATCCATGTTGTTGGTCGGAGAAAACCATGTTCAAACAAGGAGCAACGCCTCAGAAGGACACCTTCTTTACTGACACTCGAACGGAGGAAGAGGACGCGGTCGTGCAAGAACAGGCCGATTCGGCCAAGGACGAGGCAGACGAGGTTCGACATACGAAAATAACTCCCAATTTCGGCAACAAGACGGAAGCCATTGAGGAACCTTCGGAAGAAGGGGGAGCTTCCATTCCGGTCCGAGCTGACAAAACTCGGTCGAATGCGGATATTGCGGAAAAATCGGTCACCACGAAGAAGAGTGTCGTAAGAAGATACGCGAGTCGGCTTCCACTAGCTGACAACTCACCAATTACGCCACCAACTCCGACTATGACAATCGTGGCAAAAATTTCATGATGAGACATAGAGCAAATTCTATGTCAGCTTCTACTTCGAATAACGCATCTAGTCTGGAAGACGTATGGTTTGTCGACTCCGGTGCATCGAACCATATGACGTCTCATCAAGAATGGTTCCGAGAACTTTGAGAGCTGGACCGACCCGGCTATGTCAAAACCGGAGATGACACTACGCATCCGATTCGACACATCGGCAATGTCCCATTTGGCAAAGAAGGTAGCCAAACTTTTATTAAGAATGTCTTGCATGTACCAACCATTACGAAGAATTTGGTCTCCGTCGGCCAAATTGTTGAGAAAGGGATGCAAGTACGATTTAATCAAGGTAGTTGCTTCATCGAAAAAGAGGGCCGACTCATCGCTCTCATTCTCGACTCGCACAAGATGAAATCGGCCATGTTCGCAAAGGGCACGAAAACCGATTCCGACATAGAGTTATGGCACAAGCAGATTGACCATATCAACCTCCAAAAGCTCAAGGCAAAGCAATCGAAAGGAGTCGTCATCGGGCTCCCGACATTCAAGGAGAAAGAGATTGAAGGCATCTATGCTGCTTGCCAATTCTGCAAGCATCATCGTCACCCATTTCCGAAGGAGCGGAATGTGAGCAAAGGCGTACTCGATGTAATCCATTCTGATGTATGGGGACCGGCTCAAACGACCACATTCGGTAGATGCCGATACTACGTGACCTTTATCGAAGACTTCTCTAGACACACCTGGATCTACCCCATGTGGTAAAAGAGCGAAGTGTACGAACACTTCCAAAAGTTTAAGAATGAAGTCGAGAAAGCCACGGGCCGACATGTAGGATGTCTTTGGTTGGATGGAAGAAAAGAGTACTTCTCCGACGAATTTTCGGCTTTTCTTTGGAGAGAAGGAATCAAGCGGTAGCTTTCGTGTCGACACATACCGCAAGAAAATGGAGTAGTCGAACAAAAGAATTAGCACATTCTCGAAGTAGCACGAGCTATGCTTAACGAGAAGCACATGCCGAAGTCGTACTGTGCAGAATCCTCCAACACAACCGTCTATCTCATGAATCAGTGTACGACATTGGGTGTGCATGAACTTACTCCACACAACAAGTTTTTCGGGAAGAAGCCGGATCTATCACATGTTCGGATATTCGGCTCCATTGTATACGTGCACATCCCTGACGAGAAGTGACAAAAGCTTGATCCGAAGTCGGAGAAATGTATCCTCGTAGGATACTCACTGGAGCAAAAGGGGTATAAGTGCTATAACCCCTCGACTCGAAAAGCTTGAGTAAGTCGAGACGTCATTTTCGACGAGTCCACATCTTGGTACGCACCAAAGACAACTTTGACTCCGACTCCGCTCGACCCGAAATCCGCCAAAATAGAGATAGAAGCCGAAGATAGGCTCACGCGCATGTTTGAAGAAAGCCCAATTACAACAAGGCTTAGTGGGCCACAAGAGCCTCCGAGCGATCAAAGAACATCTCGGCCGAGTTCGAAGCTGGACAAAGGGAAGGCGAAAATGCCAGAGTATGAAGACGATCACTTTGATGGCAACGAATCGACACACTCCCTTGATAGTGAGTTCGAAGGCCTTGACATCTGGACAAATAGAGCGAAGAAAGCCTTAGTATCTGCAAACTAGAAGCTCCGCCGATCCACCCGTTGTAGTGAAGATTTCTGGTTTTGGTGTGAAACCGGGATGGAATGGGCAAGTCAGCAATGTTCAACATGTGCACATGTATAGTAGGAAAATGATGTATAGAATAAGGGGGAGAATTTATCCTACATTGTAACGTCCCTCCCTCCTTGGGCTATAAAAGGAAGGGAGGGATCTCTTGTGAAGGGGTTGCCTATTTTGAGTGACAGAGGTATACCCCTTAGGTCGAGGGTTTGTATTTCGGTTTTAGGGTTTCGTTTAGGGTTTTACTATTCTTCTTCTTCTTCATACCATTTCGGGTTTAGGGTTTCTTCTTCATCATCTTCTTTACTTTACTTATCCGGTTAGGGTTCCATATAGTGTTTTCGCTCGGCCTATGCGGCCATGGTTGTAAAGCGTTTGGTGTTTCTGAATATAACTCGTTTGTGTATCTTGCCTCCATCCATTCTATGTTTATGTCCTATTCTTTCTCCCCCCCCTCGAGTTAAGCTTCCATTCCCCCTCTACTCCCTAGTCCAAGACCCCCGCGGTCCCGCCTAAGATCTTACACGTGTCATGAAGACATACATCTTGGCTTATCATGACATTCATCTTGGCGAACCAGGAATCGAACCCATAACCTCTTGGTTTACATATTGTACTTTAACCATTGTAATAACATATGTGAGATGTAATCATAATAATTATATGTTTAGTTATTACGAGATATTTAGAACATTCTAGATTATTCTAGAATGTTCTTGAATATTTCATGATTATATTTATTATTATTATTATTCATAAATATCTAAAATATTCTAGAACATTCTAGAATACTCCATAAGGGCCTATAAATAAGAGTCCATACACTCATCACAACTCATTCGGTTCAACACCAGTCTTTAGCCCTTAGCCTACTCCTTGTAATCTTCTTTCTCATAATATAATCGCATTCCCATTTCTTATCTCTCACTTATACTTTTCTCTCTTTCGCACTCTCTCCCTCTTTCACTCTCTTTCTATCACTATCGCTATCTCTACCGCTCTCGCCATCTCTATCATTATCGTTATCTCTATCGCCATCGCTCTCTCTCTCTGCTTCCTACTCAAGAGTCACGACAGTTTGAACCGAATATTTCTTTTCCCTTTCTCCAATAACTCTAGCAAGCTTTCTTCTTTATCCTTCTTTCTTTTTCCCCCGCGGTTATGGAGTCGGTCAGCAAGCAAGAGTATATGCGTGTCCTTTCGGAGCTCGATATGCTCACCATTAAGTTTGTGGCATTAGAGCAAGAAAATCAAAGGCTACTCGGGGATCTTCAACAAGTCAGTACTGAGAAAGCTCATCAATATGAGGAGTTATCACAACGGGTTCATCAACTTGAGGCTACTATATTAACATTACGAGAACAAGCGGCGGGGGTTCAAAACTCCCCAAGGGAACCAAAGATTAGCCTCCCTGCCAAGTTTGATGGTACCAGATCTCTCTTTCGAGGTTTCCTGAATCAAGTTCGTTTGGTGATTCAGTTACATCCCAATCGGTATCCAACTGATGCTGCCCGTGTGGGATTAATAGGAACCTTGCTAAGCGGTACAGCGTTAGCATGGTTTGCACCACTTCTTGAGAAGAAATCACCATTACTGGAGGATTTCGAGGCATTCGTTAAGGAGTTTCAAGCTAGTTTTGGAGATACGGATAGCACTAGGACTGCAATAAACAAGATTCGAAGACTCCGACAAGGAGATCGTCCCGCTTCAGCTTATGCCGCAGATTTCCGTCTCTTGGCATGCGACATCCCTTGGGATGAGGCAGCCTTAATGGATCAATTCCGTCAGGGTTTGCGTAACGATGTCAAAGATCTTCTTCTTACTTTCCATGAAGATCCAAAGTCTCTTACTGAAGCTATTAGCCGAGCTGTGCGATGTGATAATCGCCTATTTGAGCGACGTTCTGAACGTCAACAAATGTTACGCCGCCAACCGGAACAGACATACGCTTCTATAGTCGCCACACCGCCACAAGGTTCTAGACCCGTTACGAGGGATGGTCCCACTCCGATGGAAATAGAGTCGACACAACGTCGAGGGCCCTTATCAGATGCTGAGAAACAACGACGTCGGGCGCATCGCCTATGCCTCTACTGTGGTGGTCCAGGACATATAGCTGTGAATTGTCCACATAAACCCAGGCGTCAAGTTTACCAAGTAAGTGCACATGACAACCCTACATCAAGTTCTACTATCACTTCTAATAACTTAAGTACTAAGCCTACTAGCCCATGCCATGAGAATAGATTTGATGTCTTGAGCCAATTAGAGGATGTGTTAAACGAATAAGTCCGGCCAAAATAGGAGCCATTTGGTTGGACCATCCTAGTTATGTAGAGTCAGTACCTAGTTGTGGTTCCATTTCATCAAATCAAGTTAGTAGAGTTTTTTCTGCACAAGTCGAGCTTAGCACATCTACAGGTCATCGCGCCCTAGCCTCTGCCCTCCTAGATTCCGGAGCCAATTCTTGTTTCATGGATCGCGAGTTTGCATTGACTCAAAACATCATCTTGAAAAAACTCCCAAACCCAGTAGCTGTAGGAGTCATCAATGGTCGCCCTATAGCATCAGGAGATATAGTCGAAGAGTCTGAACCAATTCGTGTAGTCCTAGGTAATTTGGCTAGTGTCATCTCATTTAACATCATTAGTAGTCCGGAGCACTCTCTAGTTCTTGGTCTTCCTTGGTTTGAGTTACATAACCCAACCATTGATTGGAGAAAAAGAACTATTGAAGAGGTCACCGTACAATCCAAGTCTCTTGAAGCTCCAACTAAGGATCTAGGATCCCCCACAATTTCAACAATCTCTATACATCAATTACGAGAGGATGGAAGAAAGGAAGACATGATGGTATTTGCGGTTTTAGCAACTCCCTCATCTAGCTCACAAGAATTGGGGGTCCAACTACCAAAGAAGTACATAGAATTCTCCGATGTGTTCGATAAGGTGAAGGCTAATAGACTACCAGAGCATCGACCATATGATTGCCCAATTGATTTGCAGCCAGGAAAAGAGCCTCCATGGGGACCAATTTATAATCTTTCGCCCACGGAGTTAGAGGTTCTTCGAGAATATATCAATGAGAACTTGGCAAATGGTTTTATCCAACATTCAAAATCTCCTGCTGGTGCACCCATCTTTTTCGTTAAGAAGAAAGATGGTACGCTTCGTATGGTCGTGGATTATCGAGGCTTGAATAAAGTGACCGTTAGAAACCGATATGCTCTCCCATTGATCTCAAGCCTTCTAGAACGCCTCAGTGAAGCAAAGTATTTCACGAAGTTAGATCTTCGAGGTGCCTACAACCTTGTTCGAATTCGTCCTGGGGATGAATGGAAGACGGCGTTCCGCACTCGCTATGGTCATTTTGAGTACACAGTGATGCCTTTTGGCCTCACGAATGCACCAGCAGTCTTCCAACATATGGCGAATGATATTTTTCGAGACTTCCTCGATATCTTCATCATTGTTTACCTGGATGATATCTTGATCTACTCAAAAACTCAAGAAGAACATGATATACATGTTCGCCAAGTTTTGCAACGGCTACGAGAGTATGGTCTCTATGCAAAATTGGAGAAGTGTAGTTTCGACCAACGTCAAGTGGAGTTTTTGGGGTACATAGTCTCTTCAAATGGCATCTCTATGGATCCATCAAAGGTTCAAACAATTTTGGATTGGCAAACACCACAGTCCGTGCGAGATGTGCAATGTTTTTTGGGGTTCGCAAACTTTTATCGCAAGTTCATCAAAGACTATTCAAAAATTGTGTTGCCCCTCACTCAACTGACGCACAAGAATCGATCATTTGTATGGAGTATAGATGCGAACTCTGCATTTGAGGGTTTAAAGCAAGCATTTACATCCGCACCAATCTTAATCCATGTCGATCCAATGAGGCGCTTTATACTTGAAGCTGATGCATCGGATTTCGCACTCGGAAGTGTACTATCCCAAATTGGTGATGATGGTGAACTGCACCCGGTGGCTTTTCACTCACGAAAATTTGAAGCCGCAGAAATCAACTATGAGATTCACGACAAAGAGCTTCTTGCCATTGTGGATTCTTTTCAACAATGGCGTCATTTTCTGGAGGGTTCTTCTCAGCAGATTATTGTCTACAATGATCATAAAAATCTAACATACTTTCAAAGTGCTCGAGTCTTGAATCGACGACAAGCTCGTTGGGCGCAGTTCTTAACTCGTTTCGATTTTGTAATTCTATATCGCCCTGGGATGCAACAAGGAAAAGCAGATGCTTTATCTAGACGTTCGTATATGGAACTTCAACCTGGAGAGGCCGCATTTGAAAGCCAAAAGCAAATCCTCTTAGGTCCTGATCGTCTACGAATAATGGCAATGCATACCATCAACACACCGGGAGATTCAAGGCTTCTTGATTCCATTCGTGAGCAGATTGCGACTGATGCGTTCGCCCAAGAGGTTTTGAGCCATATTATCCCAAATCGTGCATCTAGCTCCCAAACTCAAAATCCTCGTCTAGACTACACCCAGTTTAGTTGGCATGATGGGTTACTTTTTCGACAAACTCTCTTGTATGTGCCTGACGGTCCTTCTCGACTCAAAGTCATGCAACAATGTCATGACACACCAATGGCGGGACACTTCGGCATCCACAAGACTTTTGAGTTGATTTCTCGCCGATATTGGTGGCCACGGCTTCGCCATTTTGTTACGGATTATGTTCGTAGCTGTGATACATGTTGCCGATCAAAAAAGCCTCGACATCATCCATATGGCTTATTACAGCCAATGCCTATTCCGGAGAGCCCATGGAAATCTATTTCCTTGGACTTTATTACGGATCTTCCACCTTCCAAGGGATTTGATTCGATTCTCACGGTTGTCGATCGTTTTACGAAGATGGCACATTTCCTTCCATGCACAAAGACCATTACTAGTCAAGAGACAGCTGATTTACTCATGCGGGAGGTGTTTCGCCATCATGGTCTTCCGGATGATATTATCAGTGATCGGGGTCCCAATTCATCTCGAAATTTTGGCGGCACATGTTCAGACTCTTACATACTTCTTGTAAACTCTCTTCCGGCTACCATCCAGAGACTAATGGGCAGAGTGAGCGCACCAACCAAACAGTCGAGCAATATCTACGTTGTTTTGTTAACTATCAACAAGATGATTGGGTGGATTTACTACCTTTGGCAGAATTTGCTTATAACAACTCCGAGCATTCTTCTACTGGATATTCCCCATTTTTTGCAAACATTGGGTACCATCCTCGTTGGACGATGCTTGAACATCCTGAACTCCCAAAAAACCCAGCTGCTGAAGATCGGCTCACTCGACTCCAAGAAGTTCAGGATATGCTTTTGCATCATTTATGTGAAGCCCAAAACACTCAAAAGAAGATTGCTAACCGTCATCGCCGTGATTCATCGACTACATTTCAAGTAGGCGATCGTGTATGGCTCTTACAAGGTAGCATTAAAACGACCCGACCTTGCTACAAATTGGATTATCAACGTTTTGGCCCATATGTCATAAGTGGTAAGATCAATGATGTGACATTTCGTCTTGATCTTCCTCCTCATATGCGTCTTCACCCGGTCTTCCATGTTTCACTTTTGGAGCCTTACACAACGAGCTCTATTCCGGGTCGTGTTACACCTCCCCCACCTCCAATTGACGTTTCCAATGGCTCTGAATATGAGGTTGCCGCTATCCTCGACTCCAAGATCATTCGCAACAAACTATACTACTTGGTTGATTGGTTAGGCTATACACCTAATGATCGAACATGGGAGCCTGCCGAACATCTTGCCAATGCCTCCGACATGGTTGTTGCATTTCACAACCAATATCCTCATAAACCAAGTCTGAACTCTTTTCTTCCGACTCGTGCAACTCGTCATCGAAAAGGGGGGATAATGTCATGAAGACATACATCTTGGCTTATCATGACATTCATCTTGGCGAACCAGGAATCGAACCCATAACCTCTTGGTTTACATATTGTACTTTAACCATTGTAATAACATATGTGAGATGTAATCATAATAATTATATGTTTAGTTATTACGAGATATTTAGAACATTCTAGATTATTCTAGAATGTTCTTGAATATTTCATGATTATATTTATTATTATTATTATTCATAAATATCTAAAATATTCTAGAACATTCTAGAATACTCCATAAGGGCCTATAAATAAGAGTCCATACACTCATCACAACTCATTCGGTTCAACACCAGTCTTTAGCCCTTAGCCTACTCCTTGTAATCTTCTTTCTCATAATATAATCGCATTCCCATTTCTTATCTCTCACTTATACTTTTCTCTCTTTCACACTCTCTCCCTCTTTCACTCTCTTTCTATCACTATCGCTATCTCTACCGCTCTCGCCATCTCTATCATTATCGTTATCTCTATCGCCATCGCTCTCTCTCTCTGCTTCCTACTCAAGAGTCACGACAACACGTACTCGCGGAATACCGCGACATCTTTGGCAGCAAGGTAGGGCGGAGATGGAAGACGAAGACTTCGATTTCGCGGAGATGGTGGCAAAGATTGTGATGGATGCCAGATGGAAGAAGGCGAGGCGAGATGCAGCTCAACAAGCCGTCGAGAGGGTGGTCGATTGAGTCGGCCGGCTCAACGGGGACGATGTCCTGAGATTCTTAGAAGCGTACAATGCCGAGATGATGAAGAGGAGCGTGGATGAAGCAATGAGGCTAGAATATTATTGTCGAGTGGCGACCGTATCGACACATAGAGAGGTCAAGGAGCTTCGAGAAGCTCACGATTCGTGGGAGGCCTTTGAGGGAGCTCTATTGGAGGCGTACGGGTACGCAAAACCGGAGTGGGTATGCCGGCAACACGATGAGAAGCGGTCGGCCACAACATGGCCCGCGAGCGGTGGAGAAGAGAGGGCGGTGAGTGACTACGTGGTGAGGGAGGAGAGCTCGACGCGTGATGGATCGGAGGAGTACGACCTAGAGGCGTTGGTATGGGAGGCATACGAGAGTGTGAAGGCGTAGTTCGAAGCCGAAGGAGGGTCTATCGCGGAGTCGGGCCTGAGAGGATCAGAGGATGCGGAGGAAGAAGCCTCCCTAGGCGTGGAGGACGGGCCTATGCGGAGGTTGAAAGAGCGTACGACGATGACAAGGGAGAGGGTGCGGAGCAAGCGACCCTCTCGTCTTATGGTGAAAGGATGGCCATGGATGAGGCCGGTGACTACGGAGCAGGGAGCGTCACTTTGAGAGTGGGCGGAGGATTCGGGACACGGTGGCCCCAAACATCAAGCGGGGAGGAGACGAGCGGTGGTGCCGAGACCTTACCCACACCGGTTCTAGAGACTTCGACAGTCGGCCCGAGAACCGACGTGAAACCTAGAGTGACGGACGGTGGCGACGGCAAGGCGGGCAACCAAGACGACGACAAGGAGAACGAGGAAGAGGAGGAGGCAAGCGTAATCGAGGCTTGCATAATCGGGGATGGGGTAGCCACAAACAACGAAGTCCGGACGGAGGTGGCTATAGACATGACGAGCGGTGGTGCCGAGACCTTACCCACACCGGTTCTAGAGACTCCGACGACTGGCCCGAGTGCCGGCGTGAGACCTAGAGTGACAGACGGTGGCGGCGGCAAGGCAGGTGACCAAGATGATGACAAGGGGAAGGAGGTGGCTACGGACATGATGAGCGGCGGTGCCGGGACCTTACCCACACCGGTTCTAGAGACTCCGGCGGCCGACTCGAGTGCCGACGTGAGATCTAGAGTGACGGACGGTGGTTGGGGCAAGGCGGGTGACCAAGATGCCGACAAGGGGAAGGAGGTGGCTATGGACATGACGAGCGGCGATGCCGGGACCTTACCCACACCAGTTCTAGAGACTCTGGCATGAGAGCTAGAGTGACGGACGGTGACAGCGGCAAGGCGGGTGACCGAAACGAGAACGGGGAAGATTGTAGCGGACGGAGGAGAGATCCCTCGACCCCGGGGCCGGAGACTTCAGCGGTTGCGTACCAACATAAGATTAGAAAGATGGGCGATGGCCTTGAGGATGCAAGGACTGGAGTGGGCACGTGCGGAAGGACCGAAAGGGAGGTCGTGAGCGGCAAAGAGGAGAGAGTCAGGAACCGACCTGATCGGAAGACGACGCGGAAGAATATTGGAGCGAGGGCTGGTCAACTGGGCCCGAACCGAAGAAGAGCCGACAAGGCCGGGATTGTTCGGTCGAACCGGTACCGGCCGGTTACGATCATGGAAGAGAGCTGACCGAACCGAAACCCGATCGTTCGAGACTGATCCGGGCAAGGGCTATGCTAGCATGATTGGAGGTCGAGGTACACGAGGGACGACTATGGTCTGGTGGAAGACCGGAAACAAGAGGAACCCTCCACACCTATTCTAGAGACTTCGGCGGTTGCGGATCAACATAAGACTGGAGAGACGGCGGGTGGTGGCGAGGAGTTGGAGGCCAGGGCAGACGAGGTTATCGAAACGGGTATCCAGTGCGGAAAGACGGACGAGTGGGGCCAAGAGGGCCAAACAGAGCCAGAAAGGACTGCGACGATGAAGGAAGAAGAGGCTGACGCGGAGGTCGGGACTACAACGAGGGAAGGGCGTGAAACGGAGCACTATGGCCGGCGAAGGGCCAAGAAACAAGTATGCACCCGGAAGAGCGACAATGAGTGACCGGTGATAGCGGTCCGGTCGAGCCTTTGAGAGGCAAGAGCGGCAAGCATGGGACGGAAGGCGGAGTGGTGAGTTGCCGGGATCGGCGGATGAACGACGAGAGCGGAGGATGGTGCGCGGAGAGCAAAGGGCTATGTACTGGGATGAGAAAACGTGGCATCCTGGAGGACATGCGAGGCCAAGTGGGCCAAGAGGACGCAAGTCGGGATGAAGCGGTAACGAGAGCCGCGAAGGACCTTGACATGAAGGTCGGGATGACAGTACACTCTATCGCGAGAGAGCACGACGAGCAAGGGAGAAACAAGGAGCGTTCAATGGGGTCACCGAAGGAACGAAGAACGAGCGCGTATTCGGAGGACGACATCGACGCACGGGAAGAGCCTACAGAAGGCAAGCGTGGAACGGAGAGAGACGGCACGCCGAGGTCCTCGGGACGAGGAGATGGTCGAACCAAAGGAAGGACACACGCGAGGCGTGGAATCCGGTGTACAACCGGAGTGACCGGGGGCCTAATCGGAGGGCATATGGGGCGGACAAAGGAGGAGCGATCGGATTGGCAACGGTGTTCGGAAGGACCGATTGGGGAAGAAGGTGTGAGCGTCGGATATGGCGGATCGGATGGAGCTGACAGATTGGGGTCGGTAGGAGCCGGCAAGGCGGTCGGCTGCTGGGACGACGGAGAACCCGGTTGATCACCATTGCCGAAATCTCTCACCTTTTCCTTTCATGGCACATACCGATGGATGTGCGGTTTGGTGGGGGTGGATGTCGTGAAGATTTCCGGCTTTAGTGTGAAACCGGGATGGAATGGGCAAGTCGGCAATGTGCAACATGTGCATATGTATAGTAGGAAAATTGTGTATAGAATAATGGGGAGAATTTATCCCACATTGTAACTCCCTTCCTCCTTGAGCTATAAAAGGAAGGGAGGGGTCTCTTGTGAAGGGTTTGCCTATTTTGAGTGAGAGAGGTATACCACTTAGGTCGAGGGTTTGTATTTCGGTTTTAGGGTTTCATTTAGGGTTTTACTATTCTTCTTCTTCTTCATACCATTTCGGGTTTAGTGTTTCGCTTAGGGTTTCTTCTTCATCATCTTCTTTACTTTACTTATCCGGTTAGGGTTCCATATAGTGTTTTCGTTCGGCTTATGCGGCCATGGTTGTAAAGCGTTTGGTGTTTCTTAATATAACTCGTTTGTGTATCTTGCCTCCATCCATTTTATGTTTATGTCTTATTCTTTCTCCTCCCCTCTCAAGCTAAGCTTCCATTCCTCTACTCCCTAGTCCAAGACCCCCGCGGTCCCGCCTAAGATCTTACACGTACTCGCGGAATACCGCGACATCTTTGGTGAGAACCCCGTAAGCCGATTTAGCTATGATGAATATATGGTGTACCATTACGCCTTTATGATGAAGGTAGCAATAGTACGGGAGCCGGAAACCTTTTCCGAAGGCGCGAAGGACCCACAGTGGATCGAAGCAATGAACGAGGAGATGTGTGCACTATGCAAGAATGAGACATGGGATCTCGTTCCCCACTCACCGCACAAGAAGGCAATTGGCCGTAGATGGATTTACAAGGTGAAGTATAATGCTGATGGCTCCATCAATCACTACAAAGCCTGACTTGTAGCGAAAGGATACGCACAAACACATGGAGTCGACTACGAAGAGACATTTGCCCGGTGGCAAAGATGACGATTGTGCGGACCATAATTGCACTCACAACGGTGAAAGGGTAGCACCTCCATCAGATGGATGTAAAGAACACCTTTCTTCAAGGTGAATTAGAAGAGGAGGTGTACATGGTACAACCACCCGGCTTCGAATCTAGCATTCATCCGAAAGTCGTATGCCAACTCAAGAAGCCTCTCTACGGCTTTAAACAAGCACCGCATGCTTGGCATTCGAAGATAACGCAATATCTTTATCAAATCGGCTTTCGAATGTCGAAATCCAACAACTTCCTCTACATACGAAACGACTCTAGAAGCCCAATTGTCATCATCCTATACGTGGATGATCTGGTTATTGGAGGTGAGCATTTAGTCGACATCAACAAGGTGAAGTCCCTCTCTGGAAAATTCGATAAGACGGACTGAAAAGAATGGCGTGCGGAAGCAATATAGGAAAACCGAACAACAGAAAACACAAGTTTAATGGAAAGCTTAAGCTTAGGTTTGCATAGTACGCACAGGAGAGACTGAGGGAGAGAGTAACTCAAGAAGATAAATTCGAAAAATAATACTCAATCTATACATAGGATGTGCTCAGTGAGCACTTTTATACAAGCCTTGACAATGCGATGACACAAGTACTGGCAGTACTTGACTGCTCATAAATGAGCCTCGACACTTACTCCCAAAATTATTCCTTACGAGGAATATCTTTCTAACGGCCTTTCGGTCTACGCACCGATACGGCCTTTTTACGCACCGGTCTGCGTACCGGTTTTATACACCCAGTCTACACACTGGTTACGCATCGTATTACGCACAAATGTTGAGCTTGTCTCTCAACACTCCCCCTCAAGCTCAACTTGAGGTTCCGCCTGCTCTACCGGACCTACGCTCCGGCTTCTCCTTGCTCCACGCCTCGCTCGCGCTCCTCGGCCTATTCGACTCCGTGCGCTTCGACCCTTCTGGTCGGCTTGTCTGCTCCCATGGCCCTTCACAGGTCCCTTGCTGTCGCGGTGTTGGCGCTTCTCCTGCTGCCTTCTTTTCCGCTTGGCCCTCAGTTGATTCAGTGTATCTGAATCAAACATCCGAACTGACTCGGCTACCTCTAATCGGTTTTCGCTCTCGTTCGAGTTGGTTGTCTCCAACTCGTCTCCGGTCTTCTCGCCCTTGACGACGTCATCTCCCCCATGCCTGGTTGGCTTTGGCTCTTTCTTTCGGCTACTCCCCTTGTGTCCACTTTCGCACTCTTCCGCGGATCCGCTCTCGGCTTCTTCAGTCGATCCGAGGTTTTTTTCGCTCCTTTCCTGGTTATCTGGGATGTTTCTCCCCCTCAAGTTCGGCATGTCGAGGTGACACAACCCAAGCGCACCCGAAATTTGCCGCAACTTGTCCAGACCAATAGACTTGGTGAAGATGTCGGCGGTATGCCGATCCATCGGAACATATTGAAGTTCGACTTCACCAGAGAGGACACGCTCACGGACAAAATGGTAGTGCACCTCAATGTGCTTGGTCCGTGCGTGGAAGACGAGATTCTTCGCGAGTTGGATGCTACTGAGGTTGTCGCAGTAGATCGTCGTTGGATCAGACACCTCCACCTGCAGATCCTTAAGTAGCCGCTTCAACCATATGGCTTCGCATGTTGCGACAACCGCTCCTCTATACTCAGCTTCGGTACTCGACAGTGCAACTGTCGGCTGCTTCTTGCTACTCCACGCTATCGCGACACTCCCAAGAGAGAACGCATATCCGGACGTGGATCGACGATCGGTGACATTGCCGGCCCAGTCGACATCGGTGTAGCCGACCAACTGCGGGGCTGTAGCGGTCCGATATAGCAGTCCCCGGTCCTTAGTGCTGCTTACGTACCGCAGTACGCGTTGCGCACACTGAAGGTGCTCCTCGGTAGGTCGCGCCATGAACTAACTGATCACCCCGACCGGATAGCTGCGATCGGGTCGGGTGATTGTTAAGTAGATAAGGCTTCCGACAACTTGTCAGAACCTTGTCGGATCGCACACCTTGCCGGAATTGGGGCGAAGCTTGATAGTTCTATCCAGAGGAGTCGAGACGGACTTACAATCTGCCATCCCGAATTTGAAGAGCATATTCAGCGCGTAATGACGTTGGCTGATTAATATGCCTTCGGGGGTGCGGATCACTTCGATCCCGAGGAAGTAATGAAGGTCCCCAAGATCCTTCATGTCGAATGATGCCGCAAGCTGGAGCTTCACGCGGTTGATTTCACCTAGGTCGGCGCCGGTGATGACCAAGTCATCAACATAGAGTAAAATACTGACCGGCCTGAGTCGACCTTTCCGAATGAACAACGAGGAGTCCAATTTTGACGTCGTAAAGCCCATACGACGCAACCGATGCGGGATTTTCGCATTCCAAGCACGCGGGGCTTGCTTCAGTCCGTAAAGGGACTTCCTCAATTGGCATACTGCCAATGTGTTCGTTCCGGAGTGAAATCCGGGGGGCTGTACCATGTACACTTGGTCCTCAAGCTCACCTTGCAGGAATGCATTCTTTACCACCATTTGATGTAGGTGCCACACCTTGGCCACGGCTACCGCGAGCAAAACACGGACGGTCGTCATCTTTGTGATCGACGCGAACGTCTCATCGTAGTCGATGCCGTGTTTCTGCGCGTAACCTTTTGCCACTAACCGGGCCTTGTATCGGTTGATCGAGCCGTCGATGTTGTACTTGACTTTGTACACCCACCTACATCTGATCGACTTCACACCCTTCGGTGCATCAACCAGGTCCCATGTCTCGTTTTCCGCCAATGCGTGCATCTCTTCCTCCATCACGGCGCGCCAATTCGCGTCCTTCGCCGCTTCTGCATAGCTCTCCGACTCATGCACTTTCGCTACACGGGTCATGTACGCATAGTGATGCGCCATGTACTCGTTGTATCCGAACCGCACAACTGGGTTCTTTTGGCGGGTAGATCGGCATAATCGGTCATTAGCCGATGTCTGTCAGAACCAAGGATAAAAGATAGAGTGATGGAAGAAGGATATTAGAGAACACGAGAAGAATGGAATCAAATACTAAGAGAAGAATGGATGTATAAGATAGAGAAAGAAAGAGAATGGATACAAGGTATGTAATGAGAGCTAAAGACCGGTGTTGATTTGAATTGATTTGAGAATACATGTATGCCCTTATTTATAGGTTCCTATAGAATAGCTTAGAGATTTCTAGAATGTTCTAGAATGTTCTAGACCTAGAATGCTCTAGGACATTCTAGAGCATTCTAGAATAATCTAGAGTTTTTACAATAATCAATGTAATACAAGAAGTAGCTTTTATTGTTTCATATAACAATAAGCTATCTTAATGGTTGAGGTTTTCAAGTATGGATTACAAGGTTCGAGGTTCAAGTCCGGGTGATGCCATAATGGTCATGTGTTCATGACATTATCCCTCCTTCGAGAACGCCGAGTGGAAGTCGGCATTAACATTGTTATTTCTCGAATGGAAGTCGGCATTAACATTGTTAGGCCGGGCTTGTTTGGATAGTGACGATGGAAGTCGTTGACCAGAGCTTCAGCATTACAAACGTTATCGATGGGCTCCCAAGTGCGATCACTCGGAGGATAGCCAAGCCAATCAACTAGATAATAAAGCTTATTGCGCACAATCTTAGAATAGCAGCTACCTCGAATTCGGGGCCGTCCACAAGTTGTACAAAAGGTGGTGGTGGCACGACACGATTAGGAATTAAAGAGGTGCGACAAGGTTCCAAAAGAGAGCTATGAAAGACAGGGTGAAGCCGCATATGCGTAGGAAGGTTAAGACGAAATGTTGCATCATTAATCTGTGCCGTGATGACAAAAGGACCTAAGCGTTGATAGTCAAGCTTAGCACACGGTTGGGTAGTCTTGATGTGACGACGAAGCAACCATACACGGTCACCAACCTTAAACGGAGACTTAAGACGATGTCGATCGGCATTGGTCTTATGGTGTGCTTGCGTTTTCTGAAGATGTGACGATAACTCGAACTGGATTTGTTGTAGTCGATGGAGGTGATGCGCCGCACTAGGGTTTCGTGACACCTCGGGAAGATCCAGTATACACCATCGAGGGTGGTTGCCGGTGTAGGCAAAGAAAGGTGTAACTTTGGTAGAAGAGTGGACCGTGTTGTTGTATGCAAACTCGGCAAGATGTAAAATATTACTCCAATCATCTTGTTGATAACTAATGAAACATCGAAGATATTGCTTGAGCATTTGATTTGTGCGCTCTGTTTGTCTGTCAATTTGTGGATGATAAGCCGAAGAGAGTTTGCAAGAGATTTTGAGGCCTGCCCATAGGTGCTTCCAAAAGTGTGAGATAAATTGAGGACCTCGATCGCTAATAATATCATTCGGGAGACCATGATGGCGAAACACTTCACGCATAATGAGATCTGTAGTTTCTTCACTATTGATGGTCTTTACACATGGTACAAAATGTGCCATCTTGGTGAACCGATCCACTACTGTTAAAATAGTATCAAAGCCTTTGGAAGGTGGCAGATCCGTAATGAAATCCATAGAAATAGACTGCCATGGCGTGTTGGGAGGGGGTAATGGTTGTAGTAAGCCATAAGGGTGATGCCGGGGTACTTTGGTGCGACAGCAGGTGTCACAAGTGCGAACATAATCTTCGACAAATTTTTGCAAGTGAGGCCACCAAAACGAACGTTTCACCAGCTCAATGGTCTTCGAAATACCAAAATGTCCAGCAATGGGGGCATCATGACAATGTTCCAACACTTGAAGTCGGGGTGATCCGTTGGGGACGTAAAGGAGATTCTTGTAGAAGAGTAAGCCATCTTGCCACTTGAAGTCCTGATAATGTTGAGATGACCCTGACAATGTGGAGCAAGATGGACGACTTGAACCATAGTGGGCTAAGACATCCTTAGCAAAATCATCCGAATAAAGTTGTTGCCGAATAGTGTCAAGAAGGGTAGAATCAAGTGGCGTGGCATAAATTGTTGTTACCTGTAGCTTTGATGGCCCGAGGAGAGTTTGCTTTTGATTGTCAAAGGTTGGATCTCCAGGTCGAAGTGCAGATACGAACGCCGAGACAGAGCATCTGCTTTCCCTTGTTGTTTTCCGGGGCGAAAAATGATCTTGAAATCGAAACGCGTTAGAAATTGGGCCCACCGAGCTTGTCGTCTATTTAATACTCGAGCTGTTTGAAAATATGTGAGATTTTTGTGATCACTATAAATGATAATCTGATGAGGTGATCCTTCTAGAAAATGACGCCATTGCTTGAATGAGTCGACCACAGCTAGTAACTCCTTGTCATGCACCTCATAGTTTATCTCCGAAACAGTAAATTTTCTCGAGTGAAACGCGACTGGATGTGTCTGCCCGTCCTCGCCTGGTTGCGATAGGATACTCCCCAATGCAAAGTCTGATGCATCCGCCTCAATAGTAAATGGCTTTTCAGGATCAATATGTGCTAGGATGGGTGCTGATGTGAATGCCTCTTTCAGCTGCGTAAAAGCCTTGTCCGCTTCGATACTCCAAAAAAATGCTTGATTTTTCTTGGTGAGTTGAGTAAGGGGCAACACAATGCTTGAATAATTATGTATGAATTTGCGATAGAAGTTCGCAAATCCGAGGAAACACTGGACATCCCGAACTGAGCATGGGGGTTTCCATTCCAATATTGTTTGGACTTTTGCCGGGTCCATGAAAACACCCTGGGATGAAATAGTGTATCCCAAAAATTCGACCTGTTTGCAATCAAAACTGCATTTCTCAAGTTTGGCATAAAGACCATACTTCCTTAGGCATTCAAGTACTTGCCGCACATGTATATCATGCTCCCCCTGTGTTTTAGAGTAAATCAATAGATCATCTAGGTAGATTAGAAAAATATCCAAGAAATCCCGGAAGATGTCATTTGCCATATGTTGGAATACTGCAGGTGCATTTGTGAGCCCGAAATGCATGACTGTATACTCGAAATGACCATATCGAGTACGAAATGTTGTTTTCCACTCATCTCCCGGCCGAATTCGAACAAGATTATATGCACCCCTTAGATCAATTTTGGTAAAATGCTTTGCCCTACCAATGCGTTCTAAGAGATTGGAGATTAAAGGTAAAGCATACCTATTCCTTATGGTGACTTTATTTAAGCCTCGTTAGTCCACGACCAAACGAAGGGAGCCGTCCTTTTACTTCACAAAAAAGATAGGAGCACCAGCTGGAGACTTTGAATGTCGAATAAACCCATGTGCAAGATTTTCCTCGATGTATTCTCGAAGAACCTCAAGCTCAGTGGGTGATAAATTGTAAATCGGACCCCACGGTGGCTCTTTTCCTGGTTGGAGATCAATAGGACAGTCGTACGGCTGATGGTTTGGAAGAACACTAGCTTTGACTTTGTCGAAAACATCAACATAGTCTTGATATTTTTTGGGAATTTGGATGTCTGAATTCCCTTGAGTGACACTAGAAGGTGTCACTGATACTGCAAATAAGAAAAGGTCCTCCTTGCCTCCCACTCGGCACAATTGTTGCAATGTGATGGCTGAAATTTGATGAGAAGGATATGGTGCATCGGTAGAACTATATACTTTAGGAGGATAATCCCGAGTTTGATCCTTGACAATGATATTTTCTGCTAAAGGGCACCTAATTTCTCGCTTCCTCCAATCGATTCTAGGGTTATGTAGCTCGAACCATGGCAAACCGAGGACAATTGGATGCTCAGGACTACGGATTATGTTAAAGGAAACTACACATCCTAAATCACCCAAGAGTATGTGTATTGGCTCAGACTCTTCAAATATCTTCCCGGAAGCTATGGGGCGTCCATCAATCACTACTACGGAAACTGGACAAGGAAGTGTATGCAAGGATATTTGGTGTTTTTGGGCAAAATCTCTATCCATGAAACAAGAATTGGCTCCAGTATCTAAGAGGGCTTGGACTTGAAGTTGACAACTGGGTGTCCTAACTTGTACTAGGGCTGAGAAGACTCTACTAACATGCTTGGAAGAAATGGAACCCACACTAGGTTGTACATATCTAGGGTTGTCCAACCAAATGGCTCCTATTTTGGCCGGACTTATTCGTTTGACTCCTCTTCTAATTGGCTTAGGACTTCAAATTTATTGGACAAGGGTGGATTATTCATAATATTAGATTCACTAACTGCTTCTAAAATGTTGGACTCATTTTTATTGACGTAGTGAATTTGATTTACCTGACGTCTCGGCCTACGGGAGCAATGAATGGCTATATGTCCTGGACCTCTGCAATATAAACACAGATGGTTTGCTTGACGACGTTGCTTCTCTTCGTCTGAAAATGGTCCTCGTCGTTGAGTCATGTTGATCTCCATGGGTGCAGGACTATCCATTGGGACTGGACTACGTGTTTGCCTTGGAGTTGGAGTAGGGCTATACATTTGCCTTGGGGATGATTGCGCCGTTACTGATGCATAAGTTGGTGTGAATCTTGATCTTGTTATTTGTGAGGCTAATTTTGGGCTCCTTGATAAGTCCCTGACCTTCAACCCTTTGTTGTTGTAACACAACGATTGTCGACTCTAACTGTTGCACTCGTCGCGTGAACTCCTCTTGTTGTTGTTGCTTCTCTATAGTAACCTTTTGTAGATCCCCAAGTAGACGTTGATTCTCTACTTCAAGAGATGCGAACTTGGATTTAAGGTTCTCCATTTCTGCAACAAGGGTGAGATATTCTTCTGAGTTAATGGCAACCATGGTTTCAGGATGGTTACAAAGGAGGATAAGAGAGAGAGAGAGAGAGAGAGAGAGAGAGAGAGAGAGAGAGAGAGAGAATTCAAATCAAACTGTCAGAACCAAGGATAAAAGATAGAGTGATGGAAGAAGGATATTAGAGAACACGAGAAGAATGGAATCAAATACTAAGAGAAGAATGGATGTATAAGATAGAGAAAGAAAGAGAATGGATACAAGGTATGTAATGAGAGCTAAAGACTGGTGTTGATTTGAATTGATTTGAGAATACATGTATGCCCTTATTTATAGGTTCCTATAGAATAGCTTAGAGATTTCTAGAATGTTCTAGAATGTTCTAGACCTAGAATGCTCTTGGACATTCTAGAACATTCTAGAATAATCTAGAGTTTTTACAATAATCAATGTAATACAAGAAGTAGCTTTTATTGTTTCATATAACAATAAGCTATCTTAATGGTTGAGGTTTTCAAGTATGGATTACAAGGTTCGAGGTTCAAGTCCGGGTGACGCCATAATGGTCATGAACATTCATGACAATGTTGAGGTCTTCTCGGCCGATGTGGACTTCGTTCCTGAAGGCCCGTCGCCGCTTCCCTCGGAGTCGGACTCGCATCGGTCTCCTCGGCTTCCTACGCGGGGAATGCACAGCCGAGTCCATTCGGTCCACTTAACGGAAATGAAATCGGATTCTCTTTGTGGGTCCCGATTTCAGGCTCAGCCGGAGGCACCTCGGCTTCGCTGTCCTCATCGTCAAAACTCGGATTGGAGGTGAGGTCCGGTGTCGGAGGCAAGTACTAGGACGCAGACTCATCAAACAGAACGTCGCGGCTCACGCGCGGTTGTTTGGTACGCGGGTTATAGCTCTTATAACCCTTCTGCTCGTCCGAATAACCGACCAAGATACACTTCTCGGCTTTTGCATCCAACTTCCTCCTTTTCTCCTTCGGCACATGCACATACGCAATGCTACCGAAAACTTGTAAGTGTCGCAAGTTCGGCTTTGTTCCAAAGTATAGCTCGTGCGCCGACACTTTTTCTCCGATCCGGTTCTGGATGTATACCGCGGTTCTTACCACCTCGGCCCAATAGAACTTAGGCAAGCTCTTCTCCTCCAACATTGCGCGTGCAACTTCCACAACCGACCGATTTTTCCTCTCGGCCACGTCGTTTTGCTCCGGCGTGTATCTACAACTGAATTCGCGCCGTATTCCCATCTGTTGTAGATAACCGTTGAATTGACCGGAAAAGTATTCTTTTCCGCCATCCGACCGGAGGCACTTGATCTTTCTTCGTATTTCTGTTTCCATGAACCCTTTGAGGTCCCGGAAACAGTCGAAGACTTCGCTTTTCCTCTCAATGAGGTAGATCCACGTGTGCCGCGTGTAGTCGTCGATGAAGGAGACAAAATATCGGCTCCCGCCAAGACTAACGTTTTGTGCCGGCCCCCACACATCAGAGTGTATCAAGTCTAGCTTGTTCCGGCTCTGGTTACGCTCGTTTGGGAAAGGAAGTCGGTGTTGCTTCCCAAGCTGGTAGGCTTCACAAATTTGTGCCTTCTGGCCACTAAATTTGGGCAATCCAAACACCACTTGTTTTGATTGCAAGTCTTGAAGCCGCTGGTAGTTGACGTGGCCTATCTGTTTGTGCCATAAGTCGATGTCCAACTCGACTTTTTGTCCCTTCGTGAACATTGCGGTGCCACCGTCAGTAGAGTCGAGGATAAACATCCTCCCATCTCTGCGCCCTTGCGCAATAATATGGCCTTCTTCCTCAATGAAGCACCCAGGATGCGTAAACTAAACTTGCATCCCCTGGTCGACGATTTGCCCGACCGACACCAGATTCTTCGTGATGGTCGGGACGTGTAACACATTCATAAGTTTCCCTTTCTGCCCGACATGGCTCAAGGGAACTTAATCGACATTCGCGATCGGATGCGGAGTGTCGTCTCCAGTTGCGACTACTCCTGGTTGCGTCGGTTTCTCAAGGTATGAGAACCACTCCTTGTGGCACGTTGTCGAGGTATTCCTCGTAGATGCGTGGAATGAGGCGGGACCTCGGGGGTCCTGTACCGAAGAGCTAGAGAGGAAGGAGAAGAGACCCTCTACGTGCGAGCGTAGATCCACAGGGACACGGCCCTTCGACGCAAAGACGCAAGTGGGACAGCGACACAGAAAGACACGAATGTATGTATGTATTAACAAAGACAAACAACAAAAACACGAAGTCGGTTACAACCGAACAGGTCGGCGAACAGATGCTGATGCCTGTTCGTAAACGCACAGAAGGAGAAGAGTAGGTTGGAGGTGCTGCCGGAAGCACTCGGGCATTCCTCAGAGCAGCGCGAGCCTCCCGAAAACCTGCACAGAAAGTAACCACGGAGTTTGCGAGCCAGAGAGAGAGAGAAGCCTTCGCCCACAAAACCGACAGCACTTCGTCCTCGACTCTCCGCGATCCCTTCCTCCTCCTCGTCTCCCTCCTTTTATAGGCCAGGAAGGAGCCGTTTTCCCTTTATTTCTTACCTACCGAATCTACCTGCCTAGGATCTCCTATGTACAACGTAAGGCGCACGTGCATGAAGAGCCGGTTCCTACGCTCCGGTGCACCGATTCCGCTTGTGGACGGTTTTCTTCACGACATCCGCCCCCACCTAGCCGCGCATCCACCGGCATGCGCCAAATTGAGTTGAGACGGAGAAAACCGGTCCAGCCTTTATTCCCCGCCCGTCGGTTCTTCTTCAGTTTCGGATCGTTCGTCGTCCCGGTCCAGGTTATCCGGATCCGGCTCGTCATCGTGACACTTCTTGAACGCTTTGACCCGCTTCCCAGCTACCGGTATCGCCATTCTCGTGCCGTCGAGTTCCGCCAGATGGTACGTCCCGTTGTCGTTGGCGCTTTGTACCACGTAAGGCCCGAACCACCTTCTTGCGAACTTCCGTGTCGCTCGGTGCTGGTTGTCGAGGCTGCTGTCGTAGATTAGCACCCAGTCGCCTTCCTCGATCTTCTTTGGTCGGAGCCGGTGCGTTCGGTCGAACCGGGCTTTGTTCCTCGTCCTTGCCACCCGAAGCTTTTCCGCAGCCTGCTCCACGTCCTCCGGTCTTCACTCGAGCTGCCGTATGTGCGCCGTCAACAGTTCCTCCCGGCTCATCTCGTCTCTCCAGTCCACGGTTGCCCATGAGGAGATCGTACGTTCCATCGGCATGATCGGCTTCTGCCCAAACATGAGCTCTGCCGGCATGAATCCGGTTACCGAACTGTGCGTAGTTCGGTCCGCCCACAACGGGTAAGGCAACAGCCGCGGCCAGTTCCCGACTTGTCCTCCGCATGTCCGAACTAACGCCTTGACGATCGGTCCGTGTCCACGCTCCACCTTCCCATTCGCCTCCGGATTGTACGCAGTGGTAAGCGAGAGCTTGACTCCTAGCCGGTCGAACATTTCCTCGGCCTCTTCGGCGTCCAACTCCCCGCGATCAACCACGATCTTCCCGACGCACCCGTACCGACATATCACGTCCTCAATCAGGAACCGACATACGACCGCGGTTGTTTTGTTCTGAAGGGCTCGGCCTTCCACCTGGTTCGTGTTGGGAGACAGGTCCCTCCGGATGGGGAGTACCCGACTGCGGAGAGCCGGATGGTGTAGGCCCGTTATGAACCGGATGGGGAGTACCCGACTGCGGAGAGCCGGATGGTGTAGACCCGGTATGAACCGGATGGGGAGTACCCGACTACGGAGAGCCGGATGGTGCAGGCTCGGTATGAACCAGAGGAAGAGACATATTCGTAAATATGTTTCTGAGAGCCCATCGAGGCTACATTTGTAAATAGCCGAAAAGTCATATTAGTATAAATATGACTTAGGGCAAACTTTTATGTGTGTCGTTTTAGTTGTTGTTGTTATTCTTCCTTGTTGGTGCAAGAAGAAGAGAGAGCGCGTAACTGTACAGAGAGAGAGAGAGAGAGACGAGGTCGTTGCCTCTGTTGTAACCGCCGCCTGTGGCGAAGATCTGAGAGCACGAGGTCGTTGCCTCAGTGAACTCACTGTTGTATATTCCTACATAGTGACAGTTTGCAGCCTGTGGGCTGCCGTGGTTTTTTTTCCCTATTTTGGGGTTTTCCACGTAAACCTCCTGTGTACCATTTCTCCCTTTTGTGTTGCGTTTCATTACCTGTTTTTTCTGTGTATGAAAAGAATCTCGGTTGTGGCCGAGCGTCGGACATAAGGAACGTCGAGTTCTCAACAATTGGTATCAGAGCGAAATCGACACAGAAAATGGACGAATCATTTGGCGGCATGTTCAAGCTCACCGGCTCCAACTATTCAGTGTGGAAGTCGAAGATGAGGGACATGCTCGTGGTTAAAGACCTCTGGCTGCCGATTCAGTTCGGGGACAAGAGACCGGACAAAATCGACGCCGCAATATGGGAGGTGATGCACATGAAAACAACGGCGTACATACGGTGCTTCATCGACATGAGCCTGTACAACAACTTCAATGAAGAGAGCAAGGCTCATGAGCTTTGGGAGAAGATCGGCATAATGTTCCAGAACAAAAATGCTGTCAATCAGGTGTCGGTATTCCGGAAGCTAGTGAGACTCCGGTACCAAGATGGCTCCAGCATGGCGGAGCATATGAATGCCTTCCAGGGGCTGATCCACCAGGCAACGTCATTGGAAGTACCTCTTGCCGATGAGGTCCTAGCGCTACTCCTGCTCGGTTCCCTCCTGGATAGCTGGGAGACGTTGGTTGTCACTTTGGGCAACGCCGGGCCGGAAGGAAAATGGTTATCCCTAGCAAGAGTAAAGTCGAGCTTGCTAGATGAGGAGGCTCGTCGGAAAGACAAAGATACGAGCTCCGACTCCAAAGCGCTCCTTACCGAATCGGAACGCGGAAGACATAGAAACCGTAGTCCCCAGAACCGGGAGAAGTCGGGGACACGGTCAAAGTCAAGGGGGAGGCCTACTTGCTTCTATTGCGGCAAGCCGGGACACTTCCAAAAGAACTGTCGGCATTTCCGTAAAGACAAGGAAACCGACGGTACCGATTCGAAGCAAACCCCGAACCGGAACGGTATAGACCGGAACGGTAAAGACCGGAGGGGGCCGGACCGGAAGGGAACGACGACAATTGCAGCAAGTGAAGAGGAGTTGATGCTCATCACCGAGGAGAGTGAGATAAACCATGCCGATGAGTTCGGCTACCTAGTGTGGGACCCAGTCGACAAGAAGGTATTCCGGAGTCGAGATATTATCTTCATGGAGGACAAGACGCTCGCCGACTGGGAGTTGAAGAAGAAGGTAATGAACTCCGAGTCGACCGGTAAGAATAGACTCTACAATGAGCAGACCCTGTCGAATACATGTGTATAATGGACGTATTCACACTATCCCGTTTTGGCCATTTATGTAATTAGCATAAAGGGTAGTTGCCCTAAGTCGGTCACTATATATAGTGACCTTGTAACCTTTTTGTAAGGTTGGGTGTTGTATTATTGCTTTATGGAATAAGAAGTCTTTTGTGCCTCTCTGTCTGTCTGTCTGTCTCTCTCTCTCTCTCTCTCTCTCTCTCTGTGCAACGACCTACAAACTGTCATACGCAGGTATTCAGAACACAATCGAATGCTTCTTGATCTTCCGCAAAGACGACTTTGTCTCCAACATCTGGTATCAGAGCCTGCACAGTAGTCGGTCCTTCAATCCGCTGTCGGCCGTCGTCTCAGCATTCGGTTTCCTGCGTCATTCGAAGAAGAGAGAAGAAGAAGAAAAACGAGGCCTGCATCTCATCGCGTTAGATCATCTTTGCTTGGAGTAAGCCAGCAGGTTGTACTCCGTTCCTTGTGATCGTAACCGCTCGAGGTGAAATCCCCTTGTGCAACTTTGACACGATCGTGCTCCATTCGGTTAAACGGCATCCGAAGAGGTCATCAAACGCTGCTCGCTGCTCATTGTAACCACTCGGTGCAGATCGGTCTCAAGACAACAACCCCAATTCGTGCTTCATCCGGCTGATCAACATTCGAGAGGATCAGTTGGATCCATCTCTCTCGTCGCTGCAGTCACCCGAAGCCGAATCGGTCCAGATAATCGGTTTCAATAATCGGTATTCGGCATATATATCCGAAGCGAACCGGGCTCACTCCGACTCGGCAACATTCGGGAAGACCAGTCGGTTCTGTCCCTCAAGCTACCGGAGTCAATTCGAGCAAGTTCCGAAGCCGAACCGACTCGGGTTCAAATCCGACTAGAACGATATCGGGTGAGCCAACCGGCTGCACTCCAACAAGGTTCGTAGTCAACTCCGAACCGAGCTTCGTCAACCAAAACCGAATTTGATGGCATCAACATCCGGCTCGTCAGAAATGAGTCTACGAAAGTTCGATGGATCGAACTTCAACTTCTGGAAGGAACAAATGCAGGACTATCTCATAGTCAAGGGGCAAATCGATCCCATCGAAAATGAAGAACCTCCAGAAGGATACAAACCAATTGAGTGGCAGAAGCTGGACAGAATTGTCCGCGCCACGATTCGGATGCACCTATCGGAATCGGTATACTTTACGGTGCAATCGTGTACGACAACATTCGAACTGTGGAAAACACTGTCGGACACTTACGAAAAGAAGGTCGCCGCAACGAAGATGTTTCTGATCCGGCGCCTCTACAACTTGCGGATGAAAGAATCCGATTCGGTTCAAGCACACCTCAATGAGTACGAAAGCATAAGCTCCCAAATCTCGTCACAGGGGACGGCAATCGAGGATGAACTCAGAGCAATGATACTCATGAGCAGCCTTCCCTCATCATGGGAAACTTTCGTCACAACCGTGTGCAACGCGTCAACCACGGCTGTTAAATACTCCGAAGTCACGAGCGCAATCCTGACCGAAGCAGCTCGGAGAAAGTCTTTCGCCAAAGACTCAGCAGACGACGCTTACGTAGTACAAGGTTCGACAGACCGATCGAACATACGAGGAAGAGATTCCTCACGGCCGCCGAACAATCAGCGAAGACGGAGCCAGTCACGGGATAACCGAATCTGCAACTATTGCAAGAAACCCGGACACATCAAAGCCGACTGCCGCGCACTCAAGAACAAGAACAACAAGAAGAGTGGCCGGCATGAGGAGATCAATTACGTCAGCTTCTCAGCTGATGTACTACCGGACGACCCGAATATACTATCAATCGAAAATCCAGTCGGATCAGAAGTTCTACTCACGACTGAAGAATCGAGCACATGGCTCTTAGATTCGGGCGCGTCATTTCACGTGACTCCTCATCGATCCCAATTTCGGCAATATACGATCCGTCACTCCGACTCAGTTCGAGTCGGCAACTCACAACACTGTGACATCATCGGAATCGGCACAGTAGAGCTCAACCTTGCAGGTGGCTCTACACTTGTACTCCACAATGTCCGACATGTACCCGAGCTCTCAAGGCCATTGATCTCAGTCGGACAACTAGATGAAGACGGCATTCGTGCCGGTTTTTCTTCGGGAGGGTGGACACTCCACAGGGGGAACCTCCTGCTTGCTAGAGGACCCAAGATACACTCCCTGTATCCGTTACATGTTACGCTCAGAGAGGGTAACCTGTTTTTGGTGGATATTCCTGTGTCATCACTATGGCACCGAAGATTAGGACACCTCAGCAAGGCCGGCATCACGCACCTATCTAGAGCCGGATACATCCCCAAACTCTCCTTCTCGGACCATCAATTCTGCGAGCATTGCCAGTATGGCAAACAAGCAGCCGCATCACACCCGACATCAGCACCAAGAGAAACGAGACCTCTCGATTTGGTCCACTCGGACGTCTGTGGCCCAATGCCGCATCAGTCTCTCGGCGGTGCCTCTTACTTCGTCACTTTTATTGACGATTCGACTCGAAAGGTGTGGGCTTATCCAATTCGCACCAAAGATCGGGTCTTCTCGATCTTCACCGATTGGCTCGCTATGGTAGAAAATCAAACCGACCGAAAGCTGAAATGCTTTCGGACAGACAATGGGGGAGAGTTTAAATCCGAAGAATTCGTCAAATTCTGCCGACAACGCGGCATCCGACGTGAATTTACGGCACCACACAGTCCGGAGCAAAACGGGATTGCCGAACGCATGAATCGCACAATCCAAGAACGGACAGTTTCCATGCTCCAACACTCCGGACTGTCGGATGGCTTCTGGGCAGAGGCTCTACTCACGGCAGTACACATAATCAATATGTCGCCAAGTAGACCTCTAGGACTTCAAATTCCTCAGGAACTATGGATCGGCAGTAAGCCGAATTACGACAAGCTGAGGATCTTCGGATGGGAGGCGTACGCCCTTATTCCGAAAGATGATCGCCGAAAACTTGCACCTCGGTCCAGGAAATGCATTTTCCTTGGATATGGATCCGACGGCGAAATGGGATACCGACTCTGGGACCCCGAACGCAGACAAATCGTTCGAAGTTCGGACGTTGTGTTCAACGAGTCGGCTATGAATCCATCAGTCGAAAAACCGATCGAAGTCCGAAGGGTAACATTTTCCGATGTGCCGACCCTTCAAGAAGGCCCCGCTCTCAACACACGGTCAGCTTCACGGGCAGCTGAACCTTACACTACCGACTCGGACAACCCCGACTCGGCACAGCAGAACAATCCGCTCTCGGACCATCCGACCTTGATACCCGATGCGACCAGTCCAATCTTACCTCGACGATCCGAGAGACTGTCGCAACCTCCGGAGAGGTATTCTCCTGGAATTTTCTTCACCGACGCCGGCGAACCGACGTCTTACGAAGAAGCATCGACATCTGTCGATTCAGCCACCTGGCATCTGGCGATGGAGTCGGAAATGCACTCCATTCGGGCAAACAAGACTTGGGATCTGGTTGAATTACCTAGGAACCGACGTGCTCTTCCTTGCAAGTGGGTTTATCGACTAAAAGAGACGTCTGATTCGACCACCCCAAAGTACAAGGCCAGATTAGTTGCGAAGGGCTTCCGACAAGAATATGGCGTCGACTTCGACGAGATTTTTTCACCAGTGGTGAAAATGACAACCCTCCGTTTTCTACTCGGCGTAGTGGCAGCCGACAACTTGGAGCTGATTCAGCTAGATGTCAAAACAGCATTCCTCCATGGTGATCTTGAAGAGGAAATTTATATGGAGCAGCCAAAAGGCTTCGTGGCAACTGGCCAAGAACATCTAGTCTGCCGACTCAGGAAGAGTCTATACGGCCTCAAACAGGCACCGCGACAATGGTACAAGAAGTTCGACGACTTCATCCAATCGATCGGCTTCTCAAAAAGCGATGAGGACCATTGTCTCTTTACCAACACAGCTCAAGATGGATCACCCATCTTCCTCATCATTTACGTGGACGACATGCTAATTTCTGGACGCCACGCGGGCGAACTTGCCGATCTCATTCGGCAACTGCGGTTGAAGTTTGCCATGAAGGACCTCGGTCCGGCACGACACATCCTTGGCATGAAGATTAGTCGGCATCGCGATAAACGACATCTTTTCTTGTCTTAGACCGACTATATCCGACGTGTCTTAGAACGCTTCAACATGCAATCAGCCAAATCTGCTTCAACCCCGCTCCCCATGAATCTTCGGCTCTCTCAGCGAGACTGCCCGACATCCGGTCCGGAGGGGGAAGATATGAAGTCGGTACCGTATGCACCGGCAGTCGGCTCCCTTATGTACCTGATGGTCGCGACACGGCCTGATATTTCTCACGCCGTAGGAGTCGTTAGCAGATTTATGCACAATCCTGGCCGATCGCATTGGAACGCAGTCAAGCATGTGTTCAGATATCTGGCTGGCACAAAAGACCACGACATTCTTTTCGGTCCGAACCGAACCTCAGGCGTAGTCGGTTACACCGACTCGGACTTCGCCGGCTGTATAGACAGTCGGAAATCAACAACCGGATACTGCTTCAAATTCGGCAATGGAGCAATCTCGTGGAAGTCGAAACTTCAGGAGTGCACAGCGACCTCAACGACCGAAGCAGAATATGTAGCTGCGTCCGACGCAGCAAAAGAAGCTTTGTGGCTCGGTCGGCTGGCGCACACGTTTCGACAAGTCGACCATGACTCGACTCCAGTTGTCTACAGCGACAGTCAAGGTGCTGTTGCCTTGTCGAAAAATCCGGTTCACCACAACGCCTCCAAACATATCGACGTTCGATATCACTTCGTTCGGGACTGCGTCATTTCAGGGAAAATCGGTCTAGAGAAAATATCCACAACCGACAATGTCGCAGATGGAATGACCAAGTGTCTTTCGGCAGACCGTTTTCGGTCTCTTCGGCATCAGATGGGCGTAACGACAAACCAGTCCGGTTAGAGCCGGACACAGAGCAGGATGGTTCCCGACAACCGACATCAGTTCCTTAATGATCGGCTTCAACTGTTCCGACCCGACCAGTTCGGTCTTCTGCCTTCGGACCCTGCCGACTCGAACAAAGCTGATATGTCCGAGAACCTAAGTCTATACCTGTAATCTTAGATAACCCATGTATACGCCCATTACGGGGGAGTGTCGAATACATGTGTATAATGGACGTATTCACACTATCCCGTTTTGGCCATTTATGTAATTAGCATAAAGGGTAGTTGCGCTAAGTCGGTCACTATATATAGTGACCTTGTAACCTTTTTGTAAGGTTGGGTGTTGTATTATTGCTTTATGGAATAAGAAGTCTTTTGTGCCTCTCTGTCTCTCTCTCTCTCTCTCTCTCTCTCTCTCTCTCTGTGCAACGACCTACAAACTGTCATACGCAGGTATTCAGAACACAATCGAATGCTTCTTGATCTTCCGCAAAGACGACTTTGTCTCCAACAGACCCAACCGGTAAGAGACCGGTTAGCACTCGAGGAAACAGCCGGTTACGGTGAGGATACCGAACCGGCAGAAGAAGAAGTAGAGGAAGTTGAGACCGGAACCGGTCAAGACCCCGAATTGGATTCGGATGAAGAGCAAATGGAGGAACCGGTTACCGAAGCTCGAAGATGTAGATATCCTCTCAGAGAGAGAAGGGCGCCCCGGAGATTTCCGGATGCAGAGCATGTCCTGCTGACCGATGAGGGGGAGCCGAAAAGCTTCGAAGAAGCGAAGGAAGACACCCACAGCGGAAAATGGTTAAGTGCCATGCAGGATGAGATGGATTCCCTGCATGAGAACCATACGTACGAATTGGTGGAGCTGCCGAAAGAAAAGCGGGCACTCCGAAACAAGTGGGTGTTCAAGTTGAAACCGGGAGATGCCGGCAACCCCCCGAGATACAAAGCCAGGATCGTGGTGAAGGGGTTTCAGCAGAAGAAGGGCGTGGACTTCGACGAAATATTCGCCCCGGTAGTAAAGATGACCTCCATCCGGACGGTGCTGAGTATAGCAGCAAGCATGGATCTCGAGGTAGAGCAGCTGGACGTGAAGACGGCATTCCTTCACGGCGACCTCGAAGAGGAAATCTACATGCAGCAACCGGAAGGATTTGTGGAGAAAGGGAAGGAGCACCTGGTATGCCGGTTGAAGAAGAGCCTGTACGGACTGAAGCAGGCTCCCCGGCAATGGTACCGGAAGTTCAAGTCCTTCATGACCGATCAAGGGTACCATAAGACGTAGGCCGATCACTGCGTGTTCGTGAAGAAGTTCGAAGGAGGGGATTTCCTGATACTTCTCCTGTACGTGGATGACATGTTGATCGTCGGACGAGACCAAGGCAAAATACGGATGCTGAAGAAGGCTCTCAACCGGACCTTCTCAATGAAAGACTTGGGTCCGGCAAGACAGATGTTGGGGATGCACATCATTCGGGACCGGTCAGTGAAGCAATTATGGTTGTCACAGGAGAAGTATGTGACAAAGGTGCTTCACCGGTTCAACATGTCAGATGCAAAACCGGTCGGATCGACACTTCCGGCAAACTGCAAGTTGTCCGGCAAGCAAAGCCCGAAGACAAAAGGAGAGAATGTAGATATGATGAAGATTCCATATGCCTCTGCCGTCGGGAGCTTGATGTACGCAATTGTTTGTACCCGACCGGACATTGGATACGCAGTCGGAGTGGTGAGTCGGTTCATGAGTAATCCCGGCAAGGAGCATTGGAACGCGGTCAAATGGATACTCCGGTATTTGAAGGGCACTTCAAATATGTGTCTCCGATTCGGCTCCGGGAAACCTCAACTGGACGGTTTCACAGATTCGGACATGTCGGCTGATGTGGATACCAGCCGGTCTACATCCGGGTATGTGATGACATATGCAGGGGGAGCTGTTTCGTGGCAGTCGAGGCTGCAGAAGACGGTTGCATTGTCAACCACAGAGGCGGAGTACATGGCGACTGTAGAAGCCGGCAAGGAAATATTATGGATGAAGGACTTCATCGGAGAGCTCGGTATCCGGCAAGAGGAATACCGACTCTACTGCGACAGTCAAAGTGCCATCCACCTTGCTAAGAATGCGGCCTACCATTTCCGGACGAAGCATATCCAGCGGAGGTATCACTGGATCCGGGAAAGGGTAGATGACCAGGAGTTCGCACTGACGAAGATCCACACGGCCGAGAACGGCTCAGATATGCTGACCAAAGTGCTGACATCCTACAAGCTGGACGCATGCCGGAAGAGGATCGGGCTGGAAAGACACCCCATGCCGGAGTGAAGGGGGAGTTTGTTGGGAGACAGGTCCCTCCGGATGGGGAGTACCCGACTGCGGAGAGCCGGATGGTGTAGGCCCGTTATGAACCGGATGGGGAGTACCTGACTGCGGAGAGCCGGATGGTGTAGACCCGGTATGAACCGGATGGGGAGTACCCGACTACGGAGAGCCGGATGGTGCAGGCCTGGTATGAACCGGAGGAAGAGACATATTCGTAAATATGTTTCTGAGAGCCCATCGAGGCTACATTTGTAAATAGCCGAAAAGTCATATTAGTATAAATATGACTTAGGGCAAACTTTTATGTGTGTCGTTTTAGTTGTTGTTGTTATTCTTCCTTGTTGGTGCAAGAAGAAGAGAGAGCGCGTAACTGTACAGAGAGAGAGAGAGAGAGACGAGGTCGTTGCCTCTGTTGTAACCGCCGCCTGTGGCGAAGATCTGAGAGCACGAGGTCGTTGCCTCAGTGAACTCACTGTTGTATATTCCTACATAGTGACAGTTTGCAGCCTGTGGGCTGCCATGGTTTTTATTCCCTATTTTGGGGTTTTCCACGTAAACCTCCTGTGTACCATTTCTCCCTTTTGTGTCGCGTTTCATTACCTGTTTTTTCTGTGTATGAAAGGAATCTCGGTTGTGGCCGAGCGTCGGACATAAGGAACGTCGAGTTCTCAACAGTTCGTCAGATCTTCCCGAGCCAGGACCAGATACCGCATCTGTCCTACTCCCATCGGCATCGTCACTAGATCTACCATCCATTTGAAGTGGATGGTCGGAGGGTACGTAGGGTGAAGCTCGTCCCGATGTCGGACTACGGAGTGCATCTGGCAGCTCTCACAAGTTGTCACGAACAGATGCACGTCCCGGTACAGTCCCGGCCACCAGTAGTTCCCCTTTATCTTCTCGAACGTGGCCCACGTTCCTCGGTGACCAGCCCAAGGGCTGTCGTGGTAGGCCGTCAGCAGCTCCTCCTGTTCTTCCTTCATTGCCACCACCCGGAGCGGGACGCCGTTCCTCTTCTTCGGGTGCTTCCATAAGTATCCGTCCCGGAGAAAGAATCGGTATGCTTTCTTCCGGATCCAGTTGGCCTCGTCCCTCGTCCATGACGCATCCGGCGTCATTGTCCTAAAAAACCCACCGATCTGTAGCCACTTGCCGTCGTACTTGCTCTCGTCGAAGTCGTTAAGTGCCGGAGTGCTCGTCCCATCGATCGTCACGTACGCCGCCTCGAAGAAGTCCACGCCGACTTCTTCGTCCTCCGAAACCATGCCGCCCTCGTCATCAAACCTCGCCCTCGAAAGCATGTCGGCCATGGCGTTGTCCTTCCGGAAATGTGCCGTATTTCCGGATCTAGGGACACTATGTACGCTATCCACCTAAGCATCGCTAGGTCCGGTGTCGCGCATCCGGAAACCATGCCGAGAATTGGCAGGCAATCCATCTCGATAATCACTTCTATCCCGATCATGTAGTCTTTGTCGGCCTTTACTGCCGAAACGATACCCCAGAGTTCGCGTTTAACCTGGGTGTACCCTCGCTGTCGCTCACTGAGGACCTTTGCGCCGAATCGGATCGGGAACCGAATGCCGTCCCTGTCTTCTTGGTTGACGACCCATCCGACCCCGGTCGGACTCGTATCCACCGTTATGTATACCGGGGTACCCTTCTCGTAGACAGCCTTCCGGAGCACCGGTGCTGCCGCAAGAGCTTCCTTCAGCTTCCGGACCGACTCCGTGTGCTCGTTTCGCCACTCGAATTTTCGCCCTTTCTTCAGCAACCCGTATAGCGGCTCCGCAACGTGGGCGTAATGCGGGATCCATATGTGGTAGAATGCGCATGCCCCCAGGAACCTCCGAACTTCCGTAACCGAGCTACAGTCGGTCTTCATCGCGGAGATGGCTTCTACCTTTGCCGGAGACGGCTTCCGGCCATATGGTCCACATAGGTGTCCGACCACCAGAATTTCTGATTGCCCGAAGGCCGATTTCTCCCCCGAGAAGGTGAGCCTCGCATCCTCTAGCCTTTGTAGCACCTTCTCGCAGTCGTCGATGTGTGTTGCCACAAATCGCCGGCATCCGTCCGGCCCGACTGTCTCGTTCTTCTCTTCCACCGGGCACCCCTTGATCGGGATGTCGTCTAGAAACGGCATGGTGATGTCCGGGATGCAATCCCTCAGTACCTTGTTCATTGCATTCACCATGTGGGCCACCGAGTTGGTCCCTCCTTGTGGCAGGGTACACATTCGCACTAGGCCGAGGGGAGTCCGCATCGTCGTAATGTCTCTGCTCTCCACGGCTAGCTGGAACTGGTCATACCCCGAGTACAAATCACCGACCGAGTAAATCGACCTTCCGGCGAAGGCCTCCGCGAACTCGTCTATGGTCTGTCCGATTCCTGCGTTCCGAATGGTCACTCTGTTGACTGGTTGCAGGTCCTGAATGAAGCGCAATGTTCCGTTTTTCTTTGGTACGGTAAACCATCGGTTTGGGTATGGCGTGCTCGACGGTTCGAGAATACCCATATCGACTTTCTGCCTTAGTAGCTCCATCAACTCCGGGATGTGAGCTCTTGGTACCGGAATTGGCTTGAGATTCCACGGCACATGCGGTACCGTGAATATCACCATCGGCTCCACGATCGTTGGGTCTACGCACCCGATCTCTTCCGGCGAGAACGCGAAGGCTTTCCCGTGCCTTCCGAGCATTCTCCGAAACCGGTCTTCCTCCGCCGGTAGTAGGAACCCGCCCCCACCGATCTTGAGCTCCCGGAGTGTCCCGTCGGTGAAGGTGTGTCCTATGCAGGCCGGATCTCGTAAACTGGGGTCCGACGCAACCCCTCTGATTCGGGACTCGCTGCCCTCCGGTGAGGGTGCCGCGACTGGCCTTACCTTCCGGTCCACAGTCTTGTACTTTTGTGCTAACCCGGGCTGTCCGATCCGACCCGAGCCCCTGACTGAAGTCCGCGATGACTCCGTACATCTCTTCGAAACATACCGGTATCGTCCGGTCTTCGTTAAGGTCTTCTTCGGCTACCTTACTCAGCATCCCCAAGGTGTCGTCGAAGGAGACCGCCTCCACGGCCCCGCTGATTTCCTCGTCCGGGCCGAGAACTCCGCACGCTCGAAGTCGCTCCTCCGCCCTTGCCCTTTCTCGGCCAACGATGCCGGCTATCATACACCCTCCGTTGTTGGAGAAGCAGAATTTTCTACCTATCGCACAAGGTTTCTTCGGTTTCGGTTCTATCGTACAACTGTGGGGTCTTTCCCAAGTGTCCGGGCTGTCTCGGCCCCACGCCTTGGCAGCCCTCTCTAAAAATCCTCCCGGTTCTCGCCACCGAGGGATTCGCGGTTTCGCTCGTGGTTCGGCCGCACCGTCAGAAATTGGACCGAATGGCGCCCGTCCTGGCTTTTGACCCTTGCGTAGGCTGAACCGTTGTCCAGCACCTTGGTCTCCATTCGCGCCGCCGTGATGTATGGTTCCCCTAATATGACCGGGTGCGAGGACGTCTCCTGTACGAAGAAGTGCTGGTCAATCTTGACGTCGCCAATCTTGACTCGCACGTTCGGGCAGGCCCCGTGCAGTCCCTCGGTGGCGCGCGTCGCCGCCCGTATCTTCCACCCGTGCTTGGTGTTGATCGGCCACTTTCCCTTCTTATAGAAGTCCATGGACATCAGGTTTATTTTCGAACAGTGGTCCACCAATGCCACCACCGGTTCCTGAACATCTCCGATCTTCACCGGGGTCTCCGTGGTCACTCGGGCCCAGTGCGGCTTTGAATAGTGGCTCTCCGCCCACTCATCTTCCAGCGCCATGTCGTCGATGTGCGTCGTCCGCACCTCCACCGGTCTTTCCGGTTCCGTCTCCGTCGACAGCCTCTTCCGTTTCACCAGGTCCACAATGGAGTCGTGGAACTCCTTCTTGGCGATCCCTAGCACCTCTCGCAATGACAACTCCACTTTGCTGTCGAGGATCCGTTCTTCTAGGACCTTTCGTAGGTCCGTAGTCCTTTCTATTTCCGTCCCCAGTCGGTATCCGCCCTTCCTGGGGTTATCTTGCGGGCTGGACCCACCGGCATCGTTCCGTCGTTGCCCGAATCGGGTCTCGTACTGTTGTGAGGGCCCGGCCGCTCCGGCTTTCCCCACCCGTTTGTCTTCAACCAGAGCCTCGTAGTTCCGGCAGGCGGCTTCTACAAAGCCCGTCTTCTCCTCGACCGGATCGTTCCACCCGGTTATTTCCCGGACCCGTCTCTCAGCGCGGTCCGTTTCATCTTTCCTTAGCCGTGCGCCGGCAAGACCTTCCAGCATTGCCGACTAGAATCCGTCTTTGCCCTCCTTTCGGGCCTCGCTGCCCCCGACTAGAATCCGTCAACTCTCTTGAAGCTTGCGAGTTGACGTGCCTCGGACACGTCCCTTTGATTCATCTCCCTCTTATGTGCATCAAGGAACTTCGTAACGTTCCTTCCATCGAATTGGCCCTCGAGCTCTACGACACGATCGACAACCTTCTCCACACTCGCGTCGTTGTCCCGAGATCTCATCATTTGCTCGACGATTAGCAACATCCTTTCGAGCTCTCCTGCTTGGTTGCTTGAGGACGCCATCTCCAAGTATTAATCTCGACTTGATCCTTCCTACCGCCTCTTTCACGTCGGGTTCACCACTTAATTATGTCGTGAAGATCCGTCACTACGCGCGGATCGTGAGGCGGAACCACCGGGGTTCTGGACCGGAAGGATTCAAAGTCGATACAAGCTTTGGCGAGAAAGTACTTAAGATAGATTGGGAAAGAGAGAAGTTGAGATTACACAATTGATTTGAAAACGAATTTCTTCCTCTTAATTTTCATAAAAAAAAACCGTGTTTTTTCCCCTCCCCCTTCCCTCTTTTATAGATGCTCTCATGCATATGATGCATGTGAGGGTACAAGACATGCATAAATTGCATGTTTGCCATTTGGCGCTTATGTATTACATGTGGTGCATGATAACCATGTCACTCATTTTAGTTCTCATGTATGAGAATTTACATGTAAAAGTACAAAAATATAATTTCAATTAAATAGCATGGCTTAATGGTAAGCCATTTGGCTCCTAACTTGGAGGTGCAAGGTTCGAATCGTTACTTGCCCTCCTTGTATATGTAAATATGTATATATATTTATATATTTATTTATCTAGTCACCGAACGCCGGTTCGCCGGATGCCGTTGCCGGATACCAGTGCCGCCGCCGGATGCTGTCGGTTACCGATGCCGTCGGTTACCGGTGCCTCGCCGGATGCCGTCGGATACCGGTGCCGCCACCGGTCCGGTTTTGGTTGGCCAAAACCCTTTACGAGTAGCTAGGCCACCTCCACTCTTAGTTCAAGTTACCTTGAACTCTCTATGCTCCACACATAGACACAAAGATAATATCTTTTGCTCCACCTTATATATGATGAGAGCCGTATTTGTCGTGCTTATGTGGGATATCTCACAATTTTCTCTTTTCTTTTCACAAAGTTTATACCCTCATATCTTGACATTTAGTTGTCCATTTCTCGTGTAATAAAGTGCATTCGAAACCTCCATCATTTTGTACTTAGATATTAAAAATGTTATCTTCACAATTATTGTATTACGTGATTCATACTCGATTTCGTACGTTTTATGGGATTTTCACACTATTGCCGAAAATCTTCACGACAGCGTCGTCCAACCCGTATTTTTCTAGGAGTCGGCCTCCGAACTCCTCCCAGGTACGGCTCTCCGCCCGCACCTCGAGCACCTCTGCATGGATGCTCGGCATCGCCACTCGAGGAAACCCAGCAGGATGCCTCTGTTCCGGAATGTCCCGCATCAACATTTCTGCCCCGTAGGACGCCAAATACTTCGTGGCATCCTTTCCGCTAAACCGGCCGATCGTACCGACGACCGCCTCAATGGCTTTATCGAGGGCGCCGGTGCCCTCGTGTGCACTCAATATCCGATCCACGGCCGAAGCCATGGCCTCTGCAAGATCCGACCCTTTCATCTTCTGCTCTTCTGCCGCCTCTTTCACGTCGGGTTCACCAAGATGTCGAGGTATTCCTCGCGGATGCGTGGAATGAGGCGGGACCTCGGGGGTCCTGTACCGAAGAGGTAGAGAGGAAGGAGAAGAGACCCTCTACGTGCGAGCGTAGATACACAGGGACACGGCCCTTCGACGCAAAGATGCAAGTGGGACAGCGACACAGAAAGACACGAATGTATGTATGTATTAACAAAGACAAACAACAAAAACACGAAGTCGGTTACAACCGAACAGGCCGACGAACAGATGCCGATGCCTGTTCGTAAACGCACAAAAGGAGAAGAGTAGGTTGGAGGTGCTGCCGGAAGCAATCGGGCATTCCTCAGAGCAGCGCGAGCCTCCCGAAAACCTGCACAAAAAGCAACCATGGAGTTTGCGAGCCAGAGAGAGAGAGAAGCCTTCGCCCACAAAACCGACATCACTTCGTCCTCGACTCTCCGCGATCCCTTCCTCCTCCTCGTCTCCCTCCTTTTATAGGCCAGGAAGGAACCGTTTCCCCTTTACTTCTTACCTACCGAATCTACCTGCTTAGGATCTCCTATGTACAATGTAAGGCGCACGTGCATGAAGAGCCGGTTCCTACGCTCCGGTGCACCGATTCCGCTTGTGGACGGTTTTCTTCACGACAACGTCATGTGGTTTGATGCGCCAGAGTCGACATACCACACCTCGCCTGATTTCGGGGCAGACTGCTTCATTGAGTTTGCTTCGTGTCTTATCACAAAGATTGACCATTTTCCGGCTTTTCCGGATCCTTCGACGTAGTGCGATCGCTACCGATTTCCTTTGTCAGTATGTCCGGAACCAGATCCGGAACCAGACCTCTTCGATTTGGCGCGCTTCTTCCAGCACTCACTCTCCCTGTGTCCTTTCTTGCCACAGTACCAGCATTCCGCGTCGGATTTCCCTTTCTGGTTCTCGTCGCCTCGACTCCCCCTGTTTCCGGAGGGTCTGGAGTTGTTGTCAGCATCACTTCAGTGCCTTCTTCCTTGATCCCGTTGGCCGCCTCCATTGTGTACCGATTCGCCTCGTCCGCCATGACCACGGGGCCTTTCTCCCTCCGTGTACAACATCTTGCTATCGGTGTGCGTGCTCGTTGACACACCCGCGTGGTTCTCCTCTACAAGGAGCATCGAGTCAAAAAAGGACAACATATTCTCCCGGGCACACACTGCAGTTCAGAACGCCCCGAACTTCGACACCAAACCCCCGAGACAGACCTTGACCATCTCGCTTTCCTCGATGTTCACATTGATGGAAGCTAAGTAGTCGCATATGTCCTTAATCTTCGAGGTATAGTTAGCTACCGACAAATCGGGTTGTCGTAGGTTGCTCAACTCCTGTCGAAGCTGAAGCTTCCTAGCTGTGGTGCTTGCGGCGAAAATCTTCTTCAGATTTTCCCATGCACCCTTCGGCGTTTTTGCATCCCGAACGTAGCTTAGTAGCTGTTCACCCACACAAGACGCAAAGCAGTATAGCACTCTGCTCGCCGATTGTTCCCACGCCGGGAAGTCATTGTGTGTCGAATCGGGTGCTGTGTCATTTGCTCCATCAACATAGCTCCAGTAACCGTGTCCGAGCAGGTACTGGTGCATCTTGTAGGACCAAGATGCGTAGTTGGTTCTATCGAGCTTCTCCGTTGGAAGCGAGCTAGCCATTCCTCTGTCCATCATTTTTCTTGTTCTTCTTTGTTGGTTTTTCCTTCAAGCAAAGTCAGCTGCAGAGGTTCTCAACCCTCGCGCTCTGATACCATGAAAAGAATGGCGTGCGGAAGCAATATAGGAAAACCGAACAACAGAAAACACAAGTTTAATGGAAAGCTTAAGCTTAGGTTTGCATAGTACGCACAGGAGAGACTGAGGGAGAGAGTAACTCAAGAAGATAAATTCGAAAAATAATACTCAATCTATACATAGGATGTGCTTAGTGAGCACTTTTATACAAGCCCTGACAATGCGCTGACACAAGTACTGGCAGTACTTGACTGCTCATAAATGAGCCTCGACACTTACTCCCAAAACTATTCCTTACGACGAATATCTTTCTAACGGCCTTTCGGTCTACGCACTGATACGGCCTTTCTACGCACCGGTCTGCGTATCGGTTTTATGCACCCAGTCTACGCACTGGTTACGCATCGTAATACGCACAAATGTTGAGCTTGTCTCTCAACACGAACATGAACAAGCTTCATTACTTCCTTGGCATCTATGTAATTCAGACTTTGGTCGGTATTATGATCTCTCAATGACACTACATCCTCAACTTGTTATACAAGTTCGAGATGACTGAGTGTAAATCTGTGGCAACTCCTCTCGATGGAAACCTCAAATTGGATGCCAACTCCGACATGGAAGAGTGCGAGCCGACTCAATATCGTCAACTGATCGGGAGCCTCATCTATCTCACGATCACTCAACCCGACCTTAGCTATCCAGTCGAACTCCTTAGCCAATTCATGCAAACTCCACGAGATAGCCATTTCGATTGCACTAAGTGAGTATTATGAAACGTGAGCGGCACAATGGATTATGGAATTCTCTACGCATCGGCAAGACCAATTCGAGTCGAAGGGTACACAGATGTTGACTGGGCCGGCTACAAAGCTGATCGACGATCAACCTCTGGTTTTGTCTTCTCCCTTGGCAGTGGAGCGATACCTTGGAGTAGTAAGAGGCAGCCTACCATCGCACTTTTGAGTACGAAGGCCGAATATAGGGGCGCAACTGTAGATGCATGTGAAGTCGTATGGCTCAAGAGGATTTTGAAGGATCTGGGCATTCCCATCAAGGATCCGACTCCCCTTTACTGCGACAACATGAGCAGTATTTATCTAGCTCGGAACCCTATGTTCCACACATGCACAAAGCATATTGAAGTGCACTATCACTTCATTCGAGGGCGTGTTCAGGCTAGAGATGTGGACCTTCAACACATCAACACGAATCTTCAAACGACTGACATCTTCACCAAAGCCCTAGGAGCCGACAAGCTTTGGCAATTCATGTTAGACCTTGGATTGACGATCCCTGACTTGCCAAGCTTGAGGGGGAGTACAAGCGAGAACCAAATACCATCCAAACTGGGTACGAGCCGAAGCAGACACCAGAGATCTTCTAAACCGGATACCAGCCGAAGCGGACATCAACCGAAAGGAACTGACCCGAGTTGAGCTTGAGGGGGCGTGTTGAGAATCAAGGTCAACCTAACGTTGTGTGTGAACATACCCTTTGAGCATCTATGAGCACTCAAAGGTCAAGAGTCATACCACTCTTTACACAATAACTATGTGTCATAGAATCATACGTAATGACACATAACTAATGAGTTTCATATTCCCCATGACTAATGGGTCTCCATTTGAGTCAAGAGTCATACCACTCTCCACACAATAACTATGTGTCATAGAATCATAACTAATGACACATAACTAATGAGTTTCATATTCCCCATGACTAATGGGTCTCCACATTCCCCAAGAGAGTGGTTGTTGTAGTTAGTTAATGAAAAGAGAGGGGGGTGACTATATAAAGCTATCACATTCTAGACTCGACCCTTTGACTTTTAACACACAATACATTGTGTTGTGTTATCCATATGGAAACTCTTGTGAACTGTCCACATTCAATTCTAAACTTGTATATATTGTAGAGTCCAGTGTATAGTATATTCGAGAATATTCTAGTCGTTAGTATATTGTAGAATTATTTTGTGGTATATTCTAAATGGGTATATTCTCAAGATATTTCTTGAGTATATTCTAGTGATATTCAATCTCGGAAATTGGATAAATGCTTGTAACATCCTTGCTCCCTTTTAAGGGATTCAACACCAGTCATTGACACATCAATCTAGTATTCTTGTTCCCTTCCATCTTGTCTCGTTCTTCATCTCTATCCTCATGCTCTTGTGTCGTTCCCAGTTTCTTAAGTTCCACATTTGTAGCGCCATCATCCATGCTTCGTCCGAGTCCATGGTTGGTGTGTCCGTGACAGTTTGAATCCCTTCCAACTGGAAGCACCACCCGTCTTTGATGGCCTTTGCTTCTAGAGTTACCATCATCACTGTCATTGCTTCCGGAGTTACCGTCATCAACATCCTTGTTTTCGACGTCATCATTTTCAACACCTCTTTGCCCAACCATCATCGTCATCAACACTACTTGTCATCATTTTTAGGTATCATTTTGCATCACGGTTTTGGTGAGGAGTGATTTCGATCGCTCACCTTCCTAGTTCTGGTGGGGGTCACAACCACTCACTTTCCTGGTGGGGATCGGATCATTGCTCACTTGCACTACATTTTCGTTATAGTTCAAGTCTCGCACCACTTTCTGTTGGCGAGGATCGATTTCGATCGCTCACCTTCTAGTTTCGGTGGGGGTCACAACCGCTCACTTTCCTGGTGGGGTCGCGTGGGTTTCTCGCTAGCACTACCATTTGTGCCGTGTCTTGGGTCAACCTCGACTATTTACCCTCTCATAATAGAAGAAGTCGGGTCGACCGCTTCACTTGCACTCCTGTGCCCGTTGTTCCAGTTCTCGGTGAGGGTCCACATGGTCGCTCACATCCGTTCGTGTTCAGTTCTCGGTGAGGGTTTCGATCGCTCACCTTCTAGTTTCCGTGGGGGTCACAACCGCTCACTTTCCTGGTGGGGTCGTGTGGGTTTCTCGCTAGCACTACCATTTGTGTCGTGTCTTGGGTCAACCTTGACTATTTACCCTCTCATAATAGAAGAAGTTAAGTCGACCGCTTCACTTGCACTCCTTCGCCCGTTGTTCCTGTTCTCGGTGAGGCCCCACATGGTCGCTCACATCTGTTCGTGTTCAGTTCTCGGTGAGGGCTGCATGGTCGCGCACGTCCGTTCGTGTTCCAGTTCTCGGTGAGGGCCGCATGGTCACTCATGCTTGTTCGTGTTCAGTTCTCGGTGAGGGCTGCATGGTCACTCACGTTCGTTCGTGTTCAGTTCTCGGTGAGGGCCACATGGTCGCTCACGCCCATTCGTGTTTTCGATGAGTACCACACATGGTCGCTCACGTTCTAGTTCCCGTTGAGGGCCACACATGGTTGCTCACGTTCCAGTTCATGATGAGGGCCACAATGGTCTCTCACATCCATTCGTGTTCCAATTCTTGGTGAGGGCCGCATGGTCGCTCACGCCTATTGGTGTTCATGTTCCAACTCTTGGCGAGGACTGACATGGTCTCTCATGCCCGTTGGTGTTCGTGTTCCCTGTGAGGACCGCACATGGTCACTCATGCCCGTTGGTATCCATGTTCTAGTCTCCGGTGAGGACTGCACATGGTCGCACACTCTAGCTATTGTTCATGTTCCAGATCCCGGCGAGGACCGACATGGTCGCTCATGCCTGTTGCTGTTCATGTTCTAGTTCCCCGTGACCCCACATGGTTACTCACGCCCGTTGGTGGTCGTGTTCCAACTCTCAGCCAGGACCGACATGGTCCCTCATGTCCGTTGGTGTTCGTGTTCCCCATGAGGACCACACATGGTCACTCACGCTCGTTGGTATTCGTGTTCCAGTTCCCGATGAGGACCACACATGGTCGCTCATGCCTGTTGGTGTTCAATACCTTGTCTTCTGGAAGGGTTACTCCTTGTCTAGGAATTACAAAAAACTTTGGAGGTGGTCTAAGATTTTCATCAACATATCCCCTTAAGCCAACGACCGGTTTGGGAAGGCGGCATATGAGTGGGGATAATGTCACATTCTAGACTTGATCCTCTGACTTTAAAACACATAGTACATTGTGTTGTGTTATCCATATGGAAACTCTTGTGAATTATCCACATTCGATTGTGAACCTGTATATATTGTAGAGTCTAGTGGATAGTACATTCGAGAATATTCTAGTCATTAGTATATTGTAGAATTATTTTGTGGTATATTCTAAACGGGTATATTCTCGAGATATTTCTCGAGTATATTCTAGAGATATTCAATCTCGGAAATTGGATAAATACTTGTAACATCCTCGCTCCCTTTCAAGGGATTCAACACCAGTCATTGACACATCAATCTAGTATTCTTGTTCCATTCCATCTTGTCTCATTCTTCATCCCTGTCCTCATGCTCTTGTGTTGTTCCCACTTTCTTAAGTTCCACGCTTGTAGCGCCATCATCCATGCTTAATCTGAGTCTGTGGTTGGTATGTCCGTGACAGTGGGCCACACATGGTCGCTGACTCCCGTTCGTGTTCCAATCTCCGGTGAGGACCGCACATGGTCACTCACTCCAACTATTGTTCGTGTTCCAGATCTTGACGAGGACCGACATGGTCGCTCATGCCCGTTGTTGTTCGTGTTCCAGTTCCCGGTGAGGATTGCACATGGTCGCTCATGCCCATTGATGTTCATGTTCCAACTCTCGGTGAGGACCGACATGGTCTCTCATGTCCGTTGGTGTCCGTGTCTCCGATGACGACTGTACATGGTTGCTCACGCCCATTGGTGTTCTTGTTCCCGGTGAGGACCACAGATGGTCGCTCATGTCCGTTGGTGTTCGTGTCTCCGGTGAGGTCCGCATATGGTCGCTCACGTTCGTTGGTGTTCCAGTTCCCGGTGAGGACCGCACATGGTCGCTCACGTCCGTTGGTGTTCCAGTCTCCGGTGAGGACCGCACACAATCTCTCACTCATGTTGGTGTTCCAGTCTCCGGTGAGGACCACACATGGTTGCTCATGCTTGTTGGTGTTCTAGTTCCCAGTGAGGACCGTACATGGTCGCTCACACTCACGTTGGTGTTCTAGGCTCTGGTGAGGACCGAACGTGGTTGCTCACGCTCACGTTGGTGTTCCAATCCCCGGTGAGGATTGCACATTGTCGCTCACGCTCGTCGATATTCCAGTCTCTAGTGAGAACCTCACATGGTCACTCACATTTGTTCTTGTTCCTATTTCTGGTGAGGACTCGCTCAATCGTCAATCCACTTTTATTTTGTACTTCAGCTCACCCTTGCACCATGATGCTTTCGAAATGGCGGTGTGCATTTTCGCTCATGCCCGTCGATATTCCAGTCTCTAGTGAGAACCTCACATGGTCACCCACATTTGTTCCTCTTCCTATTTTTGGTGAGGACTCACTCAATCATCCATCCACTCTGGTTTTGTACTTCAGCTCACCCTTGCACCATGAAGCTTTTGAAAAGGCGGTCGTAAAGGGGAGGATAATGTCACAGACATGACAACAGTGATGTCAAGATTTGAACTCTTGACCTCAAGTGTTTTGTTCTAACCAACACATCCAAATATATGGTCAAGTAATGTATATCTTAGTAGATGATCCATTTCAAGTTCTAGGAGTTTTTAGAAAGTTCTAGAAATAGAAGGTTCTAGAGGGTTCTAGAATATTCGGGAGTATAAATACTTGTAACCTCCTTGGTCCCTTTCAAGGGATTCAACACCAATCATTGACATATCAATGTAGTATTCTTGTTTCATGTCATATTGTCTCCTTCTTTATCTATGTCGTCATGCTCTCCATAGATTCCTAAGTTCATGTTCTCATCATGCACAACTTCTAGAGTTCCTAGCCTTGTCAACTCCTATTCCACATTCGTAACCTTATCGATCAAAGCCTCATCATCCGTGCTCTGTCGTAGTCCGCGGTTGGTGTGTTCGTGACCAGTTTGAATCCCTTCCAACTGGGAGCACCACCCGTCTTCGTCATCTCCTTGCTTCTAGAGTTACCATCATCACCGTCCTTGATTCCGGAATTACCGTCATCAACATCCTTGTCTTCGACATCATAATTTTAAGCACCTCTTCGCCCAACCATCTTCGTCATCAATTTTTAGGTATCATTTTGCATCACGGTTTTGGTGAGAAGTGCTTTCGATTGCTCACCTTCCCAGTTTCGGTGGGGGTCACAACCGCTCACTTTCCTGGTGAGGATCGGATCATTGCTCGCTTGCACTGCATTTTCGTTATAGTTCAAGTCTCGTGCCACTTTCTATTGGCGAGGATCGATTTCGATTGCTCACCTTCTAGTTTCAGTGGAGGTCACAACCGCTGACTTTCCTGGTGGGGATCGCGTGGGTTTCTTGCTAGCGCTACCGTTTGTGTCATGTCTTGGGTCAACCTCGATTATTTACCCTCTCATAATAGAAGAAGTCGAGTTGACCGCTTCACTTGCACTCCTTCGCCCGTTGTTGTTCCAGTTCTCGGTGAGGGCCGCATGGTCACTCACGTTCATTGTTGTTCCAGTTCTCAGTGAGGGCCACATGGTCGCTCACGCCCGTTCGTGTTTTCGATGAGGACCGCACATGGTCTCTCACATTCCAGTTCCCGATGAGGGCTACACATGGTCGCGCACGTCCGTTCCTATTCCAGTTCTTGGTGAGGGCAGCATGGTCGCTCACGCCCGTTCCTGTTCAATTCTTAGTGAGGGCCACATGGTCTCTCACGTCCGTTTGTGTTCTAGTTCTCAGTGAGGGCTGTGTGGTCGCTCATGCCCGTTGGTGTTCGTGTTCCAACTCTCGGTGAGGACCGATATGGTCTCTCATGCCCGTTGGTGTTCGTGTTCCCTATGAGGACCACACATGGTCACTCACGGCCATTGGTATTCGTGTTCCAGTCTCCGGTGAGGACCGCACATGGTTGCGCACTCCAACTATTGTTTGTGTTCCAGATCCTGACGAGGAACTGTTGGTAAGGTCCCTCCGGATGGGAAGGGAGAAGAACAGTGCCGACGAACAAACTCGGCCGAGGTTTACAGGCCAAGGCCGAAACGGTATGAACCGGATGAGGAGTACCCGACTGCGGAGAGTCGGATGGTGTAGGCCCGGTATGAACCGGATGAGGAGCACCCGACTCAGGAGAGCCGGATGGAGCCCATCGAGGCTACATTTGTAAATAGCCGAAAAGTCATATTAGTATAAATATGACTTAGGGCAAACTTTTAGTTTTTTTTTGAGTAGTTGTCATTTTTGTGGTTATTCTTTCTTGTTGGTGCAAGAAGAAATCAGAGCACGTAACTGTACAGAGAGAGAGAGAGAGAGACGAGGTCGTTGCCTCTGTTGTAACCGCCGCCTGTGGCGAAGATCCGAGAGCACGAGGTCGTCGCCTCAGTGATCTCACTGTTGTATATTTCTAAATAGTGACAGTTTGCAGCTTGTGGGCTGCCGTGGTTTTTTCCCCTATTTTGGGGTTTTCCACGTATACCTCCTGTGTACCATTTCTCCTCTTTTGTGTCGCGTTTCATTACCTGTTTTTTCTGTGTATGTAAAGAATCTCGGTTGTGGCCGAGCGTCGGACATAAGGAACGTCAAGTTCCCAACAAGTGGTATCAGAGCGAAATCGACACAGAAAATGGATGAATCGTTTGGCGGCATGTTCAAGCTCACCGGCTCCAACTATTCAGTGTGGAAGTCGAAGATGAGGGACATGCTCGTGGTTAAAGACCTCTGGCTACCGGTTCAGTTCGGGGACAAGAGACCGGACAAAATCGACGCCGCGATATGGGAGGTGATGCACATGAAGACAATGGCGTACATACGGTGCTTCATCGACATGAGCCTGTACAACAACTTCAATGAAGAGAGCAAGGCTCATGAGCTCTGGGAGAAGATCGGCATAATGTTCCAGAACAAAAATGCTGTCAATCAGGCGTCGGTATTCCGGAAGCTTGTAAGACTCCGGTACCAAGATGGCTCCAGCATGGCGGAGCATATGAATGCCTTCCAGGGGCTGTTTCACCAGGCAACGTCATTGGAAGTACCTCTTGCCGAGGAGGTCCTAGCGTTACTCCTGCTCGGTTCCCTCCCGGATAGCTGGGAGACGTTGGTTGTTACTTTGGGCAACGCCGGGCCGGAAGGAAAACGGCTATCCCTAGCAAGAGTAAAGTCGAGCTTGCTAGATGAGGAGGCTCGTCGGAAAGACAAAGATACGAACTCCGACTCCAAAGCGCTCCTTACCGAATCGGAACGCGGAAGACATAGAAACCGTAGTCCCCAGAACCGGGAGAAGTCGGGGACACGATCAAAGTCAAGGGGGAGGCCTACTTGCTTCTATTGCGGCAAGCCGGGACACTTCCAAAAGAACTGTCGGCATTTCCGTAAAGACAAGGAAACCGACGGTACCGATTCGAAGCAAACCCCGAACCGGAACGGTACAGACCGGAACGGTAAAGACCGGCGGGGGCCGGACCGGAAGGGAACGACGGTAATTGCGGCAAGTGAAGAGGAGTTGATGCTCATCACCGAGGAGAGTGAGATAAACCATGCCGGCGAGGAGATGACCTGGGTGGTAGATTCCGGAGCGTCGTTCCACCTTACCCCGGACCGGAAATGCTTCTCATCCTACTCAGCCGGTGATCACGGCTGTGTCCGGATGGGGAATGAAGGAACATGCCGAATTGTCGGCATAGGAGATGTGTGGCTGACAACACCAACCGGATGCAAGTTGCTGTTGAAAGATGTCCGACACGTTCCGGAAGTTCGTCTGAACCTGATATCAGCCGGTCGGCTAGACGATGAAGGCTACACGGGTAGCATCCGGAACGGTGTCATGAAGTTCAGCAAAGGGAGCCTGATTGTGGCTCGGGCCCGGAAGGTAAACACACTGTACCTGATGAATGCCCGGTTATGTCCGGAAGAAGTGAACGTGGCTTCCGACACTGCCGATGAGCTGTGGCACAAGAGGCTATGTCACATGAGTGAGAAGGGGATGAAGAGGCTTGGAGACGACAACCTCATTCCAGTGAAGAATGTGCACTTAGAGAAGTGCACTGATTGTCTGGCCGGTAAGCAGAACCGGACCTCCTTCCGACCAAGGCCACCGATGAGATGTAATGCACCACATGGAGTTGGTGCATACGGATGTTTGTCAAATAGACACGAAGTCACATGCCGGAGCGCAGTACTTCGTGACGTTCATAGATGACCACAGCAGGAAGCTGTGGGCCACACCGCTGAAGACGAAGGATCAGGTGTTATCCGTCTTCAAAGAGCTCCACGCGAGAGTGGAAAGAGAAACCGGCCGGAAGCTGAAGGCGGTTCGAGCAGATAACGGAGGTGAGTATCGGGGGCAGTTCGAGGAGTACTGCCGCTCGAAGGGAATCCGGCTCGAATTTACCGTGCCGAAGACGCCGGAGCTAAACGGACTAGCCGAGAGGATGAACCGGACCATAATGGAGAGGGTCCGGAGTATGCTAGCGCATGCAAAACTACCCAAGAAGTTTTGGGCTGAGGCACTGTCGACGGCGACATATGTGATAAACAGATCACCCTCAGTACCCCTGGACGGAGACACGCCACAGAGAGTATGGACCGGTAAGGAAGTGTCCTACCGGCATCTAAGGGTGTTCGGGTGTCTCGCGTACGTGCATGTAGCAAAGGACCGGAGAGGAAAGCTAGATCCAAAGACCCGGCCATGCATATTCCTCGGTTACGGTGACGATGAGTTCGGCTACCGAGTGTGGGACCCGGTCGACAAGAAGATATTCCGGAGTCGAGATATTATCTTCATGGAGGACAAGACGCTCGCCGACTGGGAGTCGGAGAAGAAGATAGTGAACTCCGAGTCGACCGGTAAGGATAGACTCTACAATGAGCAGACCCAACCGGCAAGAGACCGGTTAGCACTCGAGGAACCAGCCGGTTACGGTGAGGATACCGAACCGGCAGAAGAAGAAGTAGAGGAAGCTGAGACAGGAACCGGTCAAGATCCCGAATCGGATTCGGATGAAGAGCAAATGGAGGAACCGATTACCGAAGCCCGAAGACGTAGATATCCTCTCAGAGAGAGAAGGGCGCCCCGGAGATTTCCGGATGCAGAGCATGTCTTGCTAACCGATGAGGGGGAGCCGGAAAGCTTCGAAGAAGCGAAGGAAGACACCCATAGCCGAAAATGGTTAAGTGCCATGCAGGATGAGATGGATTCCCTGCATGAGAACCATACGTACGAATTGGTGGAGCTGCCGAAAGAAAAGCGGGCACTCCGAAACAAGTGGGTGTTCAAGTTGAAACCGGGAGATGCCGGCAACCCCCCGAGATACAAAGCCAGGATCGTGGTGAAGGGGTTCCAGCAGAAGAAGGGCGTGGACTTCGACGAAATATTCGCCCCGGTAGTAAAGATGACCTCCATCCGGACGGTGCTGAGTATAGCAGCAAGCATGGATCTCGAGGTAGAGCAGCTGGACGTGAAGACGACATTCCTCCACGGCGACCTCGAAGAGGAAATCTACATGCAGCAACTGGAAGGATTTGTGGAGAAAGGGAAGGAGCACCTGGTATGCCGGTTGAAGAAGAGCCTGTACGGACTGAAGCAAGCTCCCCGGCAATGGTATCGGAAGTTCGACTCCTTCATGACCGATCAAGGGTACCACAAGACGCAGGCCGATCACTGCGTGTTTGTGAAGAAGTTCGAAGGAGGGGACTTCCTGATACTCCTCCTGTACGTGGATGACATGTTGATCGTCGGACGAGACCAAGGCAAAATACGGATGCTGAAGAAGTCTCTCAACCGGACCTTCTCAATGAAAGACCTGGGTTCGGCAAGACAGATGTTGGGGATGCACATCATTCGGGACCGGTCAGTGAAGCAACTATGGCTGTCACAGGAGAAGTATGTGACAAAGGTGCTTCACCGGTTCAACATGTCAGATGCAAAACCGGTCGGATCGACACTACCGTCAAACTGCAAGTTGTCCGGCAAGCAAAGCCCGAAGACAAAAGGAGAGAAGGCAGATATGATGAAGATTCCATATGCCTCTGCCGTCGGGAGCTTGATGTACGCAATGGTTTGTACCCGACCGGACATTGGATACGCAGTCGGAGTGGTGAGCCGGTTCATGAGTAATCCCGACAAGGAGCATTGGAACGCGGTCAAATGGATACTCCGGTATTTGAAGGGCACTTCAAATATGTCTCCGATTCGGCACCGGAAAACCTCAACTGGACGGTTTCACCGATTCGGACATGTCGACTGATGTGGATACCAGCCGGTCTACATCCGGGTATGTGATGACATATGCAGGGGGAGCTGTCTCGTGGCAGTCGAGGCTGCAGAAGACGGTTGCATTGTCAACCACAGAGGCGGAGTACATGGCGCCTGTGGAAGCCGGCAAGGAAATATTATGGATGAAGGACTTCATCGGGGAGCTCGGTATCCGGCAAGAGGAATACCGACTCTACTGCGATAGTCAAAGTGCCATCCACCTTGCTAAGAATGCGGCCTACCATTCCCGGACGAAGCATATCCAGCGGAGGTATCACTGGATCCGGGAAAGGGTAGATGACCAGGAGTTCGCATTGGCGAAGATCCACACGGCCGAGAACGGTGTCGTGAAGAAAACCGTCCATAGGCGGAATCGGCGCACCAAGGCGTGGGAACCGGTTCTTCACGCGCGCACGCTCCGAGTTGTACATAGAAACGAATTGAGAGGATAATCGGCAGGAACGGGCCCTAACTCAAGTGGAGACAAAGACCGCGCGAACAGTCTTTTCGGTCGCGCGCGCGAACTGTACGAGTCGGCGGCGTAACTACGCGGATCCGTGAAAAACGGAGCGGATCCCTGTCCAAAAGGGACAGGGAATAAAGCTGACACGACGGCCTGTTCGTCGGCCTATATAAGGAGCGGGAAAGAGCTGTTGCAGGGATCTGGCGCGGAGAGGACGAAGTGCTGTCGGACCGTTTCTGGACGCTTCGCTCTCTCTGTTTCCTTCCTTCTTGAGCTCCAAAGCTTTCTGTGCAGGGTTCCGGGGAGGCTCGCGCTGTTTCGAGGAACGCCCGAGTGCTTCCGGCAGCACCTCCGACCTGCTACCCCCCCCCCATTTCCCCGTTTGTGCGTCGAAGCGAACAGGCATCGGCATCTGTTCGCCGGCCTGTTCGGTTGCAACCAACCTGTGCCCCATCGGGGGTTGTAGTCGTGTTAGCCATTTTGTTAATACACATATTTAGTCATTCGCATCCGTCTGTGTCGGTGTCTGTTCGCGTTCTCCGTGCTGAAGGGCCGTGTCCCTGTGTATCCCCGGTCCTGCGTAGCCGGTTCTCTCTCTTTCTCCTCCCTCGCTTGCTCTTTGGTTCGAGACCCCCGCGGTCCCGCCTCTATTCCACACGCACTTGCGTAATATCTCGACATCTTTGGTGAACCCGACGTGAAAGAGGCGGCAGAAGAGCAGAAGATGAGGGGGTCGGATCTCGCAGAGGCCATGGCTTCGGCCGTGGATCGGATCGTAAACGCGCGCGAGGGTACCGGTGCCCTCGACAGAGCTATTGAGGCGGTCGTCGGCACGATCGGCCGGTTCGATGGGAGGGATGCCACGAAGTATCTGGCGTCCTACGGTGCAGAAATGTTGATGCGGGACATTCCGGAAGAAAGGCGTCTTGCCGGTTTTCCCCGAGTGGCAATGCCGAGCATCCATGCGGAGGTGCTCGAGGTGCGGGCGGAGAGCCGTACCTGGGAGGAGTTCGAAGGTCGGCTCCTAGAGAAATACGGGCTGGACGACGCGCTCCGGCTTTCGAAGCGAAGGTTCATGGAATGGGTGGAGTCCCCGGGGAAGGGAAGAAACGCGTCGGCACTCCTCCGGGAGTTCGAGGAAAACTTTGCGCGCCTTTCGGCGCTCGACCGAACCATCCTGGACACGAGCCGGGTCTTGCTGTTTGTCAAGTCGGTCGACGAGCGGGATCGGGAGCAAGTGGGCCTCTTGCTGGAAACCGAAGACGGGCTCACTACCGACTGGGCGGCTGTCAGGAAGGTCTGTGGCCGTTTCGACAAACGGCGAGAATGGGCGGATAACGGGGCGACTGGGTCGGGCTCGGTCGCAGCAAGGAAGCTCGAACCAGCGCCACAGGTGCGCAAGGAAGAGACCCGGGAGTGGTTGGAAACCGGTTCGGCTTCGACCGGCGTAGTCAGAGGCTCAACCGGAGGAGCGGCGCTGGAGGAATTGACGAAGGCGATAAAGGACCTCCAAATCGCGCAGGCCCGAAGGGAAGGAGGCGAACCGGCTCGTGACCGACGGCCGGCGGCAGGAAACAGGTGCATGTGGTGCGATGAAGTCGGCCACGTTCGGAAGGACTGCGGCGACTTCGCGGAGGCGCTGAGGGACCGGGTGGTGTACCTGTGGGAAGGACGGGTGCATGCCAGCGACACCCGAAGGGCCCTGAGCCGAAACGACGGAAAGGGTGGTATGAAAAGGTTGATGGAAGAGGCGGCGGCCCGACACGCGGAAACCGTCCACTACTCGGCGTCGGCCGGCATTCGAGTCGGGGGCGGCGAGGCCCGAAAGGAAAGCAAAGCCGGATTCTGGCCGACGATGCTGGAAGGCCTTGCCGGTGCAGGGCTTAAAAGGGAGGAATCGGACCGTGCGGAGAAACGGGTACGGGAGATGACCGGGTGGAGCGACCCGGTCGAGGAAAGGACGGGCTTCGTGGAAGCCGCTTGCCGGAACTACGAGGCTCTGGTAGAAGAGAAGCGGGTGGGAAAACCCGGGACGACCGGGCCCTCACAACGATACGAGACCCGGTCCGGGCCACGACGGGACGAAGCCGGCAGGGCCGGTACGCAAGATAAACCCCAGAAGGGCGGGTACCGTCTGGGGACGGAGATAGAAAGAACCACGGACTTACGAAAGGTCCTGGAGGAACGGATCCTCGACAGCAAGGTGGAGCTGTCGCTACGGGAGGTGCTTGGAATCGCCAAGAAGGAGTTCCACGACTCCATCGTGGACTTGGTGAAACGGAAGAGGCTGTCAACGGAGACAGAACCGAAAAGACCGGTGGAAGTGCGGACGACGCACCTAGACGACATGGCGCTGGGAGACGAGTGGGCGGAAAGCCACTATTCGAGACCGCACTGGGCCCGAGCGACCACGGAAACCCCGGTGAAGATCGGCGATGTCCAGGAACCGGTGATAGCTTTGGTGGACCACGGATCGGAGATCAATTTGATGTCCATGGACTTCTATAAGAAGGGCAAATGGCCGATCAACACCAAGCACGGGTGGAAAATAAGGGCAGCAACGCGCGCCACCGAGGAACTGCACGGGGCCTGTCCGAATGTGCGAGTCAAGATCGGCGACGTCGAGATTGACCAGCGCTTCTTCGTGCAGGAGACGTCTTCGCATCCGGTCATACTGGGAGAGCCGTACATCACGGCGGCGCGAATGGAGACCAAGGTGCTGGACAATGGTTCGGCCTATGCGCGGGTCAAGAGCCAGGACGGCCGCCATTCGGTCCAGTTTTTGACGGTTAGGCCGAACCACGAGCGTAACCGCGAATCCCTCGGTTCCGATAACCGAGAGGATTTTTAGAGAGGGCTGCCAAGGCGTGGGGCCGCGACAGTCCGGACACCCCGGGAAAACCCCACACCTGTACGATAAAACCGAAGAAACCTTGTACCATAGGTAGGGAATTTTTGTTCTCCGACAACGGAGCGTGTGCGATGGTCGGCATCGCCGGCCGAGAGAAAACAAAGACGGAGGCGAGACTTCGAGCGTGCGGAGTTCTCGGCCCGGACGAGGAAATCAACGGAGCCGTGGAGGCGGTCTCATTCGACGACACCTTGGGAATGCTGGGAAAGGTAGTCGAAGAAGGCCTTAACGACGACCGGACGATACCGGTGTGTTCCGAGGAGATGTACGAAGTCATCGCGGACTTCGGTCGAGGGCTCGAGTCAGTTCGGACGGCCCACGTAAACACCAAGTACAAGACTGTGGACCGGAAGGTAAGGCCAATAGCGGCACCCTTACCGGAGGACAGCGCGTCGAGAATCAAAGGGGTCGCATCAGACCCTAGTCTACGAGATCCGGCCTGCATAGGGCACACCTTCACTGACGAGACGCTCCGAGAGCTCAAAATCGGTGGGGGCGGGTTCCTACTGCCGGCGGAGGAAGACCGGTTTCGGAGAATGCTCGGAAGGCACGGGAAAGCCTTCGCATTCTCGCCGGAGGAAATCGGGTGCGTTGACCCGACGATCGTGGAGCCGATGGTGATATTCACGGTACCGCATGTACCATGGAATCTCAAGCCAATCCCGGTTCCGAGAGCTCACATCCCGAAGTTGATGGAGCTGCTGAGGCAGAAAGTTGATATGGGAATTCTCGAGCCGTCGAGCGCCCCATATTCGAATCGATGGTTTACCGTACCGAAGAAAAACGGTTCGCTGCGCTTCATCCAGGACCTGCAGCCGGTCAATCGAGTGACCATTCGGAACGCAGGAATCGGACCGACCATAGACGAGTTCGCGGAGGCCTTCGCCGGAAGGTCAATTTACTCGGTCGGGGATCTATACTCAGGGTACGACCAGTTCCAGCTGGCCGTGGAGAGCAGAGACCTTACGACGATGCGAACTCCCCTCGGCCTAGTTCGGATGTGTACACTGCCGCAAGGAGGGACCAACTCGGTGGCCCACATGGTGAATGCGATGAACAAGGTTCTGAGGGACTGTGTCCCGGACATTACCATGCCGTTTCTGGACGACATCCCGATCAAGGGATGCCCGGTGGAAGAAAAGGACGAGACGATCGGGCCGGACGGATGCCGGCGATTCGTGGCGACGCACGTCGACGACTGCGAGAAGGTGCTGCAAAGGCTAGAGGATGCGAGACTCACCTTCTCCGGGGAGAAGTCGGCCTTCGGGCAGTCAGAAATCATGGTGGTCGGACACCTGTGCGGACCATATGGCCGGAAACCGTCTCCGGCGAAGGTAGAAGCCATCTCCGCGATGAAGCCCGACTGCAGCTCGGTCACGGAAGTACGGAGATTCCTGGGGGCATGCGCGTTCTACCACATATGGATCCCGCATTACGCACACGTCGCGGAGCCACTGTACGGGTTGCTGAAAAAGGGGCGAAGGTTCGAATGGCTAGACAAGCACGCGGAATCGGTCCGGAAGCTGAAAGAGGCCCTTGCAGCGGCACCGGCACTCCGGAAGGCGGTTTACGGGAAGGGTACCCCGGTATTCATAACGGTGGATACCAGTCCGACCGGGATCGGATGGGTCGTGAACCAGGAAGACGAGGACGGCAATCGGTTTCCGATCCGATTCGGCGCGAAAGTCCTCAGTGAACGGCAGCGAGGATACGCCCAGGTTAAACGCGAACTCTGGGGTATTGTTTCGGCGGTTAAGGCCGACAAAGACTACCTGATAGGGACGGAAGTGATCATCGAGACGGATTGCCTGCCGATTCTCGGTATGGTTTCCGGATGCGCGACTCCGGACCTGGCGATGCTCAGGTGGATAGCGTACATCAAGTCCCTGGACCCGGAAATACGACACATTTCCGGGAAAGACAACGCCATGGCCGACATGCTTTCGAGGGCGAGGTTCGACGACGAGGGCGGCATGGTTTCGGAAGACGAAGAAGTCGGCGTGGATTTCTTCGAGGCGGCATACATAACGACCGACGGGATGAGCACTCCGGCGCTTAACGAGTTCGACGCGAGCAAGTACGACGGGGAATGGCTGCAGATCGGCGGGTTTTTGAAGACGATGACGCCCGATGCGTCATGGACGAAGGACGAGGCCAACCGGATCCGGAAGAAAGCATATCGATTCTTTCTCCGAGATGGGCATCTATGGAAGCACCCGAAGAAGAGGGACGGCGTCCCGCTCCGAGTGGTGGCGATGAAGGAAGAACAGGAGGAACTGCTGACGGCCTACCACGACAGCCCTTGGGCTGGACACCGTGGAACATGGGCTACGTTTGAGAAACTAAAGGGGAAGTATTGGTGGCCGGGGCAGTACCGGGACGTGCATCGGTTCGTGACAACTTGCGGGAGCTGTCAGATGCACTCCATAGTCCGACATCGGGACGAGCTTCACCCCACGTACCCTCCGACCATCCACTTCAAATGGATGGTAGATCTGGTGACGATGCCAATGGGGGTAGGACAGATGCGGTACCTGGTCCTAGCGCGGGAGGATCTGACGAACCAAGTGGAAGGCCGGGCCCTTCCAAACAAAACGACCGCGGCCGTATGCCGGTTCCTAATCGAGGACGTGATATGCCGGTACGGGTGCGTCGGGAAGATCGTGGCTGACCGAGGGGAGTTGGACGCCGAAGAAGCCGCGGAGCTGTTCGACCGGCTGGGAGTCCAGCTCTCGCTCACCACTGCGTACAATCCGGAGGCGAATGGAAAGGTGGAGCGCGGACACGGACCGATCGTCAAGGCGTTGGTTCGGGCATGCGGAGGCCGAGCCGGTGACTGGCCGCGGCTGCTACCTTATGCTTTGTGGGCAGACCGGACCACGCACAGTTCGGTAACCGGGTACATGCCGACGGAGCTCATGTTCGGCCAGACGCCGATCATGCCGATTGAACGGACGATCTCCTCGTGGGCAACGGTCGACTGGAGGGACGAGATGAGCCGGGAGGAGTTGTTGGTCGCACGTATACGACAGCTCGAGCGGAGGCCGGAGGACGTGGCACTGGCTACGGAGAAGCTCCGGGTGGCGAGGACAAAGAACAAAGCCCGGTTCGACCGAACGCACCGGCTACGACCGAAGAAAATCGAAGAAGGTGACTGGGTGCTCGTCTACGACAGCAGCCTCGACAACCAGCACCGAGCCACACGGAAGTTCGCACGAAGGTGGTTCGGGCCTTACGTGGTACGGAGCGCCAATGACAACGGGACATATCACCTGGCGGAACTTGACGGCACGAGAATGGCGATACCGGTTGCAGGGAAGCGGATCAAAGCGTTCAAGAAGCGACACGACGACGAGCCAGACCCGGCTCTCCTGGTCGGCAGTGACGAACGATCCGAAAATGAAGAAGAACCGACGGGCGAGGAATGAAGACGGGCCGGTTTTCTCCGTCCCAACTCTCTTGGCGCATACCGGAGGATGCGCGGTTAGGTGGGGGCGGATGTCGTGAAGAAAACCGTCCATAGGCGGAATCGGCGCACCAAGGCGTGGGAACCGGTTCTTCACGCGCGCACGCTCCGAGTTGTACATAGAAACGAATTGAGAGGATAATCGGCAGGAACGGGCCCTAACTCAAGTGGAGACAAAGACCGCGCGAACAGTCTTTTCGGTCGCGCGCGCGAACTGTACGAGTCGGCGGCGTAACTACGCGGATCCGTGAAAAACGGAGCGGATCCCTGTCCAAAAGGGACAGGGAATAAAGCTGACACGACGGCCTGTTCGTCGGCCTATATAAGGAGCGGGAAAGAGCTGTTGCAGGGATCTGGCGCGGAGAGGACGAAGTGCTGTCGGACAGTTTCTGGACGCTTCGCTCTCTCTGTTTCCTTCCTTCTTGAGCTCCAAAGCTTTCTGTGCAGGGTTCCGGGGAGGCTCGCGCTGTTTCGAGGAACGCCCGAGTGCTTCCGGCAGCACCTCCGACCTGCTACCCCCCCCCCATTTCCCCGTTTGTGCGTCGAAGCGAACAGGCATCGGCATCTGTTCGCCGGCCTGTTCGGTTGCAACCAACCTGTGCCCCATCGGGGGTTGTAGTCGTGTTAGCCATTTTGTTAATACACATATTTAGTCATTCGCATCCGTCTGTGTCGGTGTCTGTTCGCGTTCTCCGTGCTGAAGGGCCGTGTCCCTGTGTATCCCCGGTCCTGCGTAGCCGGTTCTCTCTCTTTCTCCTCCCTCGCTTGCTCTTTGGTTCGAGACCCCCGCGGTCCCGCCTCTATTCCACACGCACTTGCGTAATATCTCGACAACGGGTCAGATATGCTGACCAAAGTGCTGACACCCAACAAGCTGGACGCATGCCGGAAGAGGATCGGGCTGGAAAGACACCCCATGCCGGAGTGAAGGGGGAGTTTGTTGGTAGACAGGTCCCTCCGGATGGGAAGGGAGAAGAACAGTGCCGACGAACAAACTCGGCCGAGGTTTACAGGCCGAGGCCGAAACGGTATGAATCGAATGAGGAGTACCCGACTGCGGAGAGTCGGATGGTGTAGGCCCGGTATGAACCGGATGAGGAGTACCCGACAACGGAGAGTCGGATGGTGTAGGCCTGGTATGAACCGGACGAGGAGTACCCGACTCAGGAGAGCCGGATGGTGCCCATCGAGGCTACATTTGTAAATAGCCGAAAAGTCATATTAGTATAAATATGACTTAGGGCAAACTTTTAGTTTTTTTTTGAGTAGTTGTCATTTTTGTGGTTATTCTTTCTTGTTGGTGCAAGAAGAAATCAGAGCACGTAACTGTACAGAGAGAGAGAGAGAGACGAGGTCGTTGCCTCTGTTGTAACCGCCGCCTGTGGCGAAGATCCGAGAGCACGAGGTCGTTGCCTCAGTGATCTCACTGTTGTATATTTCTACATAGTGACAGTTTGCAGCTTGTGTGCTGCCGTGGTTTTTTCCCCTATTTTGGGGTTTTCCACGTAAACCTCTTGTGTACCATTTCTCCTCTTTTGTGTCGCGTTTCATTACCTGTTTTTTCTGTGTATGTAAAGAATCTCAGTTGTGGCCGAGCGTCGGACATAAGGAACGTCAAGTTCCCAACAGGAACAACATGGTCGCTCATGCCTGCTAATGTTCATGTTCCAATTCCCGATGAGGAACACACATGGTCGCTCACACCCATTGGTGGTCGTGTTCCAATTGTCGGCGAGGACCGACATGGTCTCTTATGCTCGTTGGTGTTCGTGTCCCCCGTGAGGACCACACATGGTCACTCACGCATGTTGGTATTCATGTTCTAGTTCCCGACGAGGACCACACATGGTCTCTCACGCCCTTTGGTATTCGTGTCTAGTCTTGGGCGGAGGACCGCACATGGTCGCTCATGCCTGTTGGTGTTCCATACCTTGTATTCTGAAAGGGTTACTCCTTGCAATGTGTAGGATTTACAAAATACTTTGGAGGTGGTCTAAGATTTCATCAACAGTATCCCCTTAAGCCAACGACCGATTTGGGAAGGCGACGTAAGAGGGAGGATAATGTCACATTCTAGACTCGAACCTCTGACTTTTAACACACACAGTACATTGTGTTGTGTTAACCATATGAAAACTCTTCTGAACTGTCCACATTCGATTGTGAACTTGTATATATTATAGAGTCTAGTGTATAGTACATTCAAGAATATTCTAGTCGTGTTAGTATATTCTAGAATTATTCTGTGATGTATTTTAAATGGGTATATTCACACCCTCCTCCTACTTCATACTAAGTTGGTTGTGACTCCTTGTAATGCTACATGTTGTATTTGCTATTCTACTTGTGAATATACATCTTCTTCTTCTTCAGTATTCTATTTTTCCATTCTATCTAATCTATCTTGTGTTTTCTCTTCTCTCATCTCTTTTCTCTCACACATACACACATAACACACATCTCTTCCGCTACACAAGAATCATACCTGATTCTTTACACTTCGGAAAAGGTTTCCGGTTCTCAGACTGTCACCACCCTCATCATTAATGCATAGTGATATGCCATGTAGTCATTGTAGGTGAATCGGCTAACTACGTTCTTTTCTCGGGTGGAGCGACGAGGTGCCTTTGGTGTCCCCATACTAGGAACATCCAATCCACCATATTCATTGTTAGGTGATTGAGTCGATTCATTTCGATCTGAGTCTTCGTACTCAGGCATTTTGGCCTTACCTTTGATATCCATCTTTGAACTTGGAGAGAGGGAGGGAGGGAGGGAGAGAGAGAGAGAGAGAGAGAGAGAGAGAGAGAGAGAGAGAGAGAGAGAGAGAGAGAGAATTAGAATTAGAATTAGAATTTTTATCGTCCATAAAGAGGCCAATTTTGACCTATGGGACCAGAGTATACATGTGTTCTTGATATATGTCTCCTTCCTAAGAAGGGGTATTCATATGTTGAAGCACAAAGTCTCTATGTGTTAATAAAGCATACACATATGAGCTCAATCTTCTAGGTGGTGTCTTAAGTATGGATCTTAAGTTATCACTCCCTCTTAGTATGTCAACATATCTTGAACGAATTGCACTATATGTCGAGCATGTGAAGAGCAAGTGACATTCATCCTCTACCATGCCTTCATTGCATACTTTACATGTCTTCAAATTCGTTACATTTTGATACCATGATGCAACTTCAATACCTAACTTGTGAGATCGAGTGCGAAGTAGTGTAAGGGCTCTACGAGCATTTCTACTCATATTGGTAATGAGATAAGGTTGGATACGATCAATAGACATTCTTGCTTTACATTCAGGGTTGACATTTGCAATGTAGTATTCTAGCTTTGTCCTCTTAGCAGCATCCTCCCACTTCATCCTTAATGATTCCACCAACCTTTCCTCAATCATTACATATTGCATAGCATTGCCTGAAAGCTCTAAAAGATCATCCACACCCCATCTTCTAAACCATTTCTTTATGTCAACAACCCAACCAGATGAGAGAATCTTACTTTTATGATTCTTTTGTAGCTTACATCCAACATTCCAAGAAAGATGTGGTAATCGATGATTCGGCATATTCTTGACTTTTGTAATGTATTTATATACTCTTTGGAGTGCCAATAGTTCTATGGGTCGAACACCCATTTCCAAGAGCATAACCTGGTAAGAGGTAGTGCATTTAACTCCTAATTGCCTCCTTAAAAACATCTTTTGAATTTTCTCAATCTCGTTCCATGCATTAAGAGAGATGGTGCCACCCCATACTTCTACTCCATAAAGCAATACTTGAGTTACCATGGCATTGAACAACATTAATTTTACTTCCCATCCACAAGTATCACTTTGGTTGCATTGGTTCTCCAAAAGGTAATATGATTTCCAATCGGCTTGGAGTCTAGAATCAAAGCATGCACTCCATTTATTTGTGGCGGGTACATCAATACCAAGATATTTAAAGCTTTTAACAAATTGTATATGTTCACCTTTATATGTGAGCATAGGGTAATGATGAGGTTGGATGGTTTGCACTACCATCATTTTTGTTTTCTCCACATTCACTGCTAGTCCATTACTATGGCAAAATTCTTCTAATACCCCAAGTAAATGTTGCATACTATCAACATCATATGAGAAGAGTACCACATCATCTGCATATAGAAGCAATAAGATAACATGTTGCATCAAATTGGGGCCATTCAATCCTTCTTCTCTTGCAACCTTATGCACCACTTCTTCTAATTTATCAATACATAAGCCAAAGAGTGTGGGTGATAGTGGACATCCTTGCTTGACCCCCCATGTTACTTAAAAAGCTCTTTGAGAATCCACTATCCATTTTTATTTGGCATTTAACTTGTTCATATAGGCGTGCAACCGCAACTCGGTACTCTAATGGCATGTCAATGTCTACCATTCTATTCCAAAGCTCACTTCGTGGTACAGTATCAAAAGCTTTCTTGAAATCAACAGAACAACGATAAAGTGTTTTTCCTTGTAGTCGACTCTCTTCCATGATTACTCTTAATGTGACCAAATGATCCATGGTGGAGCGTTTTGGTCTAAATCCGGCTTGCCCAAGTGCTCTTTTGCTTGTACTCTCAGCCCATGTGCTTATCTTTTGCTCATTAATAGTAATATATAATTTAGCAATAGTTGAGCTCACCATTATTGTACGATAATTTGCTACTTGATTCTTATCTCCGCCTTTAAATATTGGTTTAATCCAATTCATAAGCCAATCATTTGGAAATCCTTGTTTTATAGCTTGCTCTAAAATTGTCATTATCCAATGACGAGTGTGTGGCATTGTCCATTTTAAAAGCTCACTTGAGACGTAGGTTGAATCTGCTGCTTTCCCACTTGCCATCTTCTTTATTCCCTTATTTACATCATCAATATCGATACATGTAGTGCATGGAGTTTCAATTTTCTCAACCATAGGAGCCACACCTTCATGCATATATAACCTTTGTACATAATCTAGCATCTCTTCATTTGTAAAGTGACCTTTCACATCTTCTTTCTTACCCTTAAGTTGTCCCCATGCTAATTTTGGTTTGAGCTTAAACAAGTTTTTCTTTTTCATCTCTTGCATTTGGAAATATCTTCTTTTCTTTCTCCTCACTACTTTCTTGTATATGTGCCATGCAACAATCTTTTCATTCCCCCCTTCTATGGACTTAAACCATTTGAGATACATCTTACATTCATAGTTGAATCAAGAATTACATGGAAAATTACACACCTTATGCCCACCCACATGTCTCTTAAAGCATTGATATCCAACCTTAAGGATTATATCCTTCAAATGTTGCCAATTTTCTTTAACATTGTTGCTTAGAGAAAAATTTAACAAATGGTTCTCCACTTCATTTGCATCATCTTGGCTTTTTTGTAGCAAGGTCGGATGATACATCTCTTTTCGTCTTTCACTTCACGACATCTAGTGGAATGTGGAATTGCAAGCTCTAAGTACAATGGCTTGTGGTATGAGTCCGGAGATAGAGAACCAACTTTAAACACATTCACCAATGATAGATCACATGCCAACGTTAATGCATAATCAACCACACTTCCTTATGCCCACCCACATGTCTCTTAAAGCATTGATATCCAACCTTAAGGATTATATCCTTCAAATGTTGCCAATTTTCTTTAACATTGTTGCTTAGAGAAAAATTTAACAAATGGTTCTCCACTTCATTTGCATCATCTTGGCTTTTTTGTAGCAAGGTCGGATGATACATCTCTTTTCGTCTTTCACTTCACGACATCTAGTGGAATGTGGAATTGCAAGCTCTAAGTACAATGGCTTGTGGTATGAGTCCGGAGATAGAGAACCAACTTTAAACACATTCACCAATGATAGATCACATGCCAACGTTAATGCATAATCAACCACACTTCCTCCACCCGAGGATGGTAAACATGTGAGCACATTTGTCAATGGGAATGCCTTTATACCATTTAGGATAATCAAGTTTGTGCAATTTAGCATATGTATCAAACGTTTTCCATAATCTGACATGACACAATCCTCTGAGTCATGCAATAGACAATGTTCTACTACATTTTCTTCAAATGTCTCCACGTTTTGGAAATTTCCAACTCTTGCATTGAAGTCTCCCATAATTAAAACTTTACCAAGCTTCTCAAATGAAAGTATATCATGGCATAACTCTGTAAAAGGATCATCACAATCTAACCCAAACCTACTATAGTAGTTTGAGTCTTTGTGAGGAATGTAACATGCAACTATATACAACTTCTCTTTCCCCAAATTAACCTTTATCCATATGTATCTCTTATAGTCATCATATTTGCATACTTTGATAGAATTATCTAAGCTCTCATGGTAGATACATGCTATCCCGGCACACCCAATATTCCCTTTGGAGTGAGGCCATATCGATTTTATGAGGTGACCGTCTATCTTAGGTATACGTTTTGCCTCATGCTCCCATGTTTCAGCCAAAAATATAATATCCATACCTTGACCTACATCATTGAGTCCTAAACCCTTATTCCATGGATATCCTCTACAATTCCAAACCATTACTTTCAATCGTGAAGCACTTATAGTCCCATAGGTCATTGCTTGCTATGCATTTTGATTTGCTTTCCGAGATGCATATGCTTGCCTTCTACGTTCTTGCTCTTGTGGAGTTCTATTCTCCATTACAAAATAACTTATCCCTTTAAGTACACTGTACTACTATCTAGAATCATTGCCCTTTTACGTTCATCGAGGTGTCTTTCCCTCTTGTTGCTTTTTGCCAAACCGATGTTCGGCATATACAATAACATCTCGCATAGCAAAGTGATCCTCAAAGAATTTCGTAATATTTTGTCCAAGAGATAATGAATTCTCTATTTCATTCTCTTGCATACCTCTAATGACAATATTATTCTTTCTTCTTTCGATTTTATATTGCTCCTTTACATCTAACACATCCATGGTATTAGGATGTTTTTGGGTGATTTTTGGTGTTTCTTTCCAGAGAACATCTTTCCACCTTGTCATGATCACATCTTCCTTCCCTTCAATGGTAGATTTTATTTCGACATTTGCCTTCACTAAAATCTCTTTTTCTGCTTCAAGACTCAACATTTTTCTTTCGATTTCAGGCATCCTATTATCTTGCATTTGAATAGTCATGTTCTTCATTGCATGTAGTTCTTCACGCAAAGCTTTCATCTCTAACTTTTGCATTTCTAGTGTATGTTGCAGAGTTAATTCCCTCTCCTTACAAGCATACAATTCACTTTGCATATGCATCACTGTCTCTTGCAATGAGATATACATAGTTGCGATCTTTTCCATTGACAATGTATGCATTTGATTGTTTGGGCTTTCAATCACATCATCATTGGCTTTTACTCCTCTTGGCATATTTACTATTAATAAAATGATAGAAGAAGTAGAATGTACCTTTTAATCGATTTAGGGTTTCAAAATCTACCTTGAGTTTGAGGGGCCGCGGGGCAAAGAGGGCTGCAGACGAAAATGCTCATAACTCACTCCGGCAACGGAATTCAGCAAATAAACATTCTTAGAAAGCTCTCTGAAAGAGCTTTCCAACGAGCTGTAGAACGTAGATAATGATGGAGGGAGAGAAACAGACGCATAGAAAGAAAGAAAACACTGAGAAGAGAAAGAAGAAGAAGAAGAGAGAGAGAGAGAGAGAGAGAGAGAGAGAGAGTGAGTGAGAGAGAGAACTCAAGATTAAAGAAAACAAAAAACTGTACAACAGAAAAACAAGAATGACCGAGAGAAACAAAGAGAAGGAGAAGGTGCTTATGTAATCACCTTCTCTCAGATTCTCTCACTAGAGGCGTCTCTTGGGAAAGAGGTCGAGTCTTAACTACTTAAAGAATATATGTCATAGGATATTAACTTCTATGACACACTAGTTACTATACAAGGAGGTGGGGTGGTCACACACTTGAGTATCCTAGTTTGTGTTCCCACACACGGGAAGTTGAGTTTGATTCTCAATAGGGTATAAATATAATACTTAGAAACTGTTATAACTTTCTCGGGGATTCACAACAAGTGAATGAGGAGAGCGCAACATAAAGAATTAACGGGTTCACCAACTTGAATTGGGACTAGTAACTTTGCAACAACAAGTTTTGGGAGCATAAAGTTCACAAAAAGAACACATGATATCTCTCATAATGAACTTTGATGGTACTCGGTCACAATTCGAGGATTTTTTTTTTCCATAAAAAATATCCTCCATTGGTATTAAACTTAAAGTGGCCAAAGGCAATACACAAAACAATCCACTATTACAAAGAATATTGCAACATATTTAACTAGAAAACTATTGAACACCTCATGTAGCTTCAACAATCCAGCCACATCTAGCATCCATATCAAGCAAGGAATTACCACCAACAACATTGGGTTAAAAAAAACCCTGCTTTGTACAAGTTGAATATGGATTTTTGGCCTTTATCACTGGAGTCTATGCCACTACAAGCTTGAAATCCAAAGAAACTATTATCGCAACTAGAGACACTCCCTCAAGTTGCGAACAAGCTTTGATAAGGGCCACAAAAATATGTGTTGTACCATATATTGCTCAACATTCATTCTATTTTGATGCAGTTTGATAGCATCATATGGCATTCTACATCTCAAATAACCCTTGGTAAGGACAATGAATGACTGCTCATTTTGATTAACCAGCTTCTCCAAAGCATGCCTCAACCCTACTTCCAAGGTTCACAAAAACAGGTTACATCTCTCTAACATGCATACAAAATTAGCCACGTTTAGAACTCCCTGCAATTTGATCGAAACTTTGCCGATGAATTCCAATGGTTGGTGTCGAAAAATGTATGTCGATGACAACAACACGTACAGCCTGCTACTAAAGTGATATAGATTTTCACAGTTTTTCTCCACTCATCTATAGCAAAGAAAAGAGAAAAGCACTCCCCAATCTGAAAATTAAATAATACATAATCAATCCCTGGAAATGCTTCGTCCTCCATTAACATCATCTATCTCTACCAGAAACTTAGACTAAATAGATTTGTTTTTTTTCCCATTTATAAGGACGGATTCCCCAAGCAAAGCCGTCCTTATAACATCAGCCATGTCGACGGTTATCACCCAAATCATGTACCTATAACAACAAAATGATATAGTAACCTCATCACCTCAAGAAAATATGCTTTGACCCCCACACCATCTTCACTCATCCTTGTCACAAAAAACATTTCTTCATTCAGTCCACATCAACCATCTCACTCATTACCACAAAGTTCTTGTACAAATAACAACAAAATGAGTCTAGATTGTTTCCTCATCCCCTCATGATCTACTTCGGCCCCCACACCGTCATCACTCATCCTCTCGTCATGTCACTATGCTTCAATCCCTACCATCACACCATCATCATTCATCCTAATGATAAACCTAAAAACTTCTTCATTTAGTCCACATCAACATCTCGATCTTGCCGACCATCTTGCCATCTTGCCGATGCCCACCAACATCCTCTACTAACAGCAAAAAAGAGAGTCTAAAAGTTTCCTCACCTACTCATGATAATCGGTTTCGACCCCCACACCATCTTCACTCATCCTTATCACACAAAAAATTTGCTTCCTTCAGTCCGCATCAACCCCCTCGTCGATTACCACCAAGTTCCTGTACAAATAACAACAAAATGAGTCTAGAATGTTTCCTCATCCCCCCATGATTTGCTTTGGCCTCCCCACCATCCTCACTCATCCTCTCATCATGGAAATATGCTTCAATCCCTACCGTCATCATCACTCATCCTAATGAGAAACATAAAATCTTCTTCATTCAGTCCACATCAACATCTCACCAACCATCTTGCCATCTTCCTGATTATCACCAACATCCTATACTGACAACAAAAAATGAGTCTAAAATGTTCCTCACCTTCTCACGATATCTGCTTTAGCCCCCACAACGTCATCATTCATCCTGACGAAAAAACAGAAAATGAGCTTCCAAAAATCCACATAAACCATCTCGTTATCACAACATGAGTGTGCTCTCTACCTCTCCCTATGAAAATCTGATGAACCCCCGCCAACATTCACTCATCCTTATTGAAACTAAAGCCTATGCTTCATTGTTCGCAACAAATATTTTAGAGATTGCTGTCAAAATCGTCTCACATCAAAAGACCCTTCCTATATGCCATAACCACCACCTCTAGATTAACTCATGTTGTTTGCACTAAGAATGGTGCTGGTGTTGTGGTGAGGCGTGTGTAGTGTGAGAAAAATCGAGGTTCCACGCACATCTCATGAAATAATATATAAATAAATAAATAATACTTGTAGTAGTTTAGTGATTAAGACTTATAAGTATATGTAGAGAGGTGTAGAGGTCGAGTCTCTCTTCTTACAAATCAAGGAATATTTTGCTCCCCTCCATTTTTGTGATAAAGGAAATAAATAAGAAAAAGCATGTAATGTTAAAATAAGCTCCTCTTTCCTCTATGAGAGAAGAGGGATAAGGCTTATTTGGGGGTCACCCATTTTGTATTCTAGGGTTGTACCACTAGGGTTTCATCTTCTCCTCTTCTTCTTGGGTTAGGGTTTGGTAGCCTCCCTTTCTCCTTCTTCTTTTCCTTCTAGGGTTAGGGTTTGAGAGCTTCTTCTTTCTACTTTTCTTCTTTTCTCCTCAACATACTAGAGGAGTTAGGATTTTAGGGTTTGAGAGTTTTGCCTCTATTATAATTCTTACTCGAGATATTTTAGGGCTTGGATTCCTTATACATCAATTTCTTCGGCATATCGGTGATAGTCAACTCGGTGGTCTGTTGTGGAAGGGAGGTTGTAGTGGCACGAGGGCTACTTCGAATCGAGGCAATGTAGCCGTTGGAAGTAGTCGAGCTCTGAGCCCACTAGACTCGCCTTCGCTAGATTATTTTAGCCTTTGATTATTTCATAACTGATTATTGTAAAAACCACCGAAATTGTGGTGTCAAGCTTTGCAATTCCAAAGAAAACAAAACCCCGTTTTGATTCATAGCCGTTTTTTTTATTAATCATGAAATGGATTCTATGTAAAAACCCCCCACCGAAATCGTGGTATTAAATCTAACTTGTGGATAAATTGCCCATGTCTTTGTCTTGATCTCCCACTTCCTCACTACTTTTGTCTCCCCGGTCCAAGGTCTCGGCGGTCCTGTTCGAGCAACACATGCACACGAAACTTAGCGACACCAGTGGCGGGAACAACCAACGAGGTGGTATGTAGTTCCACCTAACATCAACACATGCATCCGACATAATAGGAATAGATGACGAAACTCGACGAATTCTCCTTCTTTTCTGATTAATTGTGTTTGAAGAACCCTTATAACTGTCATAATCACCTTTAATCGTATGTAGCAATAAGTCCCAAAAAGACTTAACCTGATCCATAACGTGAGTGTTTTCTGTTGAGAAATCGATGCGGAATAGATCACAGAAAACAAACTACACACTAAAATACAAATCATAGAAATATGGCAAGAAAGACAAGATAAACAAGAGTGCACAGAGATTTACATAGAAACCCTAAAATGGGGAAAAACCATGGGTGAACAGATTTCTTCACTATAGTATAGTGGATATACAATACAGAGATGATTACAACACTCTGTCGAGTGTATCAGCCGCACAGGGCTCTTCGCATCTGCTTTTACACACATAGCTATGGCGCGACTCTCTCGTCTCTCGTCTCTCGTCTCTCTCTCAGTCGTTCTGTTTCTACAGTTCTAACTCTGTTCATCACACACTAAAGTTTGCCCTAGTTGCGTATATACTTACACAACTTTTCTGGCTATTTACATACGTAGCCCTCATGGGGTGCACACATAGACTATTTACAACTACAGTCTCCCAAGTCGGCTATTTACACGATTCTGGTTTCGGCCTCGGCCGTTCCTCATCAACTCGGCTCTTGTTTTCTGACTCTTCGACTGTCGGCTTTCCGAACAGTCGGATCATCCTCCCACTGGAGGGACATATTCCCAACATTTTCATCATTGTATAGCTTGGAACACCTAGATTTCCAAAGAACCCATAAAGCCAAAGAGGAGACAATCTGCCAGATATAAGTCCGGGAAAAGAACGTGATTCCCTACAAGGAACTCGAAGTAGAGTATACCTGAAAACTTCTCACATGTAATGTCAAGGAAGAATAAAGATGATGATAAAAAGCCCTTTGTTGATCCAACATTCCCTAGAAGACTACACCCCACGTGAAAATAGCTGACCTATACTTATGACCTAGAAGCCTAAGAATTTGAAACCAAAAACTTTTTGCGGCATCACATTCCCAAAATACATGATGCAATGGCTTCGATACAGAACCACACATAACACATGAACGATCACTCACTAATCCCCTCAACAATTCACCTATTGGCAATGCATAATGAATCATCAACCATCGAAAATGCAATATCTTGTTCATACATACATTTAACATCACCATATGAGAAGATGAGACATTGCCTTCCTCCCAATACTTTTTTCCAACAGGTATCGACTCGGTTTGCTTCAACATAAAGTTTCTCCCTATTGAGAGTCGACCTCAACTTCCTTTAGTAATATGTTTCACACTAGCTCATGGACATACCAGGCTAGTTTTGTAAATAGTAGAAAGGGCACTTGCCCTAGCTTAGTTGGTATTTAAACCAACCCTTTGTAACTTTGTTACTGTTGGATGTAATATATAGTTATCTCTGTCTTAAGCTCTCTCTTACTCTCTCTCTGTGTTGCCTTACGTACACACACACACACACACTCAATTATCTTCCGCTACATTACACCACTTGCTTCATTTTCTTTACATGGTATCAGAGCGTGTGGTTGCTTAATCATCCTCCTTATTTCTTGTGTGGTGCTACATGCCGACGAACAATAGAACCGGCTCATCAACAGAGAAGAAACCACCATGAATACTCAGATGGGAACCGCTCTTCTGACGGAGAAGCTCAATGGAATGAACTTCGCATCTTGGGAATACAAGATGCATCAATACCTTGTCGGGCAAGGTTATTGGAGCTACATTGAAGGAGCTCACGAAACACAACCCAACCCAACACACGCCGACTATCCCGCTTGGGAGCAGGCCGCAAGCCGTGTGTTGTACTGCTTGGCATCATGCATACATGATCATATGCTGGGATATATCAGAGAGGTAAAAATGCCGAAATAGGCGTGGGAAAACCTCAAGAAAATCTTTGCGGCCAATATGGCTACACGGAAGCTCCAACTTCGATAGGAGCTAAACAATCTGCAACAGAGGGATATGTTGATCACATGTTACACCTTGAAGATCAAGGAGCTATGTGATGCCCTCGGGTCGATCAATGTTGGCATTACCGACGAAGAAATGGTGCAGATATGACTCAGAGGCTTGGCACCTCGATTCAACGCAATAAGATCCGTCGTCCTTGCAAGAGAGAATCCTCCCACCTTTTTTGATCTCTAGTCAATATTGCTGGTCGAGGAAAATCACGCCTGATAGAGGAGCAACACACCAGAGGGTTAGATGCTCTACTCCTAGTCGGATGACAGAAGAAATTTCGGCCGTGGAAATAGAGGTCGATTCGGACAAGGCCGTCATGGTCAGCAAACCCAAGAGGGCAACTCTCACTAATGGTAAGCGGACAAGATCAATCCAAGAGAGTTCGGAAAAAGGGGGAGTCATCATGCCGGACAAAGCAACCGTAATAACCCAATGAAATGCGGATACTGCGGAAAACTCGGTCACTACAAAGAGGAGTGCCGAAAGAAGAAGCGATGTCATGAAGATCCGTCATTATGCGTGGATCACGAGGCGGAACCGTCGGGGTTCTGGACCAGAAGGACTCGATGTTTGCACAAGCTTTAGCGAGAAAGTATTTAAGATAGATTGAAAGAGAGAGAGCTTGAGCTAAGATATAATGCTTGGGTTTAGATTGAGAGATAAAAAATGGAATAACAAATTTTCTTCCTCTTAATTTCTTGATTAATACATCAATTGGATAACAAAATGTCTTCTTAATATTAATTTTGATAATAAGTACAAAGCTTGCTTGATCCAAAAAATTTTACATTCATCTTTTCATCTTTTTCCTTCCCTCTTTTATAGATGCCCTCATGCATTTGAGGGTACAAGACATGTGTAAAATGCATGTTTGCCACTTGGCGCTCATGTATTACATGTGGTGCATGATAACCATGCTACTCTTTTTAGCTCTCATGTATGAGAATTTACATGTAAAGTTACAATGATAAAAATATAATTCCAAGAAAATGTGTTGCCTTAGTGATAAGCCTATTGACGCTCAACTTGGAGGTGCAAGGTTCAAATCCTTACTTTCCCTCCTTGTGTATATGTATAAATATTTATTTATTTATTTATCCATCTAGCCGCCGGTCGCTGGATGTTGGTTACCGTCCAGTCGCCGGATGCCGGTTACCGTCCGGTTCTGTCGCCGGATCCCGGTTCTGTCGCCGATTGCCGGATGCTAGTTGCCACCAGTTCCGTCGCCGGTCCAGTTTTGGTTGGCCAAAACCTTTGCAAGTAGCTAGGTAACACCCATTCATCCAATAGCTTAGTTTAAGTCACCTTGAACTCTCTATGCTCCACACATAGACACAAAAATAATAGCTTTTGCTCTACCTTATATATGGTGAGATCGTTATTTCTTGTCTATGTGGAATATCTCACAATTTTATTTTTCTCTTTGTCTTTGCAAACTTCCTACCCACATAAGTTGACACTTAGATGTCCGTTTCTTATGTAGTAAAGTGCATCCGAAAGCTCTTCAAGACCTCCATCTTTTTGTACTAAGATATTAAACTTACTTAAAATTAGTATCTTCACTATTATTATTTTATATGAATCACACTTGATTTCGTACATTGTATGTGATTTTCACACCATTGCCGAAAATCTTCACGACAGCGAGAGTCGGCTTCAACTAGCTGACAATTCACACACTACGCATCGAATTCAGATTATGACAATCGTAGCGGAATGTTTATGAATTACACATCGAATTTTGACTACGACGACCATGGTGGAATGTTCATAATGAAACATGAAGTGCACTCGATGTCCGCACAGGCTTCAACTAGCACCTCCACCTCAAATAATGTATGGTTTGTCGATTCAAGAGCGTCAAATCACGTGACGTCTCATGAATATTGGTTTTGGGAACTACGGAAGCCCGAACTTCCTGGATATGTTGTTACGCATCCAATACAGCATATCGGGAACGTTGTTGCGTTGTTACGCGCGTGCATGTAGAAGGGGCGGGACCATGGGGGTCTCGGACGGGAGAGAGACGGAGTATAGAAGGTCGAGCCTCACTTCTTCCTGCGATCGGCCAAGACACCAACCAAAGCGTTTCTGGATACGTATAGGGAGCAACCGTATGGAAGAGGGAAAAGTGCACGCACTCAACACTTACTAGGCACACACATCCTATGTACAGAAACCAGAAAGAAGGAACTCCAAAGACATCGACAAAGACATAGATGCACAGAATTCACTATATATATATATGTATGTACAAGAGAAAGATACAACTCTGGCTCCGAGTTGGACTAAGGTAGGCTAGGTCACAACAACAATCTGCCGCCAAGCCGCCGTCAGGGAACTCTTGGGCTCGTTGCGCCAAGCGCGGTCTTGCATAGGAGGCCAAGCAGAAGTAAGCCCCCACAGAACATCCAAGCTCTTCACCAGGCGAAAATCCTAAACAGACACGAAGAAGAAGACCTCAAAGAACTCTAAAGTAAGAAGAAGAAGAAGAACTAACACACCTTCGACCTAAGTGGTATACCCTCCAAACTCAAAATGGGCAACCCCTTCACAAAGTGCGCTCCCCTCCTTTTATAGAACAAGGAGAGGGATGCGTAACAATGTGGGATAAATCCCTTATTACATGGGATCCTCTGTCCTGAATTAGCTACTATCTGGCGTCATGATGGTGCCCCTATCATTTACACACTTCGTACAAGGGTGAGTGCATATGCTCCACCCCGTCGATTCTTCCGATATTCTCTGATTTCTCACTGTGGCCCGAAATCTTCACGACATCCACCCCCACCAAACCGCATGTCCATCGGTACGTGCCAAATCTGGAGAAAGGCGAAAGATTCGGGTTGGTGAGAAATCGGTCCGCCGTGGCCTGCATCCCGGCTTGCCGTGTCGACCGCTGCCGGTTTGAACCTTTGGCTCCGGTTCACCCTTCGCGCTTGCCTCGCCGTAGGCTCGTTCGACCCGTCAATAGGTCGTCCACCGCGATCTCATAACATGCGTGCCCCGTTGTTGGCCCTTCTTTCCACCTCATGCACACCTCTCGTTCCTTCAGATACGCGGTGCCCTCCGCCTGAGGAACACTTCATAGTAGCCAGCTTGGCCACTTTCGTCTTGCGCTATTGCCACCAGTTTGGAGCCTTCCGCTTGTTGTCGTTCCCTCACCGCCACCTTCCTTCTCCTTGGTCTTACGTTGCCGTGTCGGTTTGAACTGCCAAGATCTCCGGGACCCGATGTGGAGGATCCCTCTCCGGCCATCTACCTTGTTTCCGGTCTCCATTCTGTGTAGTCTGTTTACACGCGCCTGTGTCCTCGTTCCTGACACCGTCACGTGCCGTCTTCCGCCTTGCTCGGCATCATCTGTGCCGAGCACCGTCCCGTACCCATGCTTTGCTTTGGCCCTCGGTGGCCACACACACACCTTCTGTTCTACTTTCGGGTGTGCCCTTTCCAGCTCTACACACCGCTCCTTTATCAGGTGTCCCCGACAGCTTACCGGAAGATCACCCTTGTCGCGTCCCTGGCCCGCATGGCCTCCTTTGTTCTCGTAATGCCTCAGTTGGTCGGTGCCTTTGTTGTTGCCGCCTTTGTCCCCTTGCCGCCACCTTCCATTACCCTCGGTCTCACGTTGCCACGTCGGCCGAACTGCCGGGGTCTCCGGGCAGGTGTGAAGGATCCTTCTCGGGCCTCTGTTTTGTTGGGTCACCGACTCGTGTACCAAGCATGTCCACTCTTGGTCTTGCCGACTTTATCGGTCTCATACCTCCTTTCGCTCTGCTTTCCGTCGTCCGATCACGTCCTCCTATCGCCACCATCCTTTCCTATAGGACTCACGCCGACACTCGGGCCTACCGCCGGATCGGTGTGAGGATCTCTGTGGGACCTCCCCTTCTGTAGTCTCAGCTGCTCGCCTTGCTGCCGCCACCGTTCCTTACTCTAGGTCTCACGCCGGCTCTCAGGCTGACCGCCGGAGTGTCTAGAAATGGTGTGTGTAAGGTCGCGGCTGCACTGCTTGCTGTAGTCCCGACCTCCGTGTCGGCCTCTTCTGCTGGTCACGTTCACCTGCTGCCATTGATCTCTCCTATAGGACTCACGCTAGCACTCGGGCTGATCGCCGGATCGGTGTGAGGATCTCCGCAGACCGCCCATCCTCAGTCCTTTTCCTTCGACATCTCGCCGCCACCGTTCGCTACTCTAGGTCTCACGCCGGCTCTTGGGCCGATTGCCGGAGTCTCTAGAACCGGTGTGAAGGATCCTCCTTGGGCCTCCTCTAAGTCTTTGACCCTTATCTTGGGTCGCCTTTGTCCGCAAGTCGAGAGGGTGGCTCGCTCCACACCCTCTCCCGTGGTACTGACGTACCATGTTCCCAGCCTCTTCGTAGGCCTACTCTCTCCTCTCTTCCAGATCAGTTATCCGGAAGTCCGTTCCGCCCCGTTCTCGTCCGGGTCCACTCGTCATTCTCTGGATTGTCGGGTCTCGTTGTCCTGTCGCCACTGATCTCTCTTATAGGACTCACGCCGACAATCAGATCGGTGTGAGGATCTCCATAGGACCGGTCTTCGTTCTCCGCTTCATCCCTTGTACTTCTCCCTAACTCGTCGTCGCTCTCCTCGCTGTGCTCCTGCCTCCATCTTCCATCTCTTTCGGTCTCACGTTGCCATGTCGGCCGAATTGCCGAAGTCTCCGGACAAGATGTGGGGTAACCAATTTTGTAATGTCTTTCGGCAACTCGTCCGGGGCCACCGACCCTTTTAGTGGTGTCGGTGGAAAGCATCCACTCTGTGATCAACTAAGCCCCGCATGGGCTTGATTCTCCAATGTCCGGAGTTTCGGCTCTGATGCCGACTTTGCTGGACTCGTTCTGAACCCTTGATCACCTTCCTTTCGATTCCTGACCTTCGCCCGGTCGGTCTTTCTCCCCATGTAAAAGAGGGCGAATCGTTCCGCACCCTCTCCCGTATCGGCACCCTCAAGCCGATTCTGGCCCCGATCGAACAATCCACGACCGGATCGCGCTCCAACCGAATTAGAGTGCCGCGATCCGGTTTCTTGGTCTTTTCGTCGACCTTCTCGCAGGCCATCTCCCATCCATCTTCGCTGGCATCATGCCAGGACTCCTCGATACCGTTATCCATCTCCTCGGTCTCACATGGGCATAAGGGCCCGAATGCTGAGTTCTCCGGATTTGGCCCCAAGGGCTCTTGTTCGTTCCTTTCCCGTACCGTCTCGCCGACGATTCTTGGTCTCACACCACCACCTTCCTCCTCTCGAGGCTCACATGGGCACTCGGGCCTGACTGGCATCGTCTCGGGAGCAAGTGTGGGAAGACGCGAAGAATCGCCTGTCCGTTTTACGCCCTTGTCCGTAGCCACCGGCTCCTCATGGTCGGTGGTCGTCTTCTTACCGATCGCGCAAGCCCCGCCTGGGCTTGATTCTCCAATGTTCGGAGTTTCGGACTGATGTGCCCGAAACCGCCGGTTCCATCGTTCCGTTCCTGCGATCGGTATCTCGGCCTCGTTCTCGGCTGTTCTATCTCCGCAAGTCGAGAGGGAATTTTGTTCCGCACCCTCTCCCGTGGCACCGTCGTACCGATCTTCTGCCATCTCGTGGGGCAAGTCCGTCTCCTCGGCGTCGGCTTGCGGCCTCATTTTTTCCCCTTCCTCGAGCATTGCCTTGAGAGCTGCGTACGCCTTTGCAATCCTGGCCGCGAAGCCGAGCCTTGCTGACTCCCTTTGCCGTTCGACCTCTTCCCGCTGTGATGGCACGTTGTTGCGCGCCTTCCTCCTAGCCTTCTCGGCTCGCTCGTCATCTAGCCGTTGGCATATCCTTCCGACCTTCGACCAGTCCTCCGTGAGGCCATTCGCTCTGTCCTCGTCTTCGAGCTCAATCCCGATGGCCTCTTGTTTCACTCGGTCGATCGACTTAACGAACAACAGGACTTTGTCCGCCCCCACCAAACCTTGTTCCCCCTCCGGGAACCAAGCAAGCCGTCACTCGAACTCTCGGAACGTCTTTGTTGCGCCCCGGTGGGCCTTTGCCGATGCTACCCACTGGTCGAAGCCGCATTGTCCCCGGCTCTTACGCCGTCCCCCATATGCCTATAGGAGCGCCTCTTCGAAGGCCTCCCACGAACTATGAGCTTCTCGGAGCTCCTTCACTTCCGCATGCATATGGACGACGATGACCCGACAGAAGAACTCCAGCCTGAACGCCTCGGCTACGTCTCGCTCCTCCATTTTCGCGTTGTAGGCTTCCAAGTAAAATGGGACTTTCATCACCGATATCCCCACAAACCAGTGGCCGATTTGGGAAGGCGGCGTAGGGGGGGGGATAATGTCAAGATTCGAACTCTTGACACGACCATATTATAATCTAGTATTATGAGTTAACCAAGATATCTAGCACATAGTTATGTATGTAATTGGTCCTTATTATTATGCTAGCATCATGTGCATAGTTGCTCCCTTGTAGTATTTACACTTGGCACATGCATGCATACCTACATGCTCTATTGTAGATTCACATGCGTGCAACAAGTATGCATGCCATGTAGTATAAATAGAGGAGTTCACCTTGAAGGAATTCAAGGTGAACAACACCAGTTACGGAGTCTTTCCTTTAATACTATCTTCTTTCTTGTCCATTTGGTTATCTTCTTGCTTGTCTCTTGAGCTTATGATCCGTGACACCGATAATGGTACCGGAAGTTCGACTCCTTCATGACCGATCAAGGGTACCACAAGACGTAGGCCGATCACTGCGTGTTTGTGAAGAAGTTCGAAGGAGGCGACTTCCTGATACTCCTTCTGTACGTAGACGACATGTTGATCGTCGGACGGAACTAATCCAGAATACAGATGCTGAAGAAGGCTCTCAATCGAACTTTCGCGATGAAAGACTTGGGTCCGGCAAGACAGACGTTGGGGATGCATATCATCCGGAACCAGCCAACGAAGCAACTGTGGCTGTCACAGGTGAAATACGTGACAAAGGTGCTTCAACGGTTCGACATGTTAGAAGCGAAACCAGTCGGATCGACACTCCCGGCAAACTGCAGATTATCCAGTAAGCAAAACCCAAAGACGAAAGCAGAGAAGGCTGATATGATGAAGGTTCCATATGCCTCTGCCATCGGGAGCTTAATGTATGCAATGGTGTGTACCCGACCGGATATAGGATTCGCAGTCGGAGTGGTGAGCCGGTTTATGAGCAATCCCGGCAAGGAGCACTGGAATGCGGTCAAATGGAGACTCCGGTACTTGAAGGGCACTTCAAATATGTGTCTCCGATTCGGCTCTGGAAAACCTCAACTTGACGGTTTTACCGATTCGGACATGTCGGCTGATGTGGATACCAGCCGGTCTACATCCGGGTATGTAATGAGTCCATATGTAGGGGGAGCTATTTCGTGGCAGTCGAGGCTGCAGAAGACGGTTGCGTTGTCAACCACGGAGGCGGAGTACATGGCGGCTGTGGAAGCCGGCAAGGAAATATTATGGATGAAGGACTTCATTGGAGAGCTCGGTATCCGGCAAGATGAATACCGACTCTATTGCGATAGTCAAAGTGTCATCCACCTTGCTAAGAATGCGGCCTACCATTCCCGGACGAAGCATATCCAGCGAAGGTATCCCTAGATCCAGGAAAGAGTAGATGACCAGGAATTCGCGCTGACGAAGATCCACACGGCCAAGAACGGGTCAGATATGCTAACCAAAGTACTGATAACCGACAAGCTGGATGCATGCCGGAAGCGGATCAGACTAGTAAGACATCCCATGCCGGAGTGAAGGGGGAGTTTGTTAGGAAACAGGTCCCTCCGCATGGGAAGTGAGAAGAAAGCTGCAGCTCAGTTAGGAGCTCAACAATGTACGACAGAGAGATATGTCAGTGGCTGATTACACCACAAGGATCAAAGAAATATGTGACTCTCTCGCCTTCTTCTACGTGAACATCGAGGAAGATGAAATGGTGCAGGTTTGTCTTGGTGGCTTGGCGTCAAAGTTCGGACCTTTCCGAACGGTAGTCTGCACGAGGGAGATTACGCCTTCAATTTTTGAACTTCAGTCAATGTTGCTCCTAGAAGAAAACCACGCGGGTGCATCGACGAGTGCGTACGACGATGGAAAGATGCTTTACACAGAGGATGATAGGCCCCATGGTCGTGGTGGATGAGGCAGACCAGCGCGCAATGGAGGTGATCGAAAAGAGCAAAATGTACGACATAATCGAGATTCCAGAAGCAATTCCCTCCGCGAGCAGGGGGAGTCATGGCGGTGCTGGAAGACGAGAAGAGAAGACAGGTCCCTCCGGATGGGAAGTGAGAAGAACAGTACTGATGAGCAAACTCGGCCTCGGCCGAAATCGGAAGACGAGTACCCAGCTACGGAAGACTCGGTGAGAACCGGATGGCGAGTACCCGGCAAGAGCCGGATGGTGAAGACCCGATGAGAACCGGATGTGGAGTACCCGACAACGGAAGACCCAGTGAGAATCGGATGACGTGTGCCTGGCAAGCGCCGGATGATGTAGGCTCGGTGAGGAGTGCTCACCGGATGAAGGGACATATTCGTAAATATGCTTCTGAGAGTCCGTCGGGGCTATATTTGTAAATAGCCGAAAAGTCATATTAGTATAAATATGACTTAGGGCAAACTTAGTATTGTGGGTCATTCCTCTTTTTTGTTGGCGCAAGATTAGAGCGCAACAGTGTACAAAGAGAGAGAAAGAGACGAAAAGTTCGTATCTCTGTTGTAACCGCCGCCTATGGCGAAGACAGTGAACAAGAGGTCGTTGCCCCTGTGTTCATCTATTGTATATTGTTACATAGTGATAGTTCGCAGTTAGTGGACTGCTGTGGTTTTTCCCGTGTTTGGGTTTTCCACGTAAACATCCTGTGTACTCTTCTCTCCATTGTGTCGTGCATTCATTCCCATTTTCTGTGGTTGATTCTAAGCCTGGTTGTGGCCGAGTGTTGTTCATCGGAGCGTGTAGTTCTTGACAGGATTGCTGGTATTGTGGCAAGAAAGGCCACAAGGAGAGCGAGTGCTGGGAAAAGCGAACCGATTCAGACAAAGCCGGATCGAGCCGAAGAGACGCAGAGAGGCGTCAGAGATCGCACTACGCAGAAGGCTTTGAACGAGCAGGAAAGAAATCGGGCCCAACCTTCGTAATGAAGCATAAGGCCAATTCTATGGCTGTGAACACCTCGAAATCAAGTGAGGTGTGGTATGTTGATTCCGGAGCATCAAATCATATGAGGAGTCACGAGGAATGGTTCTCCTACATGGAGAAATCGGAATCACAAGGAGTGGTCGAAATGGGAGACGACACTCCGCATAACATTGAACATGTCGGCGAAGTTCCCCTCATCCATGTTAGGCCAAAAGGAAAACTCATGAACGTGCTACACATCCCGACAATAATAAAGAACCTAGTGTCGGTCGGTAAAATCGTCGACCAGGGAATGTAGGTTCGATTCACACATCTCGACTGCTTCATTGAAGAGGAAGGCAAAGTAATCGCGCAAGGGCGACGAGAAGGGAGCATGTTTATCCTCGACACTAATCAAGCCGGAACCGCGTTGTACGTGAAAGGACAAAAGGTCAAATCGGATATCAACCTGTGGCAGAAGGGGTTCGGCCACGTAAATTTCCCACGGTATCCTTATATGCATACGAAGAACATTGTTTTCGGGTTGCCGAAATTTCGTGGCCGGAATGGCCAAGTCTGCGATGCCTGTCAGATGGGAAAACAACACCGACTTCCATTCCCCAATGAGCATAATCATAGTCGAAGTCCGCTAGATTTGATCCATTCGGATGTATGGGGTCCAGCACAGAACGTGAGCTTCAGTGGAAGCCATTACTTTGTAACCTTCATTGATGACTTCACTTGGCACACGTGGGTATGCATGATTGAGAAGAAGAGCGAAGTGTTCGCGTGTTTCCTAAAAGTGAAGAGCCTTGCGGAAAGGGAAACGGGGCGTAAGATCAAATGCCGACGGTCCGATGGCAGGAAGGAGTACTTGTCCGACCAGTTCACAAGTTATCTATATAAGGAGGGAATTCGACGCGAATTCTTGTGTAGATATACGCCGGAGCAGAATGGCGTAGCCGAGCGGAAGAATCAGACGATTGAAGAAGCAGCTAGGGCAATGCTTGAAGAGAAGCATACGTCGAAATTCTATTGGACCGAAGCCGTGAAGACAACTGTCTACTTGCAGAATCAGACTTATACTATTGGAGGAGTGTCGCCACATGAGCTATATTTCGGGAAGAAGCCGAACTTGGCACACTTGAGGATTTTCGGCAGCATCACGTATGTGCACATGCCGAAGGAAAAAAGGAGGAAACTGGATGCTAAACCTGAGAAATGTATCTTGGTCGGCTATTCAAATGAGCAGAAAGGGTATAAGTGTTATGACCCTTGAACAAAGGAAGTCACAACGTCGTGTTCGACGAGTCCGCTTCGTGGTACTTGCCTTCACCTCAGTACCTGAAGACTCCATTATGATTTCTGAAGAAGAGATCAACGAGGCTGAAATGCCTCCGCATGATGAGGACATCGGAGCTCTGAGAGAGAGAGTCCAATCTCATTTTGGCTAAGCGGGCTGAATGAAGGGTTGGGCCGAGATGGCCAACCAGATGATGAGACAACGAGTAGTGGAGACTCGGTCATGCATTCCCTGCGCAGGAAGCCGAGGAGACGGCTTACGCGCCAGGGAAAAGGCAAGAAGAAAATGTCGGAATACGACTTTGGTAGCGCCGAGTCAGATCGGAGTGAATCTGACTATGGGCAAACTGAAAAGGAATTTCCATGGAAGAGGTTGACGGTAGCCGAATAGGTCGTGAAATCGGGTAATCATGAATTACGCCGATCTACCCGCCTCAAGAACCCCGTAAAGAGATACAGGTATAATTAGTACATGGCGCACCATTATACCTCCATGACGCGAGTGGCGGAAGTGCGTGAGCCGGAGAGCTACGGAGAAGCGGCGAAGGATGCAAATTGGCATGCCGCAATGGAGGAAGAGATGCGCGCCTTAACGCAGAACGAGACATGAGACCTAGTTGACGCACCGCAGTGTGTGAAGCCGATTGGATGTAGCTGGGTGTACAAGGTCAAGTACAACACCGAAGGCTCAGTCAACCGATACAAGGCCAGGTTGGTAGCGAAAGGCTACGCACAGAAGCACGGCGTGGACTATGACGAGACCTTCGCGCCTGTCGCGAAGATGACTACCGTGTGAGTCCTGCTAGCTATAGCAGCAACAAAGGGGTGGCACTTACATCAAATGGATGTAAAGAACGCATTCCTGCAAGGTGATCTTGAGGAGCAGGTGTACATGGTACAACCCCCCGGATTTCTATCCGAACAAAACACCTCGACAGTTTGCCGATTGAAGAAATCCTTATACGGACTGAAGCAAGCCCCATGAGCTTGGAATGCAAAGATTACGCAACAGTTGCGTAGGATGGGGTTTGCTTCATCAAAATCAAACTCTTCTCTATTTGTTCGGTGAGGTCAATATGGATCGGTCAGCCTGCTCTTGTATGTTGATGATTTAGTCATCGCCGGTGCTGACCTTGACGAAATCCGCTGCGTGAAGTCTCTGCTTGCGGCATTGTTTGAAATGAAGGATCTCGGAGACCTTCATTACTTCCTCGGGATCGAAGTGATCCGTACCTCTAATGGCATATTGATCAGCCAATGTCATTGCGCGCTAACTATGCTCTTCAAGTTCGAGATGGAAAACTGTAAGCCCATCTCCACCCCTCTGGATAGTAACGTAAAGCTTCGCCAAGATTCGAGAAAGCCGTGCGACCCGACACGGTTCCGACAGATTGTCGGAAGCCTCATCTATTTGACTATTACTCGGCCGGACCTCAGTTACCCGGTTGGCATGATCAGTCAATTCATGTCGTAGCCTACGGCCGAACACTTCCAATGCGCGCAACGAATATTGCGATATGTAAGTGGCACGAAAGACATGGCGTTGCTATATCGAGCAGGCGTAGCTGACCAGTTAGTCGGCTACACGGATGTTGATTGGGCCGGAAATGCCCATGATCGTCGATCCACATCTGGATATGCATTCTCATTAGGAAGTGCATTGATCACGTGGAGTAGCAAAAAGTAGCCAACAATAGCACTGTCGAGCACGGAGGCCGAATATCGAGGGGGGACTGTCGCTACGTGCGAAGTCATTTGGTTAAAATGGCTATTACGGGATCTGCATGTGGAGGTGTCTGATCCGACGACGATCTTTTGTGACAACCTTAGCAGTATCCACCTTGCGAAGAACGCCGTGTTCCACGGCCAAACCAAGCACATCGAGGTGCATTACCATTTTGTCCGTGAGCAGGTCCTTTCAGGTGAAGTCGAACTGGTGCATGTTTTGACTGATTGGCAGATTGCCAACATCTTCACAAAACCTCTTGGTCTCGACAAGTTACGGCATTTCTTGGGTGCGCTTGGGTTGCATCACCTCGACATACCAAACTTGAGGGGGAGACAGGAAGAACATGAACAAGAGCATGAAAGGAGCGGAGGTGTTCATCATGGCGGGAATGACCGTGACGCTGAATCGGATGAAGAATTCAATTTTGGGTTGTCTGAAGAAGCCGAAGAAAAGAGCAGGGGTCGTAATGGTAGGAAAGAGTCGAGGATAGCCAAATCAGGGGAGATACAACCAAGAAGGGCGTAAAGGCCAAGATCAAGACGCCGAATCAACTAAAGGGCATGCAGAGAAAAGGGTGGCGAAGGACACGCCGACACCACGACAACAAGGGAGCTGAGAAGGGCCAAACGAGCAGACAAGCCAACCGAAAGGGTCGAAGCATGCGGAATCGAACAGGTCGAGGAGTGCGAGCGAGGTGTAAAGCCAGAAGGGACCGGAGTGTAGATCGGGAGGAGCAGGAGGAACCTCAAGTTGAGCTTGAGGGGGAGTGTTGAGTGACAAGCTCAACATTGGGTGCATAATATGGCACATAACCCAGTGCGTAGACTGGACGCGTAAGTTAGTACGCACAATCTAGCCGTATCGGTGCATAAACCGAAAGGCCGTTAGAGAGATATTCCTCATAAGGAATAATTTTGGGAGTGAGTGTCAAGGCTCATTTATGAGCAATCAAGTATTGTTAGTACTTTTGTTAGCCCAATTTTCAAGGCTTGTATATAAGGTGCTCACCAAGCACGAAGTATGTACAGAACAGAGAGTCATTATTTTGAATATGAGTTCTACGTTGTCTGCTCTCTCACTCTCTGTCCCTCCCTCTCCATCTCCATCTCCGCGTTTTCTGAGTTTACCGAACTGTGTTATTTCTGAATTGTGTACTTTGTGTTTACGCACACGCTTCCCACACAACGTATTCTTTTACAAGCTTCTTTGTTTAGCAGAGTTGACTTTACTCTCGCCAGAGATAAGTTCTTTCCTTCCGGTCCGGCATTGCCTAGAGTGACAACCAATGTCCCCAAGCTATCCGGAAGGGACCCGAGCAATAACAATGCTAGTACCTCATTGGCTAAATGTACTTCAAGTGAGGTAGTTTGGCTTATCAGCCCCTGGAAGGTGTTCATATGCTCTGCCATGTTCACACCATCTTGATAACGGAGCCTCATTATCTTCCAGAATACCGAGACCCGATTTACGGCGTTCTTGTTCTCCAGCATCATGCCGATCATTGACCTTATTCTCTTCATGAAAGTTATTGTACAGGTTCATGTCGATGAAGCATTGAATGTATGCCATTGTCTTCATTTTGTTTACTTCCTAGGTAGTGGCATCAATCTTGTCTGGTCTTTTGTCCCCAAAATGTACTAGTAGACAGAGATCTTTTACCACTAACATGCCCAATATTGCCCAGAGTGAAAACCAATGTCTCCCAGCTATCAGGAAGGGACCCGAGCAATAACAATGCTAGTATCTCATTGGCTAGATGTACTTCGAGCGAGGTAGTCTAGTTTATCAGCCCCTAGAAGGTGTTCATATGCTTTGCCATGTTCGCACCATCTTGCTACCGGAGCCTCATTATCTTCCAGAATACCGAGACCCGATTTACGGCGTTCTTGTTCTCCAACATCGTGTCGATCTTCTCCCAGAGGTCATTGACTGCATTCTCTTCATTAAAGTGATTGTACAGGTTCATGTCGATGAAGCACTAAATGTATGCCGTTGTATTCATGTGCACTACTTCCTAGGTCGTGGCATCGATTTTGTCTGGTCTCCCCAAAATGTATTGGTAGCCAAAGATCTTTTACCACTAACATGTTTTGGCATTGCCCACAGTGACAACCAATGTCTCCCAGCTATCAGGAAGGGACCTGAGCAATAACAATGCTAGTACCTCACTGGCTAGATGTACTTCGAGCGAGGTAGTCTGGTTTATCAGCCCCAGGAAGGTGTTCATATGCTCTGCCATGTTCACACCGTCTTGATACCAGAGCCTCACTATCTTCTAGAATACCGACACCCGATTTACGACATTCTTGTTCTCCAGCATCGTGCCGATCTTCTCCCAGAGGTCATTTGCATTGTTTTCTTCATTAAAGTTATTGTACAGGCTCATGTCGATGAAGCACCGAATGTATGTCTTCGTCTTCATGTGCATTACTTCCCAGGTTGTGGCATTGATCTTGTCCGGTCTTTTGTACCCACACCGTACCGGTAGCCAGAGATATTTTATCACTAACATATCCCTCATCATCGGCTTCCACATTGGGTAGTTGGAGTCGGTGAGGTTGAACATGCTACCAAATGACTCTTCCATCTTCTTTCTTTGTTTGAAGTCTAGAACTTCGCTCTAATACCAATTTGTAGAAAACAGTGCTCGGCCACAATCCAATCTTAATAGAATGGAAGAATCAGAACAGAAATAAGATCAACACACTTAGACACAGAATGGGTCAAGACAAGATATTAACGTGGAAACCTTAATAAGGGAAAACCACGGGAGTTCGCCGAGTCTAAACATAATCACTATAGAGATTGGTTATACTAGAATGAGATTCAGAGGCAATGACCTCGAGCTCTATATCTTCACGAATAGGAGGTTACAACAGAAATAGACTTTCTATGTCTCTCTATCTCTCACACTCTGTAGAACGATAATGATAACAACCCAAAAAACTATTTGTCCTAAGTTATATTTATACTTATATAACATTGGGAATATTTACAAATATGACCTCAATTGTCACGTCTGAACATATTTACTAATATGTTCCTATCTGCTAGTTCATACCGGATCCAGCTGGACTCCTTCCGGATCCATCCGATCCGGTTGCTTCCTTCGTCTCGTCCGGTTCTCATCCAGATCCCATCCGAAGGGACTTGTTTCCCAACACGCTCCGTGTTGCTATCACGTTTGACTTGTCGAAAGTGATCTTATTGTCGGTTGTTCCGGTGGGGCTCGATACGTTGAACCGGCGCCGTGGATTGATTCAACATATTATATTCAAATTGGTCAACGGTATGTGCCCGCGAGTGACAAATAGGGCAGTGGGCACACATGTTGCAATCTATCACTGAGTGAGTTGGGTTAAGACATATTGTGTATTGAATGGCCTGACATAAGCGATACTCTTAGAGTTCTGGTAATGCATGTCGTAAGGATGTCATGGGCATACCTTCTTCTTTGTCTTCCAACTCCATCAATAGGGCCCTTTCGATGACTGTGTTTGCCACCTGGCCCGTAAAATTCTACATTCCCAACATCGTTTGCAAAGGTCCTCCTGTCTAGTTCCGCTTTCCTCATTGAGTGCTGACTCGAATGTGCTTTCGGAGAGGTCTGGGAAGTAGTTGTCGAGGCACGATCTTTCCGTCACACATTCTGCCTCTTTTCGGGATTCAGCCTGAGTCTGTGGTTTAGCTCGGTGGGTTGTTTCTTTGTTGCCTTTGTGGCTAGACGACATCCATCCCCTGATGTTCGGCTGTGTAAATGTCATCGATAACCGGGCCTACCAAAAGTGTTACCGAATTTGATAAACATGGTGCCTGTCCTTCGGGGTTCGGTTCAAGAATATTATGGTTCAGAGAATGGACAATACGTCCTGACCATCTTACAGATGACTATGGGTGTGGTGCATAGTGCGGGTGTAAGCATGGGGACTGTTGAGATTGGGGAGACGACTACAATTGACTTGTTACGTTATTCTATACAATGCTTATACATAAAAAACTCAACATAGATTAATTACTCATAGCACGTGACGCGGCGGACACTGGGAGTCGGGCAAAATAGCAACTATATTCAGAGCTGTATATAATAATTGTATGCTAGTCCTTTACAAGTTTTCCATGCCCTTTATATCCCAGGTCATGGTTGGTTACGCTTGGCGCGTGAACGGTTACATGCATTCGTAACGCTCTATTCTTTCCTACGACTGCCACTATTTCCTCATGATTACCCTACGGTCTATAACGATCACTGCGTCTTTCTTTTTCTTCGCTTTCTTCCCACTTGGCCGACCAAGGCGGCCAACAGTCTGATGTACCAACAATGGTCTCATCCGAGATCAAACCAAACACATGCGTCGTTGGTAGTGTTACCATTACCTAGAACTTCTGTAATGGAGATCAATACAACATGTCATCTAGGGCCCTTAAAGGATTCCAAAGCGACAAAGCAATGTTTTTGGGAAAATAGGCTTTCTCTATACTATGATGGTTTGAACCATGGTAATAAATTATCCTCAAGACCCATTTGTAGGGCAATGGCTTCCTTCCAGCTGGTAGTTCGACCAGCTCCCATGTGTTGTTCTCTTTGATCGAGTCCATCTTGGATCTCATGGCTTGTAGCCATGTGTCGGCATCTGGCGCAACTATGTCTTCTTCGTAGGAGCTCAATTCGCCAACGTCCGTGTAATTTACATAGTCGAGATTGATTGACAGGGTTTAGAGATTGATTGATAAGGTTTCCTTTCCCTTGGTCATTTTGACTTTGTCATTGTTGGCTCTTGTCAATCGTAGTTGAATCAATTTCGACTAGTGGAACTCTTACTCATTCGCAGTCGGTAGGTGTGGTGTCGACTCTTGATAAGGTTTCCTTTCCCTTGGTCATTTTGAGTTTGTCATTGTTGGCTCTTGTCAATCGTAGTCGAATCAATTTCGACTAGTGGAACTCTTACTCATTCGCAGTCGGCAGGTGTGGTGTCGACTCGATCGATTTCGATTGTTTGTTGAATCTCCGATTTGGCTTGGTGTGTTGGTCTTTCTACGATGTGTCTGTCGACTTCGAAAGAGACCTTTTTGCCAACTATTTTCTGATGGTTTTGCTCAGAGAGAATCAAGTCTTCATTGAAGACTATGTCACTACTCTGAATCAATTTCCAGTTCTTTGAGTTTCATAGTCGGTAGCCGAATTCCCCATCGGTTCCATAACCGAGAAATATGCATTTTGTTGCATGTGTTGCCAACGTGGTCCTTTCGTCCCTGGGGATAAATGCATAGGCTTCACATCTGAATATACAGAGCGTATCGTAGGTCGGCTGTTTGCCTAACCATAGTGCATGTGGCACTTCGAGCCTTATTGCTTTCGATGATAATAGATTGATAAGATATATTGCCATCTGCAATGCTTCGGCCCAGAAGTCCAACTTTAGTTGGGTTTGCTCAAGCATTGCTATCACCCTTTCCTGGATCGTTCGGTTGATCTGTTCAACTACTCCATTTTGCATGGGTGTGTATGGAACAGTCTTTTGGTGCCGAATCCCTTTGTCGGATAGATATTGTTTGAAGGCTCAGGAGGTGTATTCCCCTCCATTGTCGAATCGAAGTGTCTCCACTCTGTATCTTGATCGGTTTTCCACTCCATTTGTCCATCGAGTGAAGACCTCGAGCGCTTTGTCTTTTGACCTGATTGAGTAGGCCTAGACCTTCCGTGTACAGTCATCTACAAATGTGATGAAGTATCGAGAGCCTGCTAGTGATTGCTTAGGCATCGGCCCACATATGTCTGTGTGCACGAGCTCTAGGGGCTGTCGTACCATCTCGTAATGGAGAGAGTGGAGGCGTCCGGTCTGTTTCCCGTAGTGACAATGCTCGCAGAAGTCTGTCTTCGTTAGGAGTTTAGGAATGTAGCCGACCGCCGTTAGCCAATCAAGTCTGCCTTGTGAGATATGACCGAGTCGGCCATGCCATAGGTTCAGGTCGATCGATTCGGCTACATTCACATCCCCTTCTAGATTGATCGCCATTATTGGATACAAGTTATTGTACTTGTGTCCGTTTCCGATCTTTAGATTTCCTCGACTGATCATCCCTCTCGACTCACTCAGAGTCGTTCTATACCCGTCTTCGGCTAACATGCCGATGGAGAACAGACTCCTTTTTAGTGGGGGTACATGCCAAACTTGGTGCAGGGTGATTATATTTCCTTCACAATCGGATTGGTACTTTGCCAAATCCTGTAATTCTACACTCCTACCCATTGCCTAGTCGGACTGTGTTGTTGGTGTCAACCGAATAGTTTGGGGTCACGTGGAATGTGCCTAGTAGCCACGTTTGTGCGTCTTGTGCACTGTATAGGACTTCTTCGATCACCAAGTTCTCTAGAGAGAGAATTTGTCCCGATCGAGAGTTGGTAACATTGATTTGGTTGTTGACTATAGAGTGGTTCGAGTCGGATTGTCCTTGGTTCCGCTCGGATCGCTGACCACTCTCTTTCCTCTTGATCGACCAAAAGTTGGAAACGTTGTGACCAACTTTTCTACAATGAGTGCAGAAATCACCTACTCGTCTATTTCTTGACTTTGATCGTTATCGGTCTCCCCTCTTTCTTGATTGATTGGTGTTTCGACCAGATCGTTTGGCTTGTTCTCTCGATCGACTGGTTCGGTCGAGTGATGGGCTTTTGCCGACTTGTCGATGGTGAGTCCCATTGATTTTTGCCGAATATCCTCCATGAGGATTTGGCCGATAGTTTCGTCCAGGTTCAGCCTAGGCAACTATTGGTGAAAGTCGTGCAAAATACCTCCCAACTCGTCGGCAAGCTTGATAGGAGGGCAAGAGCTTTCACTTCTTCTTCGAAGTTGATCCCTTGGGAGGCGAGTTCAGACAACACCCGACTGAAGGTGTTGATGTGGGAGGTTGCTGGATCGGTTTCTCTCATCTTCATGTTGAATAGTTGTCGGATGAATATCAGTTTTGAAGATGCGGACTTCTTCTGATACACAACCTGTAACTTCTCCCACTAAGAGAATATTGTTGTCTCCTTTGCCATATTGAAATAGACGTTTTTAGCCAGGTGCATTCAAATGGTGGAGCGTTCGATTTTGTCTATTGATCTCCACTCTTTGGCTTACATTGAAGTAGGTTTCTCGCTATGTCGAATGGCTTCAACCTGTCTTTTGATGATCAACACATCTTGCATCATGTCCTTCCACAGGGAAAAGTTTTTGTCGTCGAACTTTCAGATTTCAATTCATATTCCAAATGTTGAAGCCATGTTCTTTAGAAGTGACATTTAGTGACCTAGTCTTTTCTTTCAACTATAGGGTTCTTCATCACACTGTCTTTTTTTCTATTGCTGAACAACAAGTCGCTCTGATACCAGTTGTTGGAAAGGGTGTTCGGATAGTGCATGGAAGTATGAGGACTTGCAAGTAGATGTGTGCAACAAATAACACAGATATGCAACAAGGAAGAAAATGGTAGATCGACATAGACTCGAGCTTCAAGGGAAGTTCTTTATTTCTCTATAACTCTCTCTCTACAAGACTCAAGATACAAGATTATGTTTTTACAACGTTAGGTTAGAGCTTATACTTGAAAGCCCTAACTATCGAACGAATCTTCCTTTTATGCCGACAATACATTCACGCCAGAACGTTGAAAGATGAGTGACGAGTGTTGAAAGATCCTCCTCCAAATCGAGAAGGAGAAGTGAAGGAACAATATACCTTCACACCAGAATGCCGAAAGATGAGCTATGAGTGGTGAGAGCTACTCCTCCACAATGTAGAAGCCCTAAAACTAAGAATAGTGAGAGGAAAAGAATAAAAGGAAACCAAATATCCAGAACGTTGAAAGATGAGTGACGAGTGTTGAAAGATCCTCCTTCTCCAAATCTAGAAGGAGAAGTGAAGGAACGATTTACCTTCATGAAAGAATGCCGAAAGATGAGCGATGAGTGGTGAGAGCTACTCCTTCTCCACAATGTAGAAGCCCTAAAACAAATAATAGTGAGAGGAAAAGAATCAAAGGAGACCAAATATTCACGAGTGAGACAAAAATCGAAGTCCTCCCCAAAAGCAAAACTCGATGAAGAAGCCAAAATGTGCCCGCGTTTCCTCCTTTTATAGGGAGAGGGCTTCTTATTTGCATTTAATGCAATTATTCTTTTTTTTCCTCAAAAACGAACAATGGGAATAAATGTTCCTTACATCTCACGGCACTGACCTAAGGCCCCTAGGCAAGTTCAGATTTGGCCTTTACGTATTGTCTCAATCCCTAAGATTAAAAAGAATCCTCCCTTCTTTACACTCTCGATTAATCCTCAAACTTTTATCCTCGCGTGTATAGTACTACGGTACAAACTACCACAAGATAAATTATGGTCATGACCATAATTTTTAATTATCGGATTGTTTTAGAGCATAAATGTTTTGTTTTTAACATCGAGAATTTTCTCTTGTACATATGGTTGTTGGCCGGTGGCCAGAGTATGAAAGACAAGTGGGGGATGAGTCGAAAGCGGAATTTAAGTTATTATTATTAGTTATTAATTAGCTACAATTAAAATAGGGCAGATTTGGAAGAGTTGCACCGATCCGGATCCGAACCGATTCATAACCGGTTGCCGATATGACACTGTTTTGTAAACAGAACCGGATGCCTATAAAAGGATTCGAAGAACGATGTATTAAGGGACATAATTAATATAAGTGAAGTGGTCTTCAGATTATTGTGTATCTACTTACTTTCCGTTTTGTGCTTACTGTATTATCTTACGTATGTAATCAATCCGTGTATGTGTTAAATCTAAAACCGATCCGAAAACAATCGGATAAAGTTATAATTGTGTCGGAAGCATTAACTCCGTAACTAACGGGAACTGGTCGTTCCTTATACGCAACGCTCGGCCACAACCAAGCTTAGAATGATACACAGAAAACAGGTAATAAGACGCGACACAAAGAAGAGGAAAAATTACACAGGAGGTTTACGTGGAAAACCCCAAACTAGGGGAAAAACCACGGCAGCCCACAGGCTGCAAACTGTCACTATGTAAGAATGTACAGAATAGTGAGTTCACGGAGGCAACGACCTCGGACTCACGATCTTCGCCACAGGCGGCGGTTACAACAGAGGCAACGACCTCTCTCTCTCTCTCTCTCTATACAATGTTACGTACTCTCTCTTCTTCTTGCACCAACAAGAAAATGACAACAACAACTTTCTCCTAGTTTGCCCTAAGTCATATTTATCCTAATATGACTTTTCGGCTATTTACAAATATAGCCTCGATGGACTATCAGAAAACATATTTACGAATATGTCTCTTCATCCGGTTCCTCCGTAGTCGGGCACTCCTCATCCGGTTCATACCGGGTCTGCACCATCCGGCCCTCCGTAGCCGGGTACTCCTCATCCGGTTTCGGCCGAGGCCTGTCGGCCTCGGCCGAGTTTGTTCATCGGCACTGTTCTTCTCCCTTCCCATCCGGAGGGACTTGTCTCCCAACAAACTCCCCCTTCACTCCGGCATGGGGTGTCTTACCAGTCCGATTCTCTTCCGGCATGCATCCAGCTTGTCAGGTATCAGCACTTTGGTCAGCATATCTGACCCGTTCTCGGCCGTGTGGATCTTCGTCAGCGCAAACTCCTGGTCATCTACTCTTTCCCGGATCCAGTGATATCTTCGCTGGATATGCTTCGTCCGAGAATGGTAGGCCGCATTCTTAGCAAGGTGGATGGCACTTTGACTGTCGCAATAGAGTCGGTATTCCTCTTGCCAGATACCGAGCTCTCCGAGTTTGTTCATCGGCACTGTTCTTCTCCCTTCCCATCCGGAGGGACCTGTCTCCCAATAGTAACCACCCCTTTGGTGAAGTGATCCGGAAGGACACCTTGTGTTAGTGGCTAGTCCAGTCCAGGATTAACACAGTTTCGGCGACCACGATTCCTAAAGAGCATAGTGGACATCGGGGAATGGATGACTAGACCGACAAACGACCCAATCACCAAACGAGCGAGAAGACTGGCCGAGAGACTGCGGAGGCAGGAGACCTACCAGTAGGTGGCCAAGGAGATCTGGTAGGACTGGTCATTTCCCAAAACGATTCGACGGGTCGCGGAGGTGTCACTCCGGTTGCAGAACCAACAACAGACTGACGAAGGCAGTAGCCTAACTAGTTTATGGCAGGCAGAATCCGTACTGCAAGCCCTCGCCATATACGCCGGCGAAACAGAGACTTTTTCCACCTTTGAGTCGGAATCAGACGGCGAGAACAGTGTGTAGTCAAACTATTGAAGCAGTCACGACACCCCGGATGAACCGGAGGAAGACGGTTTGAAGCAACATTACCCACACCAAATTTAGAAACAACATTACCCACTCTGCCGACCCACAAGTTAAAGCAAGATCAACAATCGGAGGGAACGGCGGAGCATGGAACAACACCACCACTGGACCGCAAATTCGAGGAAAAGAACGATCGCGTTGTCGAGGTTTTCCTCGCGGATACGTGGAATGAGGCGGGACCTCAGGGGTCCTGTACGGTCAAAGAGCAAGAAAGAAAGGAGAAGATGCCCACTACGTGCGAGAGTAGATTCATAGGGACACGGCCCTTCGACGCAAGGACGCGAGTGGGACAGCGACATAGGAAGACACAAACGTATGTATGTATTAACAAACAACAAACAACACAACACAGAGTCGGTTACAACCGAACAGGCCGGCGAACAGATGCCGATACCTGTTCGTAAACGCACAGAAAGGCAGGAGCAGGCTGGAGGTGCTGCCGGAAGCACTCGGGCATTCCTCAAAGCAGCGCGAGCCTCCCGAAACCTGCACAGAAGGAAGCTATGGAGTTTGCGAACCAGAGAGAGAGAGAGAGAGAGAAGCCTTCGCACGCAACCGACAGCACTTCGTCCTCGACTCTCCGCGATCCCTCCTCTTTCGCGACTCCCTCCTTTTATAGGCAGGGAAGGAGCCGTTTCCCCCCCCCCTAACTTCCTACGCACCGAATCTACCTAGGATCTCCTATGTACAACTTAAGGCGCACGTGCATGAAGAGTCGGTTTCTACGCTCCAGTGCACGGATTCCGCTCGTGGACGGTTTTCTTCACGACATCCGCCCCCACCTAACCGCGCATCCACCGGCATGCGCCAAATTGTGTTGGGACGGAGAAAACCGGTCCAGCCTTCATTCCCCGCCCGTCGGTTCTTCCTCGGTTTCGGATCGTTCGTCGTCCCGGTCCAGGTTAACCGGATCCGGCTCGTTGTCGTGACGCTTCTTGAACGCTTTGACCCACTTCCTCGCTACCGGTATCGCCATTCGCGTACCGTCGAGTTCCGCCAGATGGTACGTCCCGTTGTCGTTGGCGCTTTGTACCACGTAAGGCCCGAACCACCTTCTTGCGAATTTCTGTGTCGCTCGGTGCTGGTTCTCAAGGCTGCTGTCGTAGACTAGCACCCAGTCGCCTTCCTCGATCTTCTTCGGTCGGAGCCAGTGCGTTCGGTCGAACCGGGCTTTGTTCCTCATCCTTGCTTCCCGAAGCTTCTCCGCAGCCTGCTCCACGTCCTCCGGTCTTCGCTCGAGTTGTCGTATACGCGCCGCCAGCAGTTCCTCCCTGCTCATCTCGTTTCTCCAGTCCACGGTTGCCCACGAGGAGATCGTACGTTCCATTGGCATGACCGGCTTCTGCCCAAACATGAGTTCTGCCGGCATGAATCCGGTTACCGAACTATGCGTAGTTCGGTCCACCTACAACGCGTAAGGCAGCAGCCGCGGCCAGTTCCCGACTTGACCTCCGCATGCCCGAACTAACGCCTTGACGATTGGTCCGTGTCCGCGCTCCACCTTTCCATTCGCCTCCGGATTGTACGTAGTGGTAAGCGAGAGCTTGACTCCTAGCCGGTCGAACAGCTCCTCGGCCTCTTCGGCGTCCAACTCCCCGCGATCAGCCACAATCTTCCCGACGCACCCGTACCGGCATATCACGTCCTCAATCAGGAACCGACATACGGCCGCGGTCGTTTTGTTCTGAAGGGCCTGGCCTTCTACCTGGTTCGTCAGATCTTCCCGAGCCAAGACCATATACTGCATCTGTCCTACTCCCATCGGCATCGTCACCAGGTCTACCATCCATTTGAAGTGGATGGTCGGAGGGTACGTAGGGTGAAGCTCGTCCCTGTGTCGGACCACGGAGTGCATCTAACAGCTCTCGCAAGTTGTCACGAACCGATGCACGTCCCGGTACAGTCCCGGCCACCAATACCTCCCCTTTATCTTCTCGAACGTGGCCCACGTTCCACGGTGTCCAGCCCAAGGGCTGTCGTGGTAGGCCGTCAGCAGCTCCTCCTGTTCTTCCTTCATCGCCACCACCCGGAGTGGGACGCCGTTCCTCTTCTTCGGGTGCTTCCATAAGTATCTGTCCCGAAGAAAGAATCGGTAAGCTTTCTTCCGGATCCGGTTGGCCTCGTCCTTCGTCCATGACGCATCCGGCGTCATTGTCCTCAGAAACCTACCGATCTGGAGCCACTCGCCGTCGTACTTGCTCTCGTCGAACCCGTTAAGTGCCGGAGTGCTCGGCCCATCGGTCGTCACGTACGCCGCTTCGACGAAGTCCACGCCGACTTCTTCGTCCTCCGAAACCATGCCGCTCTCGTCATCAAACCTCGCCCTTGAAAGCATGTCGGCCATGGCGTTGTCCTTTCCGGAAATGTGCCGTATTTCCGGATCCAGGGACTTGATGTAAGGTATCCACCTGAGCATCGCCAGGTCCGGTGTCGCGCATCCGGAAACCATGCCGAGAATTGGCAGGCAATCCGTCTGGACGATCACTTCCGTCCCGATCAGGTAGTCTTTGTCGGCCTTTACTGCCGAAACGATACCCCAGAGTTCGCGTTTAACCTGGGCGTACCCTCGATGTCGCTCACTGAGGACCTTCGCGCCGAATCGGATCGGGAACCGAATGCCGTCCCCGTCTTCTTGGTTGACGACCCATCCGATCCCGGTCGGACTCGTATCCACCGTTATGTATACCGGGGTACCCTTCTCGTAGACAACCTTCCGGAGCGCCGGTGCTGCCGCAAGAGCTTCCTTCAGCTTCCGGACCGACTGCGTGTGCTCGTCTCGCCACTCGAACTTTCGCCCTTTCTTCAGCAACCCGTATAGCGGCTCCGCAACGTGGGCGTAATGCGGGATCCATATGTGGTAGAATGTGCATGCCCCGAGGAACCTCCGAACTTCCGTAACCGAGCTACAGTCGGTCTTCATCACGGAGATGGCTTCTACCTTTGCCGGAGACGGCTTCCGGCCATACGGTCCACATAGGTGCCCGACCACCAGGATTTCTGATTGCCCGAAGGCCGATTTCTCCCCGGAGAATGTGAGCCTCGCATCCTCTAGCCTTTGTAGCACCTTCTCGCAGTCGCCGATGTGAGTTGCCACGAATCGCCGGCATCCGTCCGGCCCGACTGTCTCGTCCTTCTCTTCCACCGGGCACCCTTTGATAGGGATGTCGTCTAGAAACGGCATGGTGATGTCCGGGATGCAATCCCTCAGTACCTTGTTCATTGCATTCACCATGTGGGCCACCGAGTTGGTCCCTCCTTGCGGCAGGGTACACATTCGCACTAGGCCGAGGGGGGTTCGCATCGTCGTAATGTCTCTACTCTCCACGGCTAGCTGGAACTGGTCGTACCCCGAGTACAGATCACCGACCGAGTAAATCGACCTTCCGGCGAAGGCCTCCGCGAACTCGTCTATGGTCGGTCCGATTCCTACGTTCCGAATGGTCACTCTGTTGACCGGCTGCAGGTCCTGAATGAAGCGCAATGTTCCGTTTTTCTTTGGTACGGTAAACCATCGATTCGAGTATGGCGCACTCGACGGTTCGAGAATACCCATATCGACTTTCTGCCTCAGCAGCCCCATCAACTCCGGGATGTGAGCTCTTGGTACCGGAATCGGCTTGAGATTCCACGGCACATGCGTTACTATGAATATCACCATCGGCTCCACGATCGTCGGGTCTACGCACCCGATTTCTTCCGGCGAGAATGCGAAGGCTTTCCCGTGCCTTCCGAGCATTTTCCGAAACCGGTCTTCCTCCGCAGGCAGTAGGAACCCGCCCCCACCGATCCTGAGCTCCCGGAGCGTCCCGTCGGTGAAGGTGTGTCCTATGCAGGCCGGGTCTCGTAAACTGGGGTCCGATGCCACCCCTCTGATTCGGGACTCGCTGCCCTCCGGCAGGGGTGCCGCGACTGGCCTTACCTTCCGGTCCATAGTCTTGTACTTCGTGCTAACTCGGGCCGTCCGATCCGACCCGAGCCCCTGACTGAAGTTCGCGATGACTTCGTACATCTCTTCGGAACATACCGGTATCGTCCGGTCTTCGTTAAGGTCTTCTCCGGCTACCTTCCTCAGCATTCCCAAGGTGTCGTCGAAGGAGACCGCCTCCACGGCTCCGCTGATTTCCTCGTCCGGGCCGAGAACTCCGCACGCTCGAAGTCGCACTTCCGCCCTTATCTTTTCTCGGCCGACGATGCCGACTATCATACACCCTCCATTGTTGGAGAAGCAAAATTTCCTACCTATCGTACAGTCGTGGGGTCTTTCCCGAGTGTCCGGACTGTCTCGGCCCCACGCCTTGGCAGCCCTCTCTAAAAATCCTCCCGGTTCTCGCCACCGAGGGATTCGCGGTTCCTCTCGTGGTTCGGTCTCACGGTCAGAAATTGGACCGAAGCCCGTCCTGGCTTTTGACCCTTGCGTAGGCCGAACCGTTGTCTAGCACCTTGGTCTCCATTCGAGCCGCCGTGATGTATGGTTCCCCTAATATGACCGGGTGCGAGGACGTCTCCTGTACGAAGAAGTGCTGGTCAATCTCGACGTCGTCGATCTTGACTCGCACGTTCGGGCAGGCCCCATGCAGTTCCTTGGTGGCGCGCGTCGCCGCCCGTATCTTCCACCCGTGCTTGGTGTTGATCGGCCACTTCCCCTTCTTATAGAAGTCCATGGACATCAGCTTTATTTCCGAACCGTGGTCCACCAGTGCCACCACCGGTTCCTGAACCTCTCCGATCTTTACCGGGGTCTCCGTGGTCGCTCGGCCCCAGTGTGGCCTCGAATAGTGGCTCTCCGCCCACTCATCTGCCAGCGCCGAGTCGTCGATGTGCGTCGTCCGCACCTCTACCGGTCTTTCCGGATTTGTCTCCGTCGACAGCCTCTTCCGTTTCACCAAGTCTACAATGGAGTCGTGGAACTCCTTCTTGGCGATCCCTAACACCTCTCGCAATGTCAGCTCCACTTTGCTGTCGAGGATCCGTTCTTCTAGGACCTTTCGTAGGTCCGTAGTCCTTTCTATCTCCGTCCCCAGTCGGTATCCGCCCTTCCTGGGGTTATCTTGCGAGCTGGACCCGCCGGCATCGTTCCGTCGTTGCCCGAATCGGGTCTCGTATCGTTGTGAGGGCCCAGCCGCTCCGGCTTTCCCCACTCGCTTGTCTTCTACCAGAGCCTCGTAGTTCTGGCAGGCGGCTTCTACGAAGCCCGTCTTCTCCTCGACCGGATCGCTCCACCCCGTTATTTCCCGGACCCGTCTCTCAGCGCGGTCCGATTCATCCTTCTTCAACCGTGCGCCGGCAAGACCTTGCATCATTGCCGACCAGAATCCGTCTTTGCCCTCCTTTCGGGCCTCGCTGCCCCCGACCCGAATGCCGGCCGACGCCGAGTAGTGGATGGCCTCCACGTGTCGGGCCGCTGCCTCTTCCATCAGTCTCTTCATACCTCCTCGTCCGTCGTTTCGGTTTAGGGTCCTTCTGGTGTCGCCGGCGTGCACCCGGCCTTCCCACAGGTACACCACCCGGTTCCTCAATGCTTCTGCAAAATCGCCGCAGTCCTTCCGGATGTGGCCGACCTCGTCGCACCACATGCACCAATTCCCTACTGCTGGCCGTCGGTCACGAGCCGGTTCGCCGCCTTCCCTTCAAGCCTGGGCGATCTGGAGATCCTTTATCGCCCGCGTCAACTCCTCAAGCGCTGCTCCTCCGGACGAGCCATTGACCATGCCGGTCGAAGCCGGACCGGTTTCGAGCCATTCCCGGGTCTCTTCCCTTCGCACTTGCGGTGCCGGTTCAAGCCTCCTTGTTGTGACAGAGCCTGCACCTGCCGCCCCGTTGTCAGCCCATTCTCGCCGTTTATCGAAACGGCCACAGACTCTCTTAACCGCAGCCCAGTCGGCTGTCAGCCCGTCCTCGGTCTCCAGCAGGGAGCCGACTTGGTCCCGGTCCCGCTCGTCCACCGACTTGACGAACAGTAGGACCCGACTCGTATCCAGAACGGTTCGGTCAAGCGCCGAAAGGCGCGCAAAGCGTTCTTCGAACTCCCGGAGGAGTGCCGTCGCGTTTCTTCCCTTGCCGGGGAACTCCACCCATTCCATGAAGTCCCTTTTCGAAAGCCGGAGCGCGTCGTCCAGCCCGTATTTTTCTAGGAGTCGGCCTTCGAACTCCTCCCAGGTACGGCTCTCCGCCTGCACCTCGAGCACCTCCGCATGGATGCTCGGCATCGTCACTCGAGGAAACCCGGCAAGACGCCAAATACTTCGTGGCATCCTTTCCGCTGAACCGGCCGATCGTACCGACGACCGCCTCAATGGCTCTGTCGAGGGCGCCGGAGCCCTCGCGTGCGCTCAGTATCCGATCCACGGCTGAAGCCATGGCCTCTGCAAGATCCGACCCTTTCATCTTCTGCTCTTCTACCGCCTCCTTCACGTCGGGTTCACCAAGATGTCGAGGTTTTCCTCGCGGATACGTGGAATGAGGCGGGACCGCAGGGGTCCTGTACCAAAGAGCAAGAAAGAAAGGAGAAGATGCCCACTACGTGCGAGAGTAGATTCACAGGGACACGGCCCTTCGACGCAAGGACGCGAGTGGGACAGCGACACAGGAAGACACAAACGTATGTATGTATTAACAAACAACAAACAACACAACACAGAGTCGGTTACAACCGAACAGGCCGGCGAACAGATGCCGATACCTGTTCATAAACGCACAGAAAGGCAGGAGCAGGCTGGAGGTGCTACCGGAAGCACTCGGGCATTCCTCAGAGCAGCGCGAGCCTCCCGAAACCTGCACAGAAGGAAGCTATGGAGTTTGCGAACCAGAGAGAGAGAGAGAGAGAAGCCTTCGCACGCAACCGACAGCACTTCGTCCTCGACTCTCCGCGATCCCTCCTCTTTCGCGTCTCCCTCCTTTTATAGGCAGGGAAGGAGCCGTTTCTCCCCCCCCTAACTTCCTACCCACCGAATCTACCTAGGATCTCCTATGTACAACTTAAGGCGCACGTGCATGAAGAGTCGGTTTCTACGCTCCGGTGCACGGATTCCGCTCGTGGACGGTTTTCTTCACGACAGCGTACCAACGCCACCACCAAACCGGAAGACAGAGGAAGAAGAGGATCGGATACTGATGTCATCCCTAGCACAACCGTCCGAAGAAGACATCATGACGTACCCATACGCAAAGTACCGAGATAACCCATACGCGAAAGCCCACGTGTTTGCCTTCTTGCAGACATGGGAAGCTAACCATGTCTCGCAATGCTTCACGGATGTGGAAGGCGAACGTTCCAAGATTGTGGAATTCGGCATGACACTGGACGGACCGACAACATGGTGGCATGCAAAGCACATGCCCTGTAGATTTGCCACATTTGATACCCTCAAAACTAAATTCCTGCGATTGTTCCACCGACAGGTAGAATAGAGAGAATTGGTTAGCCAATTCTACACGACGTATCAGGAGAAACAGGAAACGGTCCCACAGTTTGTCATCCAGTTCTAGACGTCGCACAACCAACTAACTCGAGCACCTCTAGAAGATGAGGCGAAGTCAGTATTTTTGGTTGCACTCTGGGAACCCCTCCGAACAATGTGCACGGTACTGGATTTCTGGACTAGTTCCCTGATTTACAGATAGACATAAATTGGTGGTAACATCACAAAACACGGAGCCGACACCAACATTCTTCTCCAACCCAGAGAAAGGACCGACAATAGTGGACACTAGTAGTCCAGCGATAACAGTTATTGTAAAAGAATACGTGTGCGAAAGTGTATGCGTAATAAGACACTGAGCAAACGGTTCAGAACTACGACAGTTCGGTAAAACACAGAAATCATAGAGAAGGAGAGGGAGAGACAAAGAGAGAGAGAGAGAGCACAAAACGTAACTATATTAAAAAATAATTCTCTATATGTTCTCCGTACATACTTCTGACTATCGGGCTGACACAAGTACTTACAGTACTTGATTGCTCATAAATGAGCATCCTACACTTACCCCCCAAATTATTCCTTACAAGGAATAACATTCTAACGTTCTCTTGGTTTACATACCGCTACGGCCATATTTTGCACGCGGTTTTACGTACCTAGTCTACGCAGTGGGTTACGCACCCATTTACGCTCCCAATGCTGAGCTTGTCTCTCAACACTCCCCCTCAAGCTCAACTTGAGGTTCCATATGCTTTTCCGTATCTTCGCTCCGGCCTCTCTTGGCTTCATGCCTCGCTCGCACTCCTCGACCTGTTCAATTCTGCTCGCTTCGATCCTTTCGGTCGGTTTTTCTGCTCATGCGGCCTTTCTTAGCTCCCTTGCTATCACGGTGTTGGCGCCTCTTTCGCTGCCCTTTTATCCGCTTGGCCCTCAGTTGATTCATTCCGATTCATTCCTGCTTTCACCCGAATCGAACATTTCCGATTCATTCCCGCTTTTACCCGAATTGGCTGTCTCCAATTCGCCTTCTGTCTTCAGGCCCATGTCTTAGTCTTGGACTTTACAGCTTTCTTGGCTTTGTTTCCCCTTTGTTCGGGTATCTTCGGCTCTTCCTCGCGATTACGGCCCCTGTTCTCTTCTTCGGCTTCTTCAGCCGACCAGAAATTGAATTCTTCATCCAATTTGGCATCGCGGTTACAACCGCTCCTTTCACGCTCTTGTTCCTGTTCCTATCTCCCCCTCAAGTTCGGCATGTCGAGGTGCCGCAAACCCAGCTCAACCAAGAAATGTCGTAACTTGTCGAGACCAAGGGGCTTGGTGGAGATGTCAGCAATCTGCCAACTCGTCGGAACATACGACAGTTCAACTTCACTAGAGAGGACACGCTCGTCGACAAAATGGTAGTACACCTCAATGTGCTTGGTCTGAGCGTGGAATATAGGGTTTTTTGCAAGGTGGATGCTGTTGAGGTTGTTGCCATAGATCGTCATTGGATCGGACACCTCTACATGTAGATCCTGTAATAGTCGTTTCAGCCAAATGACTTCACACGTAGCGACAGTCGTCCCTCGATATCCGGCCTGTGTGCTTGATAGTGCTACTATCAACTGCTTCTTACTACTCCACGCGATCACCGCACTTCCCAATGAGAATGCGTATCCGGATAAGGATCTATGATCATGGGCATTTCCAGTCCAATCTGCATTCGTGTGGCCGACTAACTACTCGACTACATCTGCACGATACAATAACGCAAGGTCTTTCGTGCCGCTAACATATTGTAATATCCTTTGCGCGCACTGAAGGTGTTCAGTCGTGGGTAGCAACATAAATTGATTGATCATTCAGACTGGATAGCTGAGGTTGGGCCGAGTGATCGTCAAGTAGATGAGGCTTCCGACGATCTTTCGAAACCGTGTCGGGTCGCACGCCTTTCCCGAATCTTGGCGAAGCTTTACATTTCTATCCAGAGGGGTCGAGATGGGATTACAATCTGCCATCCCGAACTTGGAGAGCATATTCAGCACGTAATGACGTTGACTGATCAATATACCTTCGGGGGAACGGATCACTTCGATCCTAAGGAAGTAATGAATATTGCCAAGATCCTTCATTTCGAACGATGCCGCAAGTTGAGACTTTACACGGCTGATTTCTTCCAGGTCGGCATGGCGATGACTAAATCATCAACATAAAGTAAAAGACAAACCGGTCCATGTCGACCTTGCCGAACGAACAATGAAGAGTTCGACTTTGATGTCGTAAACTCCATTCTATGCAACCGTTGCGTAATCTTCGCGTTCCAAGCTCGCGGGGCTTGTTTAAGTTTGTATAACGCCTTCTTCAATCGACAGACTACCAAAATGTTCTGTTCAAATAGAAATCCGGGGGGTTGTACCATGTACACTTGTTCCTCAAGATCACCTTGCAAGAACACAATCTTTACATCCATCTAATATAGATGTGACCCATTCCTTGTAGCTACGACTAGCAGAACTGCACGGTAGTCATCTTCGCAACTAGGGCAAAGGTCTCGTCGTAATCTATGTCGTGCTTTTGCGCGTAGCCTTTCGCAATCAAACGAGTCTTATATCAGTTGACCGAGCCGTCGGTGTTGTATTTCACCTTAAACACCCATCTGCATCCAATTGGCTTAACACCTTTAGGTGCGTCAACCAAGTCCCAAGTCCCATTGTCCGATAATCTGTGCATCTCTTCCTCCATCGCGGCACACCAGTTTGCGTCTTTAGCCACTTCTGTGTAGCTCTCCGGCTCAAGTTGTCGTAGTGTATTCCACACACTACGTGAAAACCATAAAATAATATATCCGAATTTAGATACATATAAATAAATAAATAATATATCAAAAGAATTTATCACGTGCATAGGGCAGGATTCGAACCATGCACCTCCACGTAGATAAACCCCAACTTTACCATTGTAATAACTTATCTTTAGTGTTATAAATATAGATTTAATACGTATAAGACCTTTATTTACACATACCTTTATTAAAAGGTAAAAATCATGTATTCTTTAGAGTGTGAATATTTTATTTACACGTGACATTAAAAGTGACTCATGCACATCTAGCGTGCACGAGCCCTATATTTAGGAAATGACAAAACATCACATGCACATTTAGTGTGCATGGGCACTTTAGGTGAAAAAGCATGAAGCCATGCTTAGCCTCTTCCATCTTTATATAAGGAGGAGAAAAATATGTATATGGTTGTTGATTAAGATACAAGGGGATCAATCTAATATATTCGTGGGATTCACGAATTTTGCCATCTAATTGCTCTTATAATCTAAATATTGTTTTAATTACACTAAACTCGTGGGATTCACGAGATTGCTATCTTACTTCTCTTTCCACTATTCATATCTAGCCTTAAGTTGTATTCCTCTTCCTCCTAGTCAAAAACCTCGGTGGTTCCCACCCGACTCACGCAACGATCCGGAGCCGAAGGGCACGACAACGTACTTCCGCCACATGTGTCATGTACACGTAATGGTGCACCATGTATTCATTGTACCCTTACCTCTTTACGAGGCTCTTTAGGCAGGTAGATCGGCGTAATTCGTGATTACCTGATTTCACGACCTTTTCGGTCAATTTCGACCCCTTCCGCGGAGGTTTCTTCTCGATTGGTCTGAAGTCAGATTCACTCCGATCTAACTTAGCACTGCCGAAATCGCATTCCGACATTTTCTTCTTCCCTTTTTCTTTATGCGTAAACCGTCTCCTCGGTTATTTATGCGGGGACAACACGGCCGAGTCTCCATTACTCGCCAACTCTTCATTTGGTTGATCATCTCGGCCGAACCCCTGATTTCGCCCACTTAGCCGAAATGAGATCGGACTCTCCGTCAGAGCTCTGATATCCTCATCACGCCGAGGCATCTCAGCCTTGCTAACCTCTTCTTCAGAATTCAGAATGGAATCATGACGTATTGGAGGTGAAGGCAAGTACCACGAAGCGGACTCGTCGAACACAACATCTTGACTTACGCGAACTTCCTTTGTTTGGGGATTATAGCACTTATACCCCTTCAGCTCGTCTGAATAACCGACCAAGATACACTTCTCAGCTTTCGCATCCAACTTCCTCCTCTTCTCCTTCGGCACATGCACATATGTTGGGAAATCGGTCTCTCCGGTTGGGATCCTATGATGAATAAAGAGGACTCGGTGAGAACCGGAAGAGAAGACATATTTGTAAATATGTTTTCAGTAAGCCTATTGAGGCTATATTTGTAAATAGCCCTAAGTTCATATAAGTATAAATATGACTTAGGGCAATCACTTTGAAAATGGTTGTTGTTGTCATACTGTTGTAACTATTGTACAGAGAGCGACAGAGAGAGAGATTGTGAGATACATAGATATACTCTTTTGTAACCGCCGGTTGGCGAAGATACAGAGCTCGAGATTGTTGCCTCCGAGGCTCTGATTGTACCTTTCTCCCATAGTGATAGTTGGAGTCCGTGGACTCCCGTGGTTTTTCCCTATTCGGTTTTTCCACGTAAACATCTTGTGTCATTTCTGTGTACTCTCTTGTTCTTTCCCATTTCTGTGATTCAATACTTGGTTGTGGCCGAGCGATATTCCGCACTATTCCTGAGAACATACACAATGCTGCTGACAATCCTCAAGAGTGCCAAGTTCAGCCTCTTTCCGAAATACAACTCGTGTGGCTACACTCCTCCATTAGTAGAGGTCCGATTCTACAAGTAAACAGCCATCCTTACGGGTCCAGCCCAATAAAACTTCGGCATATGCTTCTCTTCAAGCATTGCCCTAGCAGCTTCTTCGATAGTCCGATTCTTCTGCTCGGCCACGCCGTACTACTTTGGCGTATATCTACATGAGAATTCGTGTCGAATTCCCTCTTTCTGTAGATAACTCGTGAACTGGTCCGAGAAGTACTCCTTCTCGCCATCGAACCGTAGGCACTTGATCTTACGCCCTATTTCCCTTTCCGCAAGGTTTTTCCCCTTCAGGAACCACACGAAGACTTCGCTCTTTTTCGTGATCAAGCACGCCTAGGTATGCCGAGTGAAGTCATCCATGAAGGTTACAAAGTAATGACCTCCACCAAGACTCATCTTCTGTGCCAGTCCCCACACATCCGAATGGATCAAATCTAGCAGATTTCGACTACGATTACGCTCATTGGGGAATGGAAGTTGGTGTTGCTTCCCGAGTTGGCAGGCTTCGCAAACTTGGCCATTACGGCCCCGAAACTTCGGCAAGCTGAAAACAATGTTCTTCGTTTGCATTTCACGAAGCCGTGGGAAGTTAACGTAGCTGAACCACTTGTGCCATAGGTCGATGTCCGACTCGACCTTCTGTCCTTTAGCGAATAGCGCGATTCCGGCTTGATTGGTGTCGAGGATGAACATCCTCCCTTCATGACGCCCTTGCACGATAATTTGGCCTTCCTCTTCGATGTAGCACCCAAGGTGCGTGACTCTAACTTGCGTCCCTTGGTCGACAATCTGACCAACCGACACCAGGTTCTTGGTTATTATCGGTGTCGTGTGATTTTTCACACAGAATATGAAAACTAGTAAAATAATTATTTAATATTAGGTTAATGAGTTGATATGGAGAGATGGACTTCTTCAAGAGCTTCCGAACGTATTTTACGACACATGAAACAAACAACTAAGTATCAAGTTATGTAAGTATAAAGTTTTAGAAGATTGAGAAAACAAAACTAGGAGATATCCCACATAGAAAGGACAACAATGGATCCCACAGTATATCAAGAAAGCCATAACCTATTATTTTATGTCTGTGTGTGAATCACAGAATGTTCAAGGTGACTTGAGCTAAATTGTGTGGATGAGTAGCTCTGACGGCGCAATGTCTGTCATGTGCATGGTTCAGATGGATGGTCGCGTGTGGTCGTGTGGACATTTCGGACAGACTCATGGCTTGACAGTTCCATCGCAGGTGCACGGTTCAGAAGAGACGCACGACTCAATTGCGGGATGCGTGCATGGGTCGGTTGGGATGCAAGTTCCAATGCATAGGCTGAACTTTATGTTGGATCATGTGACCGAATTATACGAATGGTCGCATGCAACTGAACGGTTCAGACGGACGATCGTGTGCGGTCGTGTGGACGTTTTGGACGGACTCACGACTTGGCGGCTCCATCGTGGGTGCACGGTTCGGATGGGTCGGGACAACACATGGATCGGCTGGGAAGTAAGTATGAATGCATGGGTTGAAGTTTATGTTGGATCATGTGGCCGAATTATACGGATGATCACATGCAACGAAAAGAAAAAGCCATGCAACTAAAAGTAGAGGCCATGCAACTAAAAGTGGGCATGCAAACTAACATTGGAGGAGGATCAACAATGACCACCGTATATGTTCCTCTCTTCTTCTTTTTCTCTTCTTCCCTCTCCCATTCGTTGGGGAAAAAATAATCTCTCATATTGATATCGGACCACTCCTTACATGGTTGTTGGCTCCTTTCTTTCAAGAATGATCTTTTATATTCATATACAATCCATTGTAACATGATTCTAGAATTATAAAGAATCTATTTTCTTTTGCATGAAACAAACGTTTTCTCCCACGTACTTGTCTTATGTTTAAATCTTGCTTGTGTTGTACGGGTGAGCACTAATTCCTTCCAGTCCATAACCCGTGCGGTACCACCTCACGATCCGCTCATAGTGACGGATTTTCACATCATAATTAAGTGATGAACCCGACGTGAAGAGGCGGTAGAGAGGATATCAAGTGCGACAATAGCGGAAGTCAAGGAGAGGAATTAACGAAAGGTAATGGTGTCTATCGTGGAATACATGCTAAAGGTGCGAGATCGAGAGGCTTTAATCGACAATGCTGTTGATTGGACAGTCGAGATAGCTGCACAATTTGGTGGAAAGAACATCACGGATTTCATTGCTACCTATCAGAACGAGATGCAGTAGAGGGATGTCAACGATCTCAAACAAATTTCTAGCTGCAAACATGTGGTGGAACCAGGGATCCGCGAACGCGTCATGGTGATCCAAAACAAGCACACAACTTGGGCAGAGTTCAAAAAGGTGCTTCTCGCTGATTACATGCTTGAAGACGCATCACAGATGACTCAGCATACGCTAATGATTTGGATCGAGAAGAAAGGGAAGAATCTATGTGCGTCGAGAGTATATGCGGAATTTGACCAGAAGTACAACCGACTTCCGAGTGTTGATCAACGAGTTCTCGATGGAGATAAAGTCTTGTTATTCCTAAAGGCGGTGGATGCGAAAGACCGGCGAGAATTGGGCAGTTTTTTGGAGGATGAAACGCAACCAAATGGCTTGGTAGCGGATTGGGTGGCAGAGAAGAAGTCTTGTAGCCGTCTTGATAAGCGTCGACAATGGCAAGAGGAAACTGATACGGAGAATCCACAATTGTGGAGGAGGAAGGCACCTGTGACGGTCGAGCCTAACAAGTCGATCAACAATTTCGACAAGAAAGCGATGGAGGACTCTATAATCGAAGAGTTATCCAAGAAGTTTGAAGCGGTATCGTTGGCCAACTACGGTCGACGCAGGCCCAAGGGAAAAGAAGCGTACAGATATGTGTGGTGCGACAGCTTTGAGCACTCGCGAAGGGAGTACATTGATTTGCAAGACACGATTTGCAGGAATGTCGTCTATTTGGACGGCAACATGATTCATTCAATTGAGACCTGGAAGCCACTATGAGTGAACTTCGGAAGAGGCGAGCTAGAAAAGATCGTGGAGGATGATGACGCAAGGCATGTGGAAGCTATGTACTATGCCTCATCGGCCGGGATACGAGTTGGAAGAGAGAATCTAAAGGCGATCAAGCCGGGAGCTTGGTTTTGGCTACAATCTTCGAGTGTGAAAAGAAAGGCAAAATCGATTTCAAGGATCTAAAACTTGCTAATCGGAATGCGTGACGAGTTATCGGATGGTTGGATCCAATCGACGATAACACAAGCTTTGTGGAGGTTGTGTGTGACAACTATGAAGCTCTTGTCAAACAGAAGAGGAAAAGAACTGATGAAGAAGATGGCACATCAAAGCATCACAATACGAGGGACGTAGGGAAAGAAGGGCAAGCCCAACCTACGCCGCGAAAAGGGATAGGAGAAACAAGCATGAAGCCTGGTGGATCGAGCCAACCTTCTCGGATGGAAGTGGATGAATCTGTGAAGAAAGGAAAAGAACGAGCGGCACCGACTTACAAGCTAAGGTCAGACATAGAACAAACAACTAACTTGCGGAAGGTCCTTGAAGAGAAGGTTTTAGACAGTCATGTCGACCTTACTTTGAGAGAACTGCTTCGGATCGCTAAGGAGTTCCATGATACTATCGTGGACTTGAGTAAGCGGAAGCGGTAACATTCGGATGAAGAGGAGGAGAAAACAAGTGCCATAACCATGGAAAGATCTAAAGAGGACGAGGAAGAAGAAGTGATGGCAGACAACCATTACTCTCGGCCGCATTGGGCAAGAGTGACAACGGAGACGCCGGTGAAGATCGGGGAGAAGAAAGAGACCATTGTAGCCTTGATTGACCATGGTTCGTAAATCAATCTCATGTCAATCGAGCTCTACAAGAAAGGAAGATGGCCAATTAATATAAACCACGGATGGAAGATTCGAGTGGAAATGAAGGCCATGGAGGAATTGTACGGAGCTTTCCCCAATGTTAAAGTCACGATCGGGGATGTGGAGATGGATCAACACTTTTTTGTGCATGACTCGACTTTGCATCCTTTCATCCTTGGACAACCGTATATCACATCGTCCTGTCATCCTTCGCGCGAGTCAAGAGCCTTGACAATCAAAGATCTGTTTAATTCCTGACGGTGCAGGCTAATCACGAAAGGAACCGAGATAGCCTTGGAGGCAAATCCTTGGATTTTTAGAGCAGACTATTGAAGCGTGGGGCACAAATAGTCTGAGCAATCATAAGTCCCCACAAGGAAGCAGAATGTGTGGATTTCAAGGAGAAGCAACATGGGTCACACCTAGTGGCGCATGTAAACTAACACTACTTAACAAGAAGTACAAGCGTCGGATACAAGACTTTGAGCAGGCGTTGAAAGAAGGAAGCATAATAGGAGAAGAAGAATTTGTGACTCATATTCTAGAGGAAGCCTCATTTAAAAACACCATCGGCGAAATCGAGGAAGTCGTGGACTTGAGCTATCCTCATGATCAATGCGTGATTTCGGTTAACTTCGTCAACATGTACACTATCATCGATGAATATCATCGAAGCATCTTGATGGAGGAAGCTGACGTCAACATAAAATATAAAATGGTGGATAAGAAGATCAAGCCAATTGCGGTTCCACTATCAAAAGATAGCTAGCAAAAGATGAAGCAAGTTGCTAATGATCCAAGCTTAAGGGATCCAAAGGCAATAGGTCATGTCTTCACCGAAGAGACAAAAGGAAAGTTACAAGTTGGAAGGGAGGATTTCCTCCTCCCTAAAGAGGAATAAGTGTTCCGTAGAATGCTTGAGCGACATGGGAAAGCCTTCGCCTTCTCCCACAAGATATCGGATGTGGCGATCCGAATATGATAGAGCCGATGGTGATATTGACGGTATCACATCTACCTTGGAACCTCAAACTGACACTGGTTCCAAGAGCTCACATTCCGAAGTTGATTGAGCTTCTAAAGGATGGGAACTCTTGAGCCGTCGAATGCTTCCTACTCCAATAGATGGTTTACGGTGCCGAAGAAGAACGGGTCCTTACGCTTTATTCAAGATCTCCAACCCGTCAACAAGGTGATGATTCGAAATGCCGGAATTGGTCCAAGCGTGGATGAATTTGTTGAAGCCTTTGCAGGAAGCTTGCCGTTGTAAAGGCTCTAGTGAAAGCTTGCCATAGGAAAATAGGAGAATGGCCACGTCTATTGCCATTTGCACTATGGGCTGACAAGACTACACATAGCACAGTGACGGGATACGTGCCGGAAGAGCTCATAGCACGGTGACGGGATACATGCTGGAAGAGCTCATATTCGGACAGAAACTGATAATGCCAGTAGAACAAAGTATTGTTTCATGGTTTGCATTGCCATGGCAAGATGAGATAAGTAGAGAAGATCTTCTAGCATTGAGGATTCGACAGTTGGAGCGGAAGTTGGAAGATATTGAAGTGACTAAAGCGCGGCTAAAGAATGCAAGGCTGAAGAACAAGAAAGACTTCGACAAACGACATCAATTTCGTCCGAGGAAAATTGTTGAAGGAGATTGGGTGCTGGTCTACGACAGTCGCCTAGACAACCAACATAGTACGACTTGAAATTTTTCACAATGATGGTTTGGACCATATGTGGTGAAGAAAGTGGAAGATAATGCAACATATCGTTTAGTAGAACTGAATGGTACACCACTTGCTTTGCCAATTTCAGGAAAGAGAATCAAGATCTTTAAGAGAAGAGAGGCCCCAAATCTTGAAATCGAAGCTCTGGACGATGTAGGTTTGACCATCGAGGTTGAAAAAGAATAATCAAAAGACGAACCTCACTACAATTGGCACATATTGGCTGATGTGCCAGTTTGGTGGGGGTGAATGTCATGTGATTTTTCACACATGATATAAAAACTAGTAAAATAATTATTTAATATTAGCTTAATGGGTTGATATAGAGAGATGGACTTCTTGAAGAGCTTTCGAACGTATTTTACGACACATGAAACAAACAACTAAGTATCAAGTTATGTAAGTATAAAGTTTGAGAAGATTGGGAAAACAAAACTAGGAGATATCCCACATAGATAGGACAACAATGGATCCCACAGTATATAACGAAAGCCAAAACCTATCACTTTATATCTATGTGTGAAGCATAGAATGTTGAAGGTGACTTGAGTTGAATTGTGTGGATGAGTGGCTTGGACGGTCACATGCAATCGTGTGCATGGTTTAGACGTTTCAGATGCATGGAGTTACGTGCACGGTTCGGACGACCGGTTACATGCAGTCACATAGACGTTTTGGACGGATTCACGGCTCGGTGGGTCGGTCGTGATGCACGGGTGAATCAGTATGCAAGTACGAATACACGGGCTAAACTTTATGTTGGATCATGTGGCCGAATTATACGGACGGTTGCATGCGACTAAAAGCCATGCAACCAAAAATGGGCATGCAAAGTAACATTGGAGGACGATCAACAAGGAACTCCGTATATGTTCCTCTCTTCTTCTTTTTCTCTTCTTCCCTCTCCCATTCCTTGGGGAAAAAATAATCTCTCATATTGATATTAGACCACTCCTTACATGGTTGTTCGCTCCCTTCTTTCAAGAATGATCTTTCATATTCATATCCAATACGTTGTAACATGATTCGAGAATTATAAAGAATTTATTTTCTTTTGCAAGAAATGAACGTTTTCTCCCACGTACTTGTCTTATGTTTAAATCTTGCTTGTGTTATACGGGTGAGCACTAATTCCTTCCAGTCCATAACCCCGACAGTTCTGCCTCACGATCCGCTCATAGTGACGGATTTTCACGACAACGGGACATGCAACACGTTCATAAGTTTCCCTTTCTGCCCAACGTGGCTGAGAGGAACTTCTCTGACATGTTCGATGGTATGCAGAGTGACGTCTCCCATTTCGACCACTCCTTGCTTTTCCGGTTTCTCCATATACGAGAACCATTCCTCATGACTCGTCAGATGAATTGACGCTCCAGATTCAACATACCACGCTCGATTTCGAGGTGTTCATGGCCATCGAATTGGCCTTGTGATTCATTACGAAGGTTGGGCCCGATCCATATCCGGCTCGTTCTGAGCCTTCGGCGTAGTGCGATTTCTGACGCCTTCCTACGTCTCTTCTGCTTGGTTCGGCTTTGTCTGAATCAGCTCTCTTCTTCCAGGACTCGCTCTCTCTATGGCCTTTCTTGCCACAATAGCAGCATTCCATCGCGGCCTTCTCTGGACAGCTTCCAACACCGATGTGACTCCCCCTGCTTCTAGAGGGTTCGAAATTGCTTCCAACATTTCGATTATGCCGCACGTTCTGCTCTTTTCGGCCACCTCCATTGCGCGTCGATCCGCCTTGTTCGCCATCACTACGGGGCCTATCTCCCTCTGTGTACATCATCTTGTTCTCAGTGTGCGTACTCGTTGACGCACCCGTGTGATTTTCCTTCACGAGCAATATCAACTGAAGCTCAAAGAACGAAGGTGTAATCTCCCTTGTGCAGATCGTCGTTTGGAACTACGCTTCGAACTTTGACACTAACATACCAAGATAAACCTACACCATTTCATCCTCCTTGACGTTCACGTTGACGGAGACAAGAGAGTCACAGATCTCCTTGATTCGGGCCGTGTAATCGGCCATAGACAGATCTTCTATCGGACATTGTTGAGCTCCTTTCTGAGCTGCAGCTTCTTGGCCGTTGTGCTAGCGGCGAAAAAAATTCTCTTGAGATTCGCCCACGGGTCCTTTGGTGTCTTAGCATCCCGAATGTAGCTCAATGTCATAACTAGACTCGAACCCATAACCTTTTGTTACACGGGTCGAGACTTTACCATTAGGGTATGAATTGTAATTTGAAGGATATTATTTTCATTTAGGTTTTATTGGGAAATTGATGTATATTCCAGATTTCTCTGGAACATTCTAGAAACTTCAGGAGTATTCCTGAAGACACTATAAAAGGAGGCGCAAGGCATTAGTTCGAACCAAATCGGTTCAACGCCAGTCTTAAGCCTTCTAACTACTGTTGTATATCTTCCGTCATATAATACATATATCTTTCGCATCATCATTCTCTCTCTCTCTCTCTCTCTCTCTCTCTCTCTCTCTCTCACTCATTCCTTCTCTCAAAGTTCGACACCTCTCATAGTACTAATCCTTCTTTTAGTACTAATTCCTTCTCTGCCTTAATAGAGTTCCTGACAGTTTGAACCGATTTTGGTCTACTAGTCTCCCTCTTCCTTCTGTCTCCCTCCTTTCCTACTAGTCTCTTATTTCCCTTTTCCTTCATCCCATGGCCACCGTTAGCGCTGAAGAGTATCAATCCGTTTTCTCGGAATTTCAATGTTTGAAAGAGAAGTTTCATGCTTTGGAACAAGAAAATCAACGCTTGTTGGGGGATCTTCAGCAAATTTCCTTAGAAAAGCAGCAAACGCAACAACAGCATGGGGAACTTGCATTACGCGTGCAACAACTCGAAGCAACCATCGTAGCAATGCAACAACAAGGGCACGGAGCACAAGGGATTCATAAAGAACCCAAGATTGGCCTTCCCACGAAGTTCGATGGAACGCGATCGCAGTTTAGAGGGTTTCTTAACCAGGTACGGTTAGTTATTCAAATGCATCCGTCCCGATATCCCACCGATGCATCACGAGTGGGTTTAGTAGGCACGTTGTTAAATGGCTCAGCATTAGCATGGTTCGCTCCGCTACTAGAAAAGGAATCTCCAGTACTAAATAATTTTGAAGAATTCATAAGTGAGTTTAAAGCATGTTTTGGAGATACTGACAGCATAAGGACTGCAATCAACAAAATCCGGCGATTACGCCAAGGTGACCGTCCAGCCTCCGCATATGCTGCAGATTTCCGCCTACTCGCCGCCGATATCCCCTGGGATGATCAAGCATTGATGGAGCAGTTCCGCTATGGTCTACGCAACGATGTCAAGGATTTACTCTTGACTTTCCCTGAAGAGCCAAAATCATTAACAGAAGCAATCAGTCGAGCGGTCAGATGTGACAACCGCCTCTTCGAGCGACGTTCGGAACGACAATTTCAGATGCCGAGGGCAAGATCCGAGCCTACCTATGCCTCAGTGGTAGCGAAACCTTTTCAAAGGGAGTCACATAATGCGCCTCCAGTAAGTACTCCAACTCCAATGGAAATTGACACTACACGTCGTCGTGGGCTGCTATCGGAGGAGGAAAAGCAACGACGCCGAACAAACCGATTATGCCTTTATTGCGGTGGACCAGGGCATATCGCGATAAACTGTCCCCATAGACCAAGAAGGCAGGTAAACCAAGTCATTGTTAGTTCTGACTATACTAAACCCGAGTCTATTTCAGTAGGAATCTCTGATAATCCTCATAGTCATAATAGTCCTAATAGTACTAATAGTCTGAATCTCGCAAACAAATTTGATGTCCTTAGCCAATTAGAAGAAGAGTTAAACGACTAAGTCCAGCCAAAATAGGAGCCGTTTGGTTGGACAGCCCTAGATCTGTGCAGCCCATTAGTGGTTCCATTCCCTCTAAGCAAGTTAGTGATGTGTTCGTAGCCCAAGTAGCAGTTAGTACTAAAAGTACCCCTCCAGTACATACCTTAGCCCTTCTAGATTCCGGAGCTAATTCTTGCTTCATGGATAGGAATTTTGCCCGAGCTCATCAGATATCTCTCAGAAAGCTCCCATGTCCAGCCTCAGTAGTAGTCATTGATGGTCGTCCCATTGCTTCTGGTAATATCATAGAAGAGTCGGAACCCGTTAATATTGTCCTAGATAACTTAACATGTGTAGTATCATTTAATATTATTAGTATTCCAGAACATCCCATAGTTTTAGGATTACCATGGTTCGAGTTACATGACCCAGACATAGATTGGAGGACAAGGGAAATCCGGTTGCGACAAACCCAAGGATCTACCCAGAAGGTTGCAACCATTTCGCTACGTCAGTTGCGTGAGGAAGGGCGCAAGGAGGAAATGTTTCTCTTTGCAATATCAGTACAACCCTCCAGCACCACCAAAGAGGAGTCCACCGTTCAACTTCCCGAGAAGTATCGTCAGTATGCTGATGTGTTCGATAAAGTACAAGCCAACACACTTCCTCATCATCGGCCGTACGACTGCGCCATCGACTTACAACCGGGAAAAGAGCCGCCATGGGGGCCGATCTACAATTTGTCACCAACCGAGCTAGAAGTCCTTCGAGCCTATATAGAGGAGAATTTGGAGAACGGTTTCATTCGGCATTCGAAATCTCCAGCCGGCGCACCCATTTTCTTCGTCAAGAAAAAAGATGGCTCGCTTCGACTCGTTGTAGATTACCGTGGCTTGAATAAGGTCACAGTAAGAAATAGGTATGCTCTTCCCCTTATCTCAAGTCTTTTAGAACGGATCAACGGTGCCAGGTTCTTCACGAAGATAGACTTACGAGGAGCCTATAACCTCGTACGGATCCGACCAGGAGATGAATGGAAGACCGCGTTTCGCACCAGATATGGGCACTTCGAGTATACGGTCATGCCGTTCGGACTCACTAATGCGCCGGCAGTCTTCCAGCACATGGCGAATGATATATTTCGAGATCTCTTGGATGATTTTTTGATCATCTATTTGGATGATCTACTGGTTTATTCAAAGACCCAAGAAGAACATGATTCTCATGTACTATTAGTACTAAAACGACTTCGAGAACATGGTCTGTATGCAAAGTTAGAGAAATGTAGTTTCGGGTGCAACCAAGTGGAGTTTCTCGGCTATGTCATCTCCTCAGAAGGCATATCTATGGACCCAGCCAAGGTCAAAACGGTGATAGAATGGCACACTCCGCGTTCGGTGCGGGATGTGCAATGCTTCCTAGGCTTTGCAAATTTCTACCGGAAGTTCATACAAAATTACTCAAAAATTGTGCTGCCTCTCACACAGCTCACCAGGAAGGGACAATCATTCATTTGGTCTAAAGAGACGGACATGGCTTTCGAGAGTCTTAAGAAGGCGTTTACATCAGCTCCAATTTTAGGTCATGTGGATCCGGAAAAACCATTCATTATCGAAGCTGATGCATCGGATTTCGCATTGGGGAGCATTCTGTCACAACAGGGTAACGACGAGAAGCTACATCCTGTGGCTTTCCACTCCCGTAAGTTTGACGCCGCCGAAATCAACTACGAAATTCATGATAAAGAGCTATTAGCAATAGTTGATTCTTTTATGCAATGGAGGCATTTCCTGGAGGGATCTCCTCATCAGGTCACTGTATTCAGTGACCACAAGAACCTTGCCTACTTTCAAGATGCTCGTGTACTGAATCGACGTCAAGCTCGGTGGGCCCACTTCCTCACAAGCTTCGACTTCAAAATTACATATCGTCCGGGGAAGCACCAAGGGAAGGCAGATGCATTATCACGGCGTTCGTATCTAACACCACGTCCCGGTGAGCCAGCTTTCGATAACCAGAAGCAAGTAATCTTGGGTCCAGCACGACTGCAAGCAGCACAGGTCTTTGACATGCCCGTGGATTCCGACATTACCAATACTATACGTGAGGACTTGAAGACTGACGCTTTCGCCCAAGCTATACTAGCACAAATTGACCCCTCTCGAGCGTCATGTTCACAATCACAATCACCAGGTACGGATTATCGGCAATTCAAATACTGTGATGGATTACTCTTCTTTAAAGAACTTTTGTATGTTCCTAATGGTTCTTGCCGCCTTCGAGTAGTACAAAACTGCCATGACACATATACAGCAGGACATTTTGGTAGTACTAAAACATTAGATTTAGTACAACGATCATTCTGGTGGCCCCATATGCGACAATTTGTCGAAGATTTTGTTCGGACTTGCGATACATGCTGCAGAGCGAAAATGCCAAGACATCATCCATATGGTTTATTAGAACCATTACCAATTCCAAGCAAGCCATGGCAATCCATTGCTCTTGACTTCATTACAGATCTTCCAGTCTCTAAGGGATTCAGTGCGATTCTCACAGTGGTGGATCGATATACGAAGATGGCTCATTTCTTACCATGTACTAAAGAAATATCTAGTGAAGACACCGCCGAAATTGTCATGCGGGAAGTATGTCGGCATCATGGACTCCCTGATAATATCATCAGCGATCGTGGACCCCAGTTTGTGTCAAAATTCTGGAAGCACCTTTTTAAAATGCTGAAGGTCACTTGTAACCTCTCCTCCGGCTACCACCCACAAACCGACGGTCAAGCCGAACGAACAAATCAAACACTGGAGCAGTATCTGCGGTGCTTTCTCAACTATCATCAGAATGACTGGGCAGATATTCTTCAGTTCGCCGAATTTGCCTATAATAACGCTATCCACGCATCGACTAAAGTCACGCCATTCTACGCTTATACGGGATATCATCCCCGGTGGTGTGTCCTTGAAACCCCAGAAGTGTCCACAAATCCTTGCGCGGAGGATCGTTTGGAGCGGTTACGCAAGATACAAGCGGATTTATCTACTCAACTCCAGCAAGCTCAACAATCACACAAGGACTACGCAGATCGTCATCGACTTCCATCCAGTTTTAACATTGGAGATCGGGTGTGGCTGCTACGACGACACATCAAGACTACTCGCCCATGTGAGAAGTTGGATTATCGGCGATTAGGTCCTTTCCGTATTATCGGGAAGATTAATGATGTCGCTTTTCGTCTCGAGCTACCTCCGCAACTTCGGATACACCCGGTGTTTCATAGTTCTCTCCTCGAACCCTATCACGAGAGCACTATCCCAGGACGTACTATACAACCTCCACCTCCTATCGAGCTCGAAGATGGACCTGAGTATGAGGTCGCTGCCATCCTCGATTCCAAGATTGTTCGCAACAAGCTCTACTATCTAGTCGATTGGCTAGGATATAGTCCCAGCGAGCGTACTTGGGAACCGATCGAGAATGTGACCAATGCTCGTGCTCTTCTAGAAGACTTCCATCGACGATATCCCGAGAAACCGGGTCCTCAATCCAAAACGACTCGTGAAACTCGTCGTTTTAAAGGGGGGATAGTGTCATAACTAGACTCGAACCCATAACCTTTTGTTACACGGGTCGAGACTTTACCATTAGGGTATGAATTGTAATTTGAAGGATATTATTTTCATTTAGGTTTTATTGGGAAATTGATGTATATTCCAGATTTCTCTGGAACATTCTAGAAACTTCAGGAGTATTCCTGAAGACACTATAAAAGGAGGCGCAAGGCATTAGTTCGAACCAAATCGGTTCAACGCCAGTCTTAAGCCTTCTAACTACTGTTGTATATCTTCCGTCATATAATACATATATCTTTCGCATCATCATTCTCTCTCTCTCTCTCTCTCTCTCTCTCTCTCTCTCTCACTCATTCCTTCTCTCAAAGTTCGACACCTCTCATAGTACTAATCCTTCTTTTAGTACTAATTCCTTCTCTGCCTTAATAGAGTTCCTGACACTGTCAGGAATAGTACTAAAGCAGAGATGGAATTAGTACTAAGAAGAGTAGTACTATTAGTACTAAGAAGACAGGACTGCGTAAGATTCCCGAGAGAGAGGAAGTGAGAAGAGGAGAGAGAGAGAAATAGAATGATGACAGCAGCTCTTATATTATATGAAAGATAAGTACAAATCGGCTAAGAGGCTTAAGACTGGTGTTGAACCAATTTGGTTCAACATAATGCTTAGTGCCTTCTTTTATAGTGTTCTCAGGAATAATCCTGAAGCTTCTAGAATGTTCCAGAGAAATCTGGAATATACATTACTTTCTTATAATAAAACATAAATGAAAATAATATTCTATGAATTACAATAGATGGTGAGATGGTTAAGAGCTCGACCCATATACCATAAGGTCATGGGTTCGAGTCTTGCCATCTCATGACCCAAGTACGTTCGCTCGGACTATAACCGAGCCAATCGACCAAGTAATAGAGTTTGTTGCGAACAAGTTTGGAATCGAGGATGGCAGCAACTTCATACTCCGGGCCGGCGTCCAACTCCAGTGGGGGCGGCGGTGGTGTCACACGATCGGGAATGGTGTTTGCTTTATAAGGTTCAAGAAGAGAACAATGGAAAACCGGATGTATCTGAAGCTGCGGAGGGAGATCAAGGCGGAAGGTGACATCATTAATCTTCCCCGTAATACGGAAAGGACCGAGTCGTCGATAATCCAACTTGTCGCACGGTCGAGTAGTCTTGATGTGACGACGTAAGAGCCATACTCGATCTCCGATGGCAAAAGAGGAGGGAATCCGATGACGATCCGCATAAGTCTTCTGTGTGTGTTGAGCATGACGAAGGTGAGTAGAGAGATCCATCTGGATCTTGCGTAGCCTCTCCAAATGATCCTCGGCACGAGGGTTGGTAGGTAGCTCCGGAGCGTCGATCACCGACCAGCGAGGATGGAAACCGGTATAAGCGAAAAATGGGGAGACCCGAGTCGAGGAGTGAATAGCATTATTATACGCAAACTCCGCAAAGTGGAGAATCTCGGCCCAATCGTCCTGTTGATAACTCAGGAAACACCGGAGATATTGCTCCAGCGTTTGGTTTGTTCGTTCCGCCTGTCCGTCGGTCTGAGGATGGTAGCCGGAGGAGAGGTTGCAGGAGACCTTGAGCATCTTGAAGAGATGCTGCCAAAATTTGGAGACAAATTGCGGGCCTCGGTCACTGATAATACTGTCTGGGAGGCCATGATGCCGAAAAACCTCACGCATAACAAGAGCGGCGGTTTCCTCGCTAGTGATGGCTTTAGTACATGGCACAAAATGTGCCATCTTCGTATATCGATCGACGACGGTTAGGATAGCATCGAACCCTTTCGAGACCGGCAGATCTGTGATAAAATCAAGACAAATAGACTGCCATGGCTTACTTGGAATTGGTAAAGGTTCCAACAAGCCATATGGATGGTGTCGTGGCATCTTTGCTCGGCAGCAAGCATCACAGGTCCGAACGTAGTCGTCGACAAAACGGCGCATGTGGGGCCACCAAAAAGATCGCTGCACTAGCTCCAACGTCTTAGTACTACCGAAATGTCCCGCCGTATGGGTGTCGTGACAATGTTGGACAATTTGAAGGCGACAGGAGCAATCGGGGACATATACGCGCTTTTTAAAGAATAACAAACCATCATGATATTCGAATTGTCGGTAGTCAATACCTGGTTGTTGAGACTGAGAACAGGATGCCCGAGAAGTATCAATGTGCGCCAGGATGTCTTGAGCAAAACTATCCGTCTTCAAGGTTGCACGTATGTCATCGGTAATCCGTGAATCCATCGGGGTGTGAAAAATCCGCGTCGTGTGCAATCGTGTTGGTCCCAAGATTACTTGCTTTTGATTATCAAATGTTGCTTCACCAGGACGAGGTGCAAGATATGAACGTCGTGATAGTGCATCTGCTTTTCCTTGCTGCTTCCCCGGTCGATATGTGATTTTGAAGTCGAAACGCGTGAGGAATAGCGCCCACCGAGCTTGCCGTCGATTTAGTACGCGAGCGTTCTGAAAATAAGCAAGATTTTTATGATCGCTGAAGACAATGACCTGATGTGGAGAGCCCTCTAAGAAATGCCGCCATTGTACAAATGAATCCACGATGGCTAATAACTCCTTGTCATGTATTTCGTAGTTGATTTCTGCGACATCGAATTTGCGCGAATGGAAAGCCACCGGATGCAACTCTTCTTTATCACCTTGTTGAGAAAGGATGCTACCGAGGGCGAAATCTGATGCGTCGGCCTCCATGATGAATGGTTTGCTTGTATCCACATGAGCTAGAATCGGTGCTGATGTAAAGGCTTTCTTAAGATGCCGAAAAGCCATATCTGCTTCAATGGACCAAAGAAATGCTTGGCCCTTCTTCGTAAGTTGTGTGAGAGGTAAAATAATCTTCGAGTAATCCTGTATAAACTTACGGTAGAAGTTAGCAAAACCTAGAAAACATTGTACATCTCGTACCGACCGTGGAATTTGCCACTCTAGTACAGTTTGGATCTTAGCTGGATCCATGGCGATGCCCTTTGAGGAGATGACGTAGCCTAGAAATTCCACTTGCTTGCAATCGAAGCTACATTTTTCTAGCTTGGCATAAAGACCATTCTCGCGGAGTCGCTTTAGTACTAATAGTACATGAGAGTCGTGCTCTTCCTGGGTCTTCGAATAAATCAACAGATCATCCAGATAAATGATCAAACAGATATCCAAGAGGTCTCTGAATATATCATTTGCCATGTGTTGGAAGACTGCGGGTGCATTGGTTAGGCCAAACGGCATAACAGTATACTCAAAATGCCCATACCGCGTGCGAAAAGCGGTCTTCCACTCATCTCCCGGTCGGATCCGCACGAGATTATACGCTCCGCGTAGGTCGATTTTAGTAAAAAACTTGGCACCATTAACTTGCTCTAAAAGACTTGATATAAGAGGAAGTGCATACCTATTCCGGATGGTGACTTTATTTAATCCGCGGTAATCAACGACAAGACGAAGTGAGCCATCTTTCTTCTTGACAAAGAAGATGGGTGCACCGGCCGGAGATTTCGAATGACGGATGAACCCGCTTGCCAAGTTCTCCTCTATGTAGGCTCGAAGGACTTCTAACTCGGTGGGTGACAGGTTGTAAATTGGTCCCCATGGTGGCTCGGTTCCTGGTTGTAAATCGATGGGACAGTCATAGGGACGGTGATGAGGAAGGGTACCGGCTTTTACCTTGTCAAATACATCGGCATAAGGATGATATTTTGCCGGAAGTTGTACTGAGGAGTCCTTCTTAATAGTGCTGGAAGGATGTACTGATATGGAAAATAGGAACATTGCCTCCTTGGGTCCTTCTTCGCGTAGTTGATGGAGTGAAATGGTCGAAACTCGGCGAGTTGATTCTTGGGGTGGTCGATATCGGACTTCTCTTGTTCTCCAATCTATGGCTGGATTATGTAACTCAAGCCAAGGTAATCCTAGGACAATGGGATGCTCTGGACTACTAATTATATTAAATGATATTATACACACAAAACTACCTAGGACAACTTGAATGGGTTCTGATTCTTCTACAATATTCCCGGAAGCAATGGGACGACCATCAATGACCACTACAGATGCGGGACAAGGAAGTTTTCTTAAGGATATCTGAGAAGCTTGGGCAAAATTTCGATCCATGAAACAAGAATTAGCTCCGGAATCTAAAAGTGCTAGAACGGGTACTGGGGGAGTACTTTTAGTACTAACAATGACTTGGGCTAGGAACACATTGCTAACTTGCTTGGAAGGAATGGAACCACTAATGGGCTGTACAGATCTAGGGCTGCTGTCCAACCAAATGGCTCCTATTTTGGCTGGACTCAATCGTTTAACTCTTCATCTAATTGACTAAGAATTTCAAATTTATTTGAGATACTTGGGCTATTAGTACTATGAATACTATCTGACACTCTATTAGTACTATTAATACTATCAGACACTCCAAAGGGAAGAATTGACTCGGGTTTAGTACAGGCGACGATTTGATTTACCTGTCTTCTTGGCCTATGGGGACAATTGATGGCGATATGTCCTGGTCCACCGCAATAAAGACATAATCGATTGGCACGTCGTCGTTGCTTTTCTTCTTCCGATAACGGGCCGCGTCGACGCATGGTATCAATCTCCATCGGTGTCGAAGTATTTGCTTGAGGTGTGTCTCGTGCAAACGGTTTAGCCGCGACTGCGGCGTAGGTGGGCTCTGGCCTAGAGCGTGGTATCTGTAATTGACGTTCTGAACGCCGTTCAAAAAGGCGGTTGTCACATCGAACTGCTTGACTGATTGCCTCCGTAAGAGACTTTGGTTCTTCGGGGAAAGTTAGAAGTAGATCTTTGACATCGTTTCGCAAGCCATAGCGAAACTGCTCCATTAGTGCTTGATCATCCCAGGGTATATCTGAAGCAAGTAGGCGGAAATCCGCCGCGTAGGCAGAGGCTGGACGATCGCCTTGACGCAATCGCCGGATCTTGTTGATCGCCGTCCTGATGCTGTCGGTGTCTCCAAAGCAGGCTTTAAACTCACCAATAAAATCTTCAAAGTTATTAAGTAAGGGTGATTGTTTTTCTAGAAGCGGAGCAAACCATGCCAAGGCTGAGCCGCTAAGTAGCGTGCCTATTAGGCCGACTCGAGATGCATCAGTGGGATATCGGGAAGGATGCATCTGGATGACTAAGCGTACCTGATTAAGGAATCCCCGGAATTGCGAACGCGTTCCATCAAATTTCACAGGAAGTCCAATCTTGGGCTCTTTATGAAATCCTTGGGGACTGGATCCTTGTTGTTGCAACGCTGCTTCGAGTTGTTGTACCCGTAACGCTAACTCCCCATGTTGTTGTTGCGTTTGTTGTTTTTCTAGAGCGATTTGTTGCAGATCCCCTATCAGCCGTTGGTTTTCTTGTTCCAGGGCAACAAACTTTTCTTTTAGGCACTGTAGCTCGGAGAAAACGGATTGGTATTCTTGGGCGCTAACAGTAGCCATAGTATAGGGAAAAGGGTAGGAGGATGAGGGAGAGTGACAAGTAGGCTAGAGAGAAGAAATTGGTTCAAACTGTCAGGAATAGTACTAAAGCAGAGATGGAATTAGTACTAAGAAGAGTAGTACTATTAGTACTAAGAAGACAGGACTGCGTAAGATTCCCGAGAGAGAGGAAGTGAGAAGAGGAGAGAGAGAGAAATAGAATGATGACAGCAGCTCTTATATTATATGAAAGATAAGTACAAATCGGCTAAGAGGCTTAAGACTGGTGTTGAACCAATTTGGTTCAACATAATGCTTAGTGCCTTCTTTTATAGTGTTCTCAGGAATAATCCTGAAGCTTCTAGAATGTTCCAGAGAAATCTGGAATATACATTACTTTCTTATAATAAAACATAAATGAAAATAATATTCTATGAATTACAATAGATGGTGAGATGGTTAAGAGCTCGACCCATATACCATAAGGTCATGGGTTCGAGTCTTGCCATCTCATGACACTTTGAAGGATATTATTTTCATTTAGGTTTTATTGGGAAATTGATGTATATTCCAGATTTCTCTGGAACATTCTAGAAACTTCAGGAGTATTCCTGAAGACACTATAAAAGGAGGCGCAAGGCATTAGTTCGAACCAAATCGGTTCAACGCCAGTCTTAAGCCTTCTAACTACTGTTGTATATCTTCCGTCATATAATACATATATCTTTCGCATCATCATTCTCTCTCTCTCTCTCTCTCTCTCTCTCTCTCTCTCTCTCACTCATTCCTTCTCTCAAAGTTCGACACCTCTCATAGTACTAATCCTTCTTTTAGTACTAATTCCTTCTCTGCCTTAATAGAGTTCCTGACACTCAAGAGTTGGTCACTCACACAAGACGCGAAGTAGTAAAGAACTCTACTTACCACTTGTTCCCAAGCCGAAAAATCTCTGTGTGTCGATTCGGGTGCTACATCATTAGCTCCTTCGACATAACTCCAGTAACCATGGCCAAGCAGATACTGGTGCATCTCCTACGACTAAGATGCATAGTTGCTCCTATTGAGCTTCTCATTCGGTAGCGAGCTTCCCATTCCTCTATCCATATTGTTGTCTTATCCTTTCCGAATAACAATAACTTAACTCTGTCTTTATTGCAAGCTTATCTGTCGGCTGTAGAGGATTCTTAACCCTCGCATTCTAATACCATGTAAAACAATACGTGTGCGGAAGCATATGCGTAAGACACTAAGTACATGATTCGGAAGTACGACCGTTGGGTAAAAGACAGAAATCATAGAGAAGGAGAGGGAGAGACATAGAGAGAGAGAGAGAGCAGAAAACGTAACTATATTAAAAAATAATTCTCTATATGTTCTCTGTACATACTTAGTGCTCAGTGAGCACCTTTTATACAAGCCCTGACTATTGGGCTGATACAAGTACTTACAGTACCTGACTGGTCATAAATGAGCATCCTACACTTACCCCCAAAAATATTCCTTATGAGGAATAACATTCTAACGGCTTCTCGGTTTACATACCACTTTGACCATATTTTGTGGACAGTTTTACACACCCAGTCTTCACACTGGGTTACGCACCCATTTACGCTCCCAATGTTGAGCTTGTCTCTCAACAGTTATCATCAAAGGGAAAGAGATACCCGGGACAATAGTGGATAGAGGTTCCAGAGTAAACGTGATAAACAAACGAACCTGCGACACCCTTGGTATCAGAGAATGGGAATCGTGCCCATTCTGGTTGCGAATGGCGGACACCATTTGGTACCTAGACGAACATCCAAAGACAGTACTGTTATTTGAGGTAGATGTCGCATAAGCCATCACACCAAACATCGCGCACTCAAAGGAAGGATTTGATGAGCCGGATGTTGTTGGGTGGGGGGGTGAAGCCGCATTCTTGTACACATGCACATAATTGTGCATGTGTCCATACACATACTCATCCTCACACACTGATTCATATTACACATATTACACACCTTAGACTTTACACACCATACACATTACACCTTAACCCTCCCATACACCTATACGGGTAACACTTGGCACGCATGTGGGGCAGTGCATTGTATGTTGAACCCACAAGCCCATGCCAAAAACTGTTGTTGACTGGAACTCCATCGGTCTTCTCTTCTCTGGCGGTTGGAAATCCCGCAACCGTATTATAGCTCTACGATCGATAACTTCGATCGGACTTGGCTTGACACAAACCTTCTCGTTTGGGTAGCATATCAGACGATTGGATCACACACCAATCCGCTTGTGCACCATGGGAAAAGTTGTTGAGGTTTAACAATGATTGTGGGTGTATATATATATATATATATCTTCCGTGGTGTCAGTAGTGATGAGTTTTTGTACCCTTTCGTTTCCAAAATTCTATGTTGTACCCCTCAAGTTTTTAAATTTTCATTTTCTACCCTTGTGTTTTCGAAATTTCGTCTGCTACCCTCAGTTTTTTTTAAATTTCTATTGCATGCCCTTGTCATTTTTATTGTCATGCGCTTCTTTTCTTGTTTCTTCTTTTCTTTCCTCGTCATTTCTATTTGTATCTGTTTGTATCTTCTCATCTTCTCTCCTCTTCGTCCCCACTTTCTTGTACTTTGTTTCCTGTTGTTTCTTTTTCGCTTCTTACTAGCGTTGTATCCTTCTTCTTCTCTGTTGCAGTCCCCCTCTGATTTCTTCATTTTCTGTCTCCTCTTGGTGCCATCTCCGTCAAACAACCTCTTTTCGCTATCTGGCTGATTGTTCATTCGACTCTGTCCGTTGGCCGCCGGTTGTCTAGATGACTGGTAGCTGTTTGACTGGTTGTTGAATGTCGACTTGGTCGTGGTTTGGCTGCCAAATCTGTTCGAGGCCATCTCTGTTTGGCGGTCGGCTATCAGACGTCTATGTCTGTGGCCATCGTTTGTCTCTCAGCAGTTTGGCTCTTGACCGCCTCTCCATCCGACCGTCGCCGTCGTCGTCATCCATCGGCTATACGACCATCTCTAGCTGGATGTAGGACCGTTTGTCTGCTAATACTTAGGACATAACATGTCTTTATCTGAGGATTCCAAGTAGTTTTTGGGATCATACCTTCTACTACTACAGGATCAAAAGCTCCATCATATCACATCATTTTCTTCATTCAAACTGGTGGTGTGGGGCTTGTCCACTCAAGTGGAGCCCACAACATTGAGTTGGTTGAACGTTGAATAGGCTTAAGGCAAATTATAAGAAAAGTTATAATTAGTTGTATTTATATATATATATGTATGTATGTATGTATGTATGTATGTATGTATGTATGTGTGCCTTTTTCTTTTTGTATGTTTTATTTGGGTGTGTTTGTGAATACAAATATAGATGTTGGACTACAAGAAGACAGAAAGAGAAAAACAGAGAAAAAAAGAAAAAGGTAGACAGCATGATCTGTTTTTTACATAGAAAAACAGAAAATAGAGAGAGAAAAACAGAGAACGAAAGACTGAGAGCAAGAGGAAGAGTGTTCTACCAAAGTGCAAAAGTGGAGATAGAAACCTACGAGGGGTTGTTTGGGCTATCAGAGAACCATGATTGAACAACAACTATCCTGTCCACTTTGCATCAAGTTTCTTCGTTTCATGTTTTTTCTTATTTACATTTTTGTTAGTTTTTCTATCCACCGAGTTGAGTGAGGAATTGTAATCAAGGACACTGCCTTAGCATATACATCCCTCTAGTCAAAGCTAGAGAGGTTGTATTCGTTTATACTAAGAAAAATAGTGAACTTGTTTTGAACCCGAAGGAGTTCCGTAGTTTTTCCCTATTTTGGGTTTTCCACGTTAAAATTTTGGTGTACTCTCATTTTCTATCTTGTGGTTTCATCTATTGTTTAATTTGTCTTTGATTGAATTGGTAGTCCAAATCATGGCGATTTGGATCAATATTCCTAAGTTGGGGCTTGTCCACTCAAGTGGAGCCCACAACATTGAGTCGGTTGAACGTTGAATAGGCTTAAGGAAAATTATAATTAGTTGTATTTATATTTATATACATATGTATGCCTTTTTCTTTTTGTATGTCTTTTTGGGTGTGTGTCTTTCTTTTGTGTGTGTGTGTTTGTGTGTGTGAACGCAGATATAGATGTTGGACTACAAGAGGATAGAAAGAGAAAAACAGAGAAAAAAAGAAAAAGGGAGATAAGGTGACTTGTTTTTTACACAGAAAAACAGAAAAAGAGAGAACGAAAGAGTGAGAGAAAGAGGAAGAGTGTTCTACCAAACTGCAAAAGTGGAGATAGAGACCTACGAGAGGTTGTTCCTGCTATCAGAGAACCTCAATTGAACATCAACTATCCACCCAGTTGGGTGAGGAATTGTAATCAAGGCAACTACTATTAGAGATATGATCTAATCTAAGCGTACGATAAGGAGAAAAGAATGGTAGATAGATAGATGGAAAGGAGAGAGAGAAAGAAGGGTGCCGATCCACCCGACCACCCCCGAGCGAAGGGATTGAGACGGACTCGAGCCTCGATCGATGTCCCATACCACCGTCGTGGCGTGGAGTCATACCTGGTGCTGGCGCGCTCGCTACAAGAGTTGACCCACCACAAGAACAAAGTCTCGACATAGTCAAAAGATGATTAAATGAGGGTAGTTAGGCCTCTTATTTATAGTGATACCCAAGGTCCCCAGGCAAGTTCGCACTTGGTCTAATGGGTTGTCTCAATCCCGAGGATTAAAAGTAATCCTCCCCTTCTTTACACTCTCGTTTAACCCTCACACTTATCCACATGTATAGAATACTACGGTAAATTCTCACCATGGGATATTATATGGCCATGCTCGTAACATACTTGATGACCCAATGCATTTGAGGACTGTAAAAGGTCCACAAAACCGTGGGGCTAACTTAGCGCAGTTACCCTTAGACAATGTCTTAGAATTGTGAGGTACACATAAAAATACCTTCTGTCCAAGGTGGAATACACGAGGTTGCCTATGATGATCGACATAAAAACATGCTCAATCTTGAGCTGTTTTTATATTATCTCGTGCAATATGCAACATATCTTGCATATCCCGAAGAAATTTTTGTGTACTTCACAACTCATCATGATGTATATTAACATCAATCGGGGCTCGTGGCTGAAAACCATACATCAACATAAAAGGACTATATCCTGTCGATGTATGCTTGGAGTTGTTATAAGAAAACTCCAAAATTGGGAGATAACGTTCCCATTTTGTTGGTTTTGTACCAACGTATGCTCGAATCATGTCCTCAATAATTTGATTTACTCGTTTTGTCTGTCCATCGGATTGAGGATGATCCGTGCAGCTCATGCTCAATGTAGTTTCTAACTTCTTAAAGACTTGCGTCTAGAAGTCACTAGTAAACTTTGGATCTCGATCACTCACGATATCCATCGGTAACCCATAAAAATGAAATAACTCGTCAATGAATTGGTAAGCCAATTCAGGAGCTGTTACCATGGTTTTAGCAGCAATAAATCTGGCCATTTTAGTTAGTCTATCAACCACAACCCAGATGGCATCATGACCTTTTTGGGTGCGAGGAAGACTAACAATAAAATCCATGGATATACTTTCCCACTTATTATTGGGAATGTCCAAGGGATGTAAAAGTCCTGCGACTTTAAGTCGCTCGGCTTTGTTAACCTGTCATTGGTGTCATTTAGTCACATAGCTATGTATGTCAAGGCGCATCTTAGGCCAATAGAGTGTACGATGTATTTTAGGGTGCCCCGTAGAGGGTGCATCATGGCATTAAAAAAGAATTCTCTTTTTGACCTCAGGGAAATCTGGAACACAAACCTTCCCATTACGGTAGCGCAAACCGTTAGCAATGTGGAAGTATTCCTTCAAGGATGTGGTGGTGCTTGTTCCAAACTCAACTCTTGCCCAGTATTTCGCAAAATAACTGTCATCAAGATACTTTCCTCGAAGGTGATCATAAAGATCTGATGTTATTTCAGTGAAGCTAAGAATGTTAACTTCACAGATGAGCCTTAGTGCATCAGTGACAATGTTCATGGAACCTTTACGATATCGTATGGAAAAATCAAAGTCCTCGCTGAGATCAGCCCATCGTGCCTTACGACCTTTCGGGTCTTGTTGGTCATAAAAATATTTCAAGGACTCGTGGTCCGTAGTTACCACAAAACGATTTCGATAAAGATAATGGCGCCATGTTTTGAGCACATGTATAACTGCAAATAACTCATTTTCTTGAACGGTATACTGACATTGAGTAGAATCAAGTTTCTTACTCTCGAATGCTATTGGTTTACCATCTTGATATAAGACAACAACTATAGCATAATCGCTTGCATCGGTTTCAACCTAAAAAGGTTTTGAAGGATCAGGTAAAAGAAGCGAAGGAACCTTGCATACCAGGTCCTTGAGTTCCTTAAAGGCGAGGTCTAGTGTAGCATTCTAGACAATATTTTTTGTAGACTTACGCATTTGACCTTGTAGAAGATAAGTAAACGGCATTGTCAATTGGATTTTCGCAAAACCCGACAAAACCAAGGAATGATCGAACTTCTCGAATATTCTAAAGCGTGGGCCAGAGCTTGATTTTCTCAATGCGAGAAGGATCAATTTCAACTCCTCGTTCGGTTATAAGATGTCCAAGATAAGTAATTGATTTCTTGAAGAACTCACATTTTGAGATCTTCGCATAAAACTGTTTGTCACGCAATGTTTATAAAACAAAGTGGACATGTTTAGCATGTTCTTGTAATGTACGGCTATAAACTAAAATATCATCCAAGAAAATAACGACAAATTTTCCAAGTTGTTCTCAGAAAATGTCATTCATTTCTTGTTGAAATGTAGCTGGAGCATTGGTCAAACCAAAAGGCATAACCAAAAACTCATAATGGCCATAACGCATACGAAATGCCATTTTAGGAACATCGTCCTCACTTATACGAATTTGATGGTAGCTAGTACGGAGATCAACTTTCGTAAAATACCGAGCTCCTTGGAGATGGTCAATTAGATCGTCAGCCCGGGGCAATGGATACGAATTCTTGATCGTCACCTTATTCAAGTGTCGGTAATTAATACACATACGCCATGTGCACTCTTTCTTTTTAACCAAGAGAACTGGTGCACCCCGTGGAAATTTACTATAATGTATATAACCCATTCGTAAATAGTCCATTAGCCAAGTGCACCGTATAGGTGTGATCACTTACGGTGGGTTGGATTCCCCATATTTGAACCAAACGATCATTCACAAAGTTGTGTGAGCTTACCGAATCAAACAAAAATTGTACAGGAGATCCAGTGATATACCCATTTGCACGTAGTAAATCATTGGAACCCAATACATAGTGAGGGAAAGAACATTGACAATTACTTAAATGATGTGTATAGACCTGAAGGACATTAGGAATCTGACCTTTATGGTCTACAACTTTAGCTTTGTTGTCGTGCTCCTTCCGTTGGAGCTTTCGACATTGCTCTTTTGTATGACCCTTCTTTTTGCAAAATACGCAAAAAGGATGTTGTCGCTTACAATTGCGATCCATGAGTTCGTTGGGTGCCTTGCGTTTCCCAATGAATTACGACTGCTTAGTGTTGGGCGCTTCGTTGGGTTTGTTGTGGTCCTTCTTTGAAGTGCATTGATAGCGAAGAACTATTTCAACGGCCTCTTTGAAGGATTTTGGATCTTTATCGAGCACTATCTAGTGATAGTCCGAATTGGGGATGGCATTGACAAAACAAGCTATTAACCAAGTGTCCCCTTCTAGACCCAAATTTTGGATTTGGGTTCTAGCATGTTGAACATAGTCTTCTAGCAAGGAAAAATTCCTGCTAGAGAGGTTCATTAAAGCTTGTGCTACCTCAGTTTGAGAGGGAGGTTGCTGAAATTGGCCCTTAAAAACTGTGACAAAATTTGTCCAGGTATCAAGCAATTTCCCCAAAGTTCGAAGCCCACGCCACCAGGCGGCGGCCTTACCCCCTAGTTCTCGGCCGACATATGCAATCTTCGTACTATCTAGCGTGGGATAGAGCTCAAAATGAGACTCCCATCGGCCCAGCCACGTGCATATTGCTTCTTCGGTTCTTTCCTTTTTTTTTCCCGTAAATGGCTTAACGACAAATGATGGTTCACCCTGTCGCTCATCATGTCTATTAGTCTCACGTTGTAAACTAATGACACGTGCCTCGAGAGCACTTTGAGATTGCCGATGTTCGTTCATCTGTTGAGCGATGAAACTAATTTATTGGCTTATTTGTGAAAAATACATCTCAATGGACATTTGTCCAGGAGGATTTCCTTGAGTTCCTTCCGCTTGAGCGGATGACATCGGGTCGTTATTTTGAGCCATTAAATGATTATTTCTGGCAAAGAAATAGGATGAGGTCAGACAAATAGTCATAACATCATGTGGTGATGTAAACATATCATGGGCAAACATTAATCGATATCACGATCTCACGTCAATACCCCTCTAGACGTATGAGATGAGGTTGAAGATCAGCTTACTACGGTAACACAAAGGTGTTTTAAAAACCATGGGGGTGACAAATTAATGTCTTTCCCTGATCTCTATATCGATTTTTTTATGGCGCTCCCCGAGGCTCAACCATGTATGTTCGTGTCATGAATAGTTTATACATGAAAAAAATGTTAACAATAAACTATGTTTCGGTGCCCACATATATGGTTTTGGCTCTTTAAGTCCTATTACGAGGACCCCGAAGTGCACTTAGACCTCAAGTCTAAACATGTGTTATAGTCATATGTATCAACGATGTTGTATGGTCTTCATCATATTCGAACTCAAGACATCGAGCACAAATGCATTAAACACTTGAGCCAACCAAGTAGGTTGCTCTTCTTGAATGTTTAACGTTTTATACGTATAAGAGATATGCGAGGCATTTGCCCATATATGTTTTTTTAAAAGAAACATATATGTCAAGAGTCCTTATTTCCCCTCGTTTACCACAAACTTTGTTGGTACGTTACCTAAACTCAAGTCTCATAATTAAGATGCCATACGCCAAAGTGCAACCTAATGGTCAAGCCAAATGAGCCCTCTTTTCGTAGTAGGCCCACGTGGCCCATGACATGGCTACGTCATTACAAATGCCTTTCGTAAGAATGATCTCATGGTGGCATCGTATCCATGTAATGAGGGAGGGATGTTGGATATGTGTGTCATAAGAGCGTCCTCACATCAAGTGGGTCAAGCCCTACGTTCTCAACACGATTGTGGCTAAGATTGTTTCATTACGTAACGAAATCGAAGTCACCAACGGGGATGTCAACAATAAAAATTTGTTGAAAAAGGGATGGTGACAACACCATTCTCACAAAAATGTGAGGACGGCCACCAAGATCCCTTCCCCGAAAAGGAAAACATTCGATATTGAAATCACGTAATAACTTATATACACATATGTATATTATCACATATATACGATCAAATACGTATACACGTGACCACATATGCATATATAAAAGAAATCGTAATATAAAATAGCCAAAAATGATGTAATCAAGATACGTAATCGAGGCATATACCCTCTAAACACACAAAACCTCTAAAAATAAGGGTTAATCATAATATGCAATTGAGGTATTGACCTCTTACGCATACGACACCAAACGCATATCATTTACATAGAAATCGCGATATGTCATAAGACACAATTGAGGTATTAACCTCGTATGCATACGACACTAATCACATATTAAATATATGTCAAATGAGGTATTGACCTCGTGCACATATGTAAACGTTTTATATAACCAATTAATCACCACTACAACATCATTGAATTAATAAAAAGAAATTACATATGACCATATATACATGATTTGAAGGGAGAAGAAAAAATAAAAATAAAAACAAGAAAGATTATTGAAGTTCCTTTGTTGATCACTGTCTGGATCAAGGTCGGTCGCACATCGATCGATCACCATCAATCAAGAAGACAAAAGACAACAAACGAAACATTAGAACATGAGCTCTAAAACCAACTATTAGAGATATGATCTAATGTAAGCGTATGATAAGGAGAAAAGAATGATAGATAGATAGATAGAAAGGAGAGAGAGAAAGAAGGGTGCCGATCCACCCGACCACCCCCGAGCGAAGGGATTGAGACAGACTCGAGCCTCGATCAATGTCCCATACCACCATCGTGGCGTCGAGTCATACTTGGTGCTGGCGCGCTCACTACAAGAGTCTCGACATAGTCAAAACATGATGAAATGAGGGTAGGTAGGCCTCTTATTTATAGCGATACCCAAGGGCCCCAGGCAAGTTTACACTTGGCCTAATGGGTTGTCTCAATCCCGAGGATTAAAAAAAATCCTCCCCTTCTTTACACTCTCATTTAACCCTCACACTTATCCACGTGTATAGAATACTACGGTAAATTCTCACCACGGGATATTATATGGTCATGCCCGTAACAACTGCCTTAGCATATACATACCTCTAGTCAAAGCTAGAGAGGTTGTATTCGTTTGTAATAAGAAAAATAGTAAACTTGTTTTGAACCCGAAGGGGTTTCGCGGTTTTTCCCTATTTTGGGTTTTCCACGTTAAATTTTTTGGTGTACTCTCATTTTTTGTCTTGTGGTTTCAGCTATTGTTTAATTTGTCTTGATTGAGTTGGTAGTCCAAATCATGCCAATTCAGATCCATATTCCTAACAAGTGGTATCAGAGCTAAGGTTCATACCCTCCGCAAAGACTTGGAATATGGATGAATCATTAGGTGGGATGATTAAACTGACGGGATCCAACTACCCCATTTGGAAGTCCAGAATGAGGGACATGATGGTATCTAATGAGGGACATGTTGGTATCTAAGGACATGTGGTTGCCCGTACTACATGGTACGAGCAAACCCGAGAACATAGATACATTAACTTGGGATGCCATGCATCTAAAGACATCTGCATACATCCGATGTTTCATAGACATGATTCTATATAACAATTTCTGTGATGAAACCAAAGCAAACGAGTTATGGAGAAAAATTGAGAGTATGTTTTAGACCAAAAATGCTTTGAATAGAGTCTCCGCGTTTAGGAAACTTGTAAGACTTAGGTATCAAGATGGCTCTAGTATGGCAGATCATCTTAATACATTTCAAGGACTGATAAGTCAAACTGTCTCTCTAGATATACCTCTAGAAAATGAGGTGTTGACCTTGTTATTGTTAGGCTCTCTCCCAAATATTTGGGAAACTTGTAAGACTTAGGTATCAAGATGGCGCTAGTATGGCAGAGCATCTTAATACGTTTCAAGGACTAATAAGTCAAACAGTCTCTCTAATATACCTCTAGCAAATGAGGTGTTGACCTTGTTATTGTTAGGCTCTCTCCTAGATAGTTGGGAAACCCTTGTTGTAACGCTTGGGACTACAACGCAACAAAAGGACCTAACATTGGGCATGCTTAAGTCAAGTCTTCTACATGAAGAAGCACGACGAAAGGAGCATGAGTCCAACTTTGACCATAAAGCCTTAGTCATAGAAAACAACTCCTCTAGATGAAGAAACCATGCTAAGGGTCCACAAAATCATAGAAATAATTATAAGGGGAGGTCTAAATCTAGAAATAGGAAAGACTCTAAGAAAGACTTCACGTGTCATTATTGTGGTGGTCTAAACCACTATGAAAGAGATTATAGGAAGAAAAAGAGGGACCAAAAGAGTGGAACTACTGACAACAAGAAAAATGATTCCACGATAGCCTCATGTGATGGTGATATCATCATCGTGTGTGATGATGCTTGTGTCAGTTTAGCATCCCAAGAAACCAAATGGATTATCGATTTGGGACCCTCGTACCACATATGTTCTTGTCATATGCCGGTGGTGACTTTGGTAAAGTCAAAATGGCTAACCACGACGTGACTGAGGTTGTTGGCATAGGAAATATAATTATGACCACGGACATGGGTTGCAAACTAGTATTAAAATATGTTAGGCATGTACCAAACATTCGGCTGAATATTATTTCAGCCGGTAAGCTTGATGATGAGGGTTACACAAATTCCTTTGGTGAAGGAAAATGGAAGCTCATCAAAGGCTCTCTAGTATTAGCAAAACGTCTAAAACAGAATTCCCTCTATGTACTTCATGTTGTGGTGTCCGGCAGAGAGGTAAATGTAGCCAACAAGGATGCCTTGATTGATCTATGGCATAAGAGACTTGGGCACATGAGTCAAAAGGGACTCGATGTTTAGTAAGGAAGAACATCCTACCAGACATAAAAGGTATGCACTTGGAAACTTGTGTTGACTGCTTGGCCGGCAAACAACACAGAGTTGCCTTTCAACATCTACCCCCCAAAAGAAAATTTCAGCCATTGGAATTGGTGCACACAGACTTGTGCTATATGAAAGATAGAACTCTTGGGGGAGCATTGTACTTTGCCACATTTATCAATGACTTCTCGAGGAAGTTGTGGTGCTTTGCATTAAAGACTAAAGATCAAGTGTTTGAAATCTTTAGGAACTTTCATGTAAGTGTGGAAAGAGAAACTGGAAGAAAGCTAAAATGTATCCGTGCCGATAACGGCGGTGAATATCAGGGATGATTTGAGGAATATTGTCGTGAGCATGGTATTAGACTAGTGAGAAGTGTCCCGAATACATCTCAGCACAATGGTGTGGTTGAGAGAACGAATAGGACAATTTGTTAGTGGATAAGATGTATGTTATCCCACTCAAAATTGCCTAAATCCTTTTGGGGTGAAGCAAAGAGGATTGCAATTGACTTCATAAACCGGTCTCCGTCAGCCCCCTTGGATAGTGATGTTCCCGAGAGGGTTTGGACAGGTAAAGATGTGGCATACAAACACTTGTGAGTGTTTGGTTGTAGGACGCACGTTCACATCCCAAAAGATGAAAGATCCAAGTTTGATGACAAATGCAAACCATGCATATTCTTGGGATACGACCATGAGGAATTCGGCTATAGACTTTATAACCCAGTAGAGAAGAAGGTCATTAGACGCAGGGATGTGGTATTCCTTGAGGATCAGACCTTACAAGATCCGGAGCCGAATGAAATGCCAGATCTCACCCCTGATTTTTCAGTCACCAAACACACAATGCTTGCCCCAAACACTACAGTTCGTGCGGGAGATACCGAGGAGTATGATGATACGGTTGATGATGCAGTCGATGATGATGATGGGCAGAATCATGACCATCATACTCTAGGTGACATTTCTGTTACCCGGTCGGCAAAGACCAGGGTGTGAAAAGGGGAATTGTTATTTAGGAATCTATTGTAATTACTAATCTTAATATATTAATATATGAGAAGATGTGGACGGACGAACCAGAATCGGTATGCCGATCCGGATCCAGACCGATCCCGAAAAGGTGCCGGTTGGCGCCATTTTGTACTTCGCACCGGTGACCTATATAAAGGCTCGGTTATAATGTAGTCATTGACGGAGAGTAATATAAAACCTTTTGTTTAATCATTGAGTATTGTTCACCGTTCTGTGCTTATTGTATATCTTACACGTGTTAATGATGTATTGCTAAGTAACCGATTAAGGTCCAATTAAGCGTTGTGTCGTAAATTATCTCGCCGTAACACCCTTTGGTGAAGTGTCTAAGTGGACACCCTGTGTTAGGCTGTTGTCCGGCCCTAAGGAATAACAAAGTTTTTGGCGACCACGATTCCTGCACAATCGCAGTGAACAACGACGGGAATGGATGACTAGGCCACCAGATGACCCGGTTACGGAGAGAGCACGAAGACTTGTTGAACGGCGAAGGCGGTGAGAGGCTTTCCAGCAAACGGCGGAAGAAATCTGATCGGATTGATCATTTTCCAAAGTGATCCGGAAAGTGGCGGAGGAGTCGCACCGTCTGCAACAAAACGCTTACCCGGACGAAGGAAGCAGCTTAAGCAGCCTCCGGGATGCGGAATCCCTTCTCTAGGGCTTGGCTAGAAGAGACGGAGAATCCAAAGCGTTTTCGGCGCTGGAATCGGATTCGAAAGGGGGTTACAGCGCGCACACGAACTATCGCAACAGTAACGACACCCCAGGAGGACCGGAGGACGAGGAGTCGGATACAATACTGACACCGGAACCAGAAGTGTCAGATCGGGAACCTCCGACACTAGACGTGGAGCAACCTCTGGAGACGGAAGAGGACAAAGAAAGACCTCTGACACCGGAAGTCGAGCCTACAACACCGCAGGAGGATCAACAAAGACCTTCCACACAGGAAGTCAAGGAGGAGAAGCCGGCAACATTGAAGGAGGAACAAAGACCCCCGACGCCAACGGAAGAGGGGGAAAGACTACCGACACCGCCAGCCCGCGCACCGACACCAGACGACGACATGCCATTCCATTACCCCAAGTATAGGGATGGCCCGGACGCGGAGGCTCATGTTCAAGCTTTTCAACAAACATGGGAGGCGAACCACGTGTCACAAGGGTTAACCGCAACCGAAGAGGAACGATCTAAGATAGCTGAATTCGGCGTGACATTGGAAGGACCGGCCGCCAGATGGCACCGGACGCAGGACCCCAGCACCATCACCACCTTTGCGGACTTGAAAACTAAATTCTTGCACTTCTTTCAGAAGGAGGTGGACCAGAGAGAAATGGTGGGCCTATTTTATACCATCCGATAGGACCCTGGGGAGAGCATTCCACAATTTGTTATCTGGTTTCAACGGATGCACAGTCAGCTTACCCGAACACCTCCGGAGGAAGAAACACGGGCTATATTCTTAGCCACACCTCCAGGAACCTCTACGAACGGTATGCATGGTCATCGACTTTCGCACAAGTATCGTCGACAAAATCATCGACCGGGTTAGAGAAATGGAGAAAACAAGGTCTTGGCTAACAACGGGAGCACTTCAACGAGCGTTACCAACCGATGAGGATCTCCGGTTTCGACAGGACATTCAATGCACAACATGCCTAAATGCCGGACACTCAGCACTAGAATGTACCATGCGGTCGCAATGTCTACTGTGCCATTCCAGGAACCACACAATGGAGCAGTGCGAGTACAATTTGTTGAATGGCCAAGCACCACCGGTTTGGCAAATCGAACCACGGACTACCAAGGAGGAGGAAGAAGAACGTTGGAGGCGAGAAGAGCGATACCGATCGGCACAGGATGTCCGGTATAGGGACAACCTTGACCGGTACGATAGATATGATCGGTACCGGGATTATAATGGATGGTATGAAAGATACAATCGGGACCAATCCCTCGGTTACAACCAACGACGGGAAACCTACGGCAGACATGATGAGCAGCCCCGCAAGAGTATCGGAACAAAAAGAAACGCTATTTCAAGAAAAGGGGTCACCTACGGGAACCGGAGAAGGGCGCCTCAAGCAGCCAACCAGATCAAAGCCTTGCCGTTACCAGAGGTCCTCCACCGGGGACAGGAAACAACGCCGAATCCAGCACTACCCGGAAAGCATATTGCTACTATTGCCGACAAGAAGGACATTATAGTAATCAATACCCGGCAAAGAGCTATGATAAACGACCGGCGGCGAAAACATGGTAGTCGCCGAAGTTGCAGACCTGCAGACCTGCAACAGGGTAAGGCGACGGAATGGGAGGCGCAAGAGGCCATCTGCAAGCAGGCAATGGAATGGGTAAAAAAGGTGAATGCGCAAAACATGGGAGAGCTTGCGCAGCAAAAGGAAAATACCGAAGAGCTTGCCGGCGACAGTCAGCCCGAAAATGCGACATGGCAGGCACTACAGGAATGCCAAATCACGCTGCCATTAGGACGGCTCCTGCAGCTAGTGCCTAGATTCACAGAAGGACTCAAGACAGGCATGACGGTAGGAGAAACACCACTGGCTCCAACATTCTTCTCAAATCCGGAGGAGGGACCGGCGGTAGTAGACACAAACAGTCTGGCAATCACAGCCATCATGAAGGGACAGGAGTTACCCGGAACATTAATAGATGGAGGATCCGGCGTCAATGTGATTAGCCTCCAAACGTGCAAAACTTTGGGAATCCAAGAGTGGGAACCATGCCCGTTCTGGCTGTGGATGGCGGATACAAGCTCAGTGCGACCGACCGGCTTGATACGAGATTTGGAAGTAACGATCGGCGGCCACACATTTTGCATTTCGGCAGTAGTGCTACAACTACAGGCACAAGGATCTTATCCACTATTGTTGGGGCGGCCGTGGTTGAAAACAACGCACATTAAACAAAACTGGAGGAAGAATATAATCACCTTCCGACGGGGAAAAGCAAAAGTACGGGTACCGACACAACCACGGACGGGTACCGGGAAGGAATTGACACCCCTATATGCCGAATGCGTCAATATGCTAGACGGATTAGCAGACGAAGAGGTAGATCAATACTTGCAAGATTATCCGAAGATCGTACCTCTATTCGAAATCAATGTAGCCGAAGCTGTATCACCATACATACTGCCACTGGACGGAGTCGACGAGGAACCAAATAAAGAAGTGATTCGGGAGCTATGGCAAGCACAGGAGGCGCTGTAAAGAGAAATGGTCGTCTCGCAACGGGTTAAATCTAGGAACTACAGAAGGGGGTAAATCTAGGAACTACTGAAGAGGCGAGACCGGTGCACATTGCCAAGGAAATGACTCCGGAAAACAAAACGGCGATGATTACGCTTCTCAAGGAATTTCGGGACGTGTTTGCCTGGTCTTACGAGGATATGTGAGGGCTCGATTCTCAGCTATATCAGCATCAAATACATTTGAGCAAAGACACCAAACTGGTAGCACAGTAGCGGTACCGGATGAATCCAAATTACGCCGCCAAAGTCAAGGAGGAAATCGACAAGTAGTTGAGGGTTGGCTTTATCCGCCCAGTAAAGAACTCTACATGGTTGAGCCCGATAGTAGTCATACCAATGTGGCGACGGTAAGAGATGCATTCCCACTCCCATTTACGGATGGAGTTTTGGACGCAGTCGCCGGCCATGAGGTATACAGTTTCTTTGACGGATTCAACGGATACAACTAGATCCGGATGCACCCCGATGACCAGGAGAAAACAACTTTCGTCACTGAATGGGGAGTGTTTGTTGCCATAGTGATGATGTTCGGACTAAAAACGGCGCCGGCAACGTTCCAGAGGATCATCATGGAAATATTCGGAGAATTTATACCGGCATTTATGCAGGTGTGTTTGGATGACTTCGCCGTCTATAGCCGGGACGGAGATCACTTTCAACACCTCCGACTGTGTTTAGAGAAATGTCGGGCTTACCGGCTAAGTTTGAATACGGCAAAGTGTGTATTCGGAGTGTCAAGCGGGGCGCTATTAGGACACATTGTGAGCAAGGAAGGAATTGTCGTGGACCCGGACAAAGTAAAAGCAATCTTGGAGACACCGGCACCAACAACGGCCAAAGCATTAAGCCATTTCTTAGGCCAAATCTGGTGGCATAGACGAATGCTCCGGTATCTGGTTGACCTAGCTACACCACTGCATGTTGCGGTACACTGAACACCGTTCCAGTGGACAGACACCGAAGACAAGGCGTACCGGGCACTCAAAGTACTATTGTCGCAAGCGCCGGTAGTGCAACCCCCGGATTGGGCTAAGGAGTTTCATGTGTTCGTGGATGCGTCCGACATTGCAATCGGAAGTGCACTGATGCAACTTACGGAGCCAAGGTGGTACCGGCCCGTATATTACGCAAGCCGAAAGTTATCCCAAGCCAAACGAAATTATTCCACCACGGAAATGGAAGCTTTGGGCATGATCTACAACGTGACAAAATTCAGACATTATTTGTTGGGAAGGAAATTTTCCTTCCACGTAGATCATTCGGCACTCCCCTATTTAGTTTCCAAAGCGTCACTAACTGGTAAGTTGGCACGGTGGACGTTACTGTTGCAGGAATTTGAGTTCGAAATATTCCACCGACCCGGCATACAGCACGCAGTAGCAGACTATTTGAGCCGGTTAGATTCCGGTGAGACTGGAGATGGAGTTCCGGACGAGTTTCCGGATGTTGAGCTATTTCGAGTCACCGCAGAAACAACAACAGATGAAACAGTGGCACAAGAAGATAAATGGCTAACGAATATGCAACAATTTCTGAGCACCGGATTGCCTCCGGACAAGATGAACCGGGACGAGAGGAAACGAATGGCGGTACAAAGCCGGCACTTCTGTTTATTACAAGACACGCTATACCACAAAGGCGCAGACGGTATATGGCGATGGGCGGTGCGCATCGACGAGAAGGATATAATACTACGAGAATCACACTGCGGAGTCGCCGGAGGCCATTACGCCGGAGATGCTACGGCAAGGAAGATATGGCAGAGTGGCCTATGGTGGCCGACAACATTGAAAGACGCGGTCCGGTATGCTAAAGAATGTGATCTATGTCAGCGAATGGGCCATCCAACCAAACAAGCTAGGATGCCGTACCAACTGGTATTGCCGCTAGAACCATTTCAGAAATGGGGGCTGGATTTTGTGGGTCCATTCAAACCATCGGCGATGAGAACCGGCAACCGGTATGTAATTGTCGCAACGGATTACTGCACGAAATGGGTAGAAGCCAAAGCCTTGCGCGACAACACCGCAGCGTCGACGCCGAAATTCTTGTATGAATACATCTGGTGTAGGTATGGATGCCCGATCGAGCTAATAAGTGACCAAGGAGGGCACTTCCTCGGCCAAGTGGTGGAAAGCTTGATGTCGTTCTATGTCGTGGTGCATAAATGGAGCACGCCATACTATCCGCAAGCAAACGAGTTAGCCGAGTCGACAAACAAAACGATACAGAATATCCTTCGGAAAATCGTCAACGAAAACTGGACAGACTGAGATACGAAACTGCACAACGCACTCTGGGCTTACCGGACAGCCTACAAAACAAGCATCCAAACCACACCATTCTGGCTGGCATTCGGGTTAGAGGGCATGATGCCGGTAGAGTTCCAGGTCTCGAGCTTACAGATTCAGATTAGGGAACGGTTAAACAAAAAGGAATCGGAGGCAATTTGGTTAGCAGCTTTGTGTGAACTAGAAGAACACCGATTAGCGAGTATCATGCACCTAGAACTGGAGCAGCGGCGAAGAAAGGCGTTTGTGGATCGCCACCGGAAAGGAAATGAAAAGATGTTTGGAATCGGCAAGCCGGTACTAGTGTTCCAAACCCGGATGGGAAAGATGCCAGAGAAACTACAGTTTCGGTGGACCGGACCGTACTGGATCACACGCGAGTTCAATGGATCCTACCAGTTAGGGACACTTGCCGGCAAAGTCCTGGGTAAGTGGATCAACGGATTTCAACTAAAGCCATACAAGGGACCCATGCCGAGGAACCCATTTGAACAAGGAAAGGCCGATGCCGAACTAGATACCGGAATACCGGAAACAACGGCAACCCGATTAGCAATCGGCAACAATGAAGCTGGTAAGGGGGACAAAGAGCCGGCACATGGGTTGGATAAGAGGACGCAAGTTGTCACGAGGCCAGCAAGATTCCTCATTCAGGTAAGGGTGTAGTAGGACCGAAGGCGAATTAACCTAATAATCATATAAATAAAAAAATAAAATAAACAAAATCGACACGAATCAAAGAAATCATGGAAAGGAGTGGTGGGAACGGCCATGCAAATGAGGAGTAAAGAGGCACTTCGAAAAGGTACGAGGAGGCTATGAATAGGGCATTAAACCACCGCCACATGGCACGTAATGCTATTATAGTACACGACCTGCACATGCGTAGGCTCGAAAAAGGCGCCAAGATGCAGAGAGAAAACGGCCCCCGCATCGAGACCTTCTTTCGCGAACCAAGGAGCACAGACGCACATAGGCGCTTGAAGATCATCAGAAGAGAGCCAACACACATAGAGCTTCCTCACACATAGCTTCCCCATACACAGCCCTCTCCAACGCTTTCCGATCTCGACGCAGATATGGACTGCCAGACACTCTCTGAAACCGCCAAGAAATGGCTATGACAACATGGACTGGAGGGGTTCCTCACAATCATGGATGCACCACCACACAGAGAAGCTGACAAGATCATCAAAGACATTGGCACCGAGCTGATCACGGAGGAAGCGATCCGGGCACTAACAGGCCTTCCGGAGGGGGGCATCTATACTATTGAGAACCCTACATCCGAATGACTCATCAAATACTTCGGCGAGTATTCTCTAGCCAGCAAGGGCTACAGGATACAGGGCGGAAAAGATATGTTATTCCGAGAAATTGCCCATGTACTCCATGAGTTCGGCCACGTATACCCTTGACCCCCCGTTATGCCTCAGAACCGAGCATGCTTGATCATCGCAACATACGAAGGGGTCAAGGTGGATTGGCCGGTGCTGATCACCGACGGATTATGTGCGGCTATTGACACCGTAAGAGATAAGGAAGCCAATGAAGGCTGGAAAATATGGCATGCGGTGGCGCAATGGCTCACCCTACTAGCGCCACCGGTCGAGCCCGTCCAGACCAAGAAGCGGGGAAGAGTACCGGACGGCACCCCGAGAGCTGCTTCAAAATGACAACAGTTGTTGGCCACCAAGACCACTAAGGGGAAGACAGCCGACACGGAGCAGGCGGCGAAGGAGCGCGCCATCCGGAAGCAGCCGACGGAGACGCGCAAGGAGATACCGGCACGGCCCCTGAACAGCACACTCCACCGACCGGTGCAGCAAGAAACGGACACCCTGGCGGCAAGAATGAATGCCAGGACTCAGGAGGAGGAAATGGAGGAAGAACCTACGGAGCACCTCCAGCGGCGGCCGGTGAAGAGCACCGCAGAATCAGCCGGGAAGCATTCGGACCCACAGAAGGATGGAACAGCTTTACCCCACACTGAGAAGCCCACGCCAAGGAAGGAACCGGAACCGGTTCGGATGGAACCGGTCTCAGAAGCCCCTGCACAACAAGCAATACCGGCGGGTCAGGGAACGACGAGCCCCGAAAGGCAAGTGCGGGTAATGCAGGTGCCACCTTCCTCAAGGGGCCAAGAACAAGCAGAACAAGTGCGGCCAACCGAAACACAGCCGGAACCTGAACGGCAAAGTGGTCAGCAGGCAGAGCCGGAATTGCAGCTTGACACAGTAAGGCGGGACCAGCCACCAACAAGTGAACCCATCAGCCAACCCTCCATGCAGACGCAACAACAGGGCACTGGCAACCAATGGCTCCGGTGGATAGGAGAGCAAGTTGCCAGAGTGATACTGTATGTAGAGGCGGAAGAACGAGCGCAGATGGAACGGTTGCTAGTCACAACCGATAAACTAGAGACGGCCCGGTCAAGGATCCGGTTCCTCGAACAAGACTTGGATCGGGTCACAGAAGACATGGCCAAAATGGCCTTAACCGCAACACAGATCCAAGCACCGGTGACTCCGATGAATGTACATACAAATAAGACTCCGGAGACAGAAACTGTCCCGGAGAAAGATGCGGCGCAAGCCCAAGAGCTAGCTGAATTAAGGGACGAACTTGCCACACAAGAAGCACTATGGAGCCGCGAACAAGATTTGAAGAACGTGGCAGAAGAGGACTTAAGAAAAACTGCTGAAAACCTCCGCCGAGCAGAAGAAAATCTGCGGAAAGGGCATCAAGCTTACGACCGGCTAAAGGAGGAAAAAGAAAACTTGTTGTAGGAGAAGGACAAGCTGCGACGGATGGCCGAAACGGAAATAGAAAGGCTGAAAGAAGAACTCCGTCAACAAAAGGACCGGGAAGACCGCGCTCGCCGGCAAATCAACTAGAGGCTGAAGCAGAAGACAGAGGACTTCGACCACCTGCACCGGAACTTTAAGAGCTTAGACACGGAGTATAAGCAACAGCAGGAAAGGATGGCCGAGCTCCGGTAGGAAGTTGATAGGGCCACAACGGCACTCGCCGACGAACGAGCTGAGAATACAAAGCTATTGGAGGCAGCGGTGAGGGACCGGATGGAGCTCCACAAGCAGAACCATGAAGAAAAGGAAAGGGCGACGATGGTGTTACAGAGGCTCCAAAAAACCTATCAAAGTCAATTGTCGCATTATAGGGAGCAGGAGGCGGACACGGTCAGAATCATCAAGCAATTGAAAGAGGAGCGACAAGCTGCGGAGAACAAATCACAGATGGGAACCGAATGGATACAGTGCATCCTCCGGGCATGGCTCAACAAGACCAAACGCTTGATTGACGAGAGTTATGTGCAATGGTGGACGAAGTGGGCGTAGAATACAGCTGAATTCCAGTTGCTCAAGGCGGACGCCGAAAACCGACGGAAGGAAGGTGACGACTGTTACATGCTCACATCAGAGGACTTCACTACCATAAAGGATGAGCTAGCAGAAGATTTCACAACTCTGGCGGATGAGCAATTGGTGCAAGTCTGACAACTCATAGCTCAACTGGACAACGATCGGATGGATGCTCAAATCCAGTTTGAGAGTTATGAGCGGTCCCGGCTTAGGGAAGAAAAAGCAAGGCAGGCGGCAATGGTAAACCTCAATGATGAGGAACCGTCGTCGGTACAAGGACCAGACGGAGACCAGGCCGGGGTAAGTCAACCAGAGACAACTCCGATGGAGGAAACAACGAAGGAAACGCTGGAGCCAGAGTAACCATCCGAGCCGCAGCTAGAGTCGGAGCCACAAAAAGAGAAGCAACCCCAAACACCATTGGAGCAGCCGCAGCAGCATCAACAACAACAACAACAACCACAACAGATTCCCGTAGAACCACTCGAGACCCTGGAGCAAAGCATCCTGGATATCTTGAATGAAGAGTAAGGGGCCGGTGTGGGATTCAACGTACAAGGTATTGTCCCACGGGCCGGCCGGCAAAGACTAGGGTGTGAAAAGGGGAATTGTTATTTAGGAATCTATTGTAATTACTAATCTTAATATATTAATATATGAGAAGATGTGGACGGAAGGACCGGAATCGGTATGCCGATCCGGATCCGGACCGATCCCGAAAAGGTGCTCATTGGCGCCGTTTTGTACTTCGCACCGGTGACCTATATAAAGGCCCGGTTATAATGTAGTCATTGACGGAGAGTAATATAAAACCTTTTGTTTAATCATTGAGTATTGTTCACCGTTCTATGCTTATTGTATATCTTATGCATGTTAATGATGTATTGCTAAGTAACCGATTAAGGTCTAATTAAGCGTTGTGTCATAAGTTATCTCGTCGTAACACCCTTGGGTGAAGTGTCTTAAGTGGACACCCTGTGTTAGGCTGTTGTCCAGCCCTAAGGAATAACAATTTCAACAGCTCCTCCGGAAGAGGAAGAGGTTAGAAGGTCTATAAGACAAAGAAGACCTTCTACTAGATACATCCCACATGAATATGTGATGCTTTCAGATGGAGGAGAGCCAGAAAGCTTTAGAGAAGGTATGGCAAATTATCATAAGGTGGAATGGCTTGACACCATGAATGATGAGATGAAGTCTTTGCAAGACAATCACTCTTATGATCTTGTAAAGCGGCCTAAGGGCAAAAGAGCATTGAAAAACAAATGGGTTTACAAGCTCAAGACTGAGGAACATTGCTCACAACCATGATACAAGGCAAGATTGGTTGTGAAGGGGTTCAACTAGAAAAAGGAAATTGATTTCGAGGAGATTTTCTCACTAGTGGTGAAGATGTCCTCGATGAGAGTTGTACTTGGGGTCGCAGCCAGTCTCGATCTAAAAATCGAGCAACTCGATGTAAATACCGCCTTCCTCCATGGAGATTTGGAGGAAGAGATTTACATGGGTCAACCTGAAGGGTTTGGAGTCAAAGGTAAGGAAAACCTGGTATGCAAGTTAAATAAGATCTTGTACGGCCTAAAACAAGGTCCAAGACTTTGGTACAAAAAGTTTGACTCCTTTATGTTGAACCGTAGGTATAATAGAACAAACACAGACCATTGTTATGGCTAAAGAAATTCCTACAAGAGTTGGGGCTGACCCAAGAAAGGTACATTTTGTATTGTGATAGACAAAGTGCTATCCACTTAAGCAAGAATTCTTCCTTTCACTCTAAGTCAAAGCACATTGATGTTAGATACCATTGGATTAGAGATACGCTTGAAGAAAAGAAAATGCACATTGAGAAGCTACATACCAATGAGAATGGCTCCAACATGATGACTAAAAGTTTGTCAAGAGAGAAGCTTCAAGTTTGCAGACAAAAGGCAAACTTGGTTATGCCCTGTTGAAGACAAGGCCGTCAATGCGGAAGATCAAGTAGCATTCGATTGGGGGTTGAGTACCTGCGTATGACAGTTTCTGAGATCGTGCACAGAGAGAGAGAGAGAGAGAGAGAGAGAGAGAGAGAGAGAGAGAGAGAGGCACACAAGACTCTTTCTATTCAATAGAAACAATAATACAACCAACCTTACAAAAAGGTTACAAGGTCACTATATATAGTGACCGACTTAGGGCAACTACCATTTATGCTAATTACACAAATGGCCCAAACTTGATCTATACAAAGGGATAGTGTGAATACGTCCATTATACACTTGTATTCGACACTCCCCCGTAATGGGCGTATACATGGGTTATCTAAGATTACAGGTATAAACCTAGGTTCTCGGACATATCAGTTTTGTTTGAGTCGGCAGGGTCCGAAGGCAGAAGACCGGACTGGTCGGGTCGGAAGAGTTGAAGCCGATCATTAGGGAACTGATGTCGGTTGTCTGAAACCATCCTGCGCTGTGTCCGGCTCTAACCGGACTGGTTTGTCGTTACGCCCATCTGATGCCGAAGGGACCGAAAGCGGTCTGCCGAAAGACACTTGGTCATTCCATCTGCGACATTGTCGGTTGTGGATATTTTCTCTAGACCGATTTTCCCTGAAATGACGCAGTCCCGAACGAAGTGATATCGAACATCGATATGTTTGGAGGCATTGTGGTGAACCGGATTTCTCGACAAGGCAACAGCACCTTGACTGTCGCTATAGACAACTGGAGCCGAGTCATGGTCGACTTGCCGAAACGTGTGCGCCAGCCGGCCGAGCCACAAAGCTTCTTTTGCAGCGTCGGACGCAGCTACATATTCTGCTTCGGTCGTTGAGGTCGCTGTGCACTCCTGAAGTTTCGACTTCCACGAAATTGCTCCATTGCCGAATTTGAAGCAGTATCCGGTTGTTGATTTCCGACTGTCTATACAGCCGGCGAAGTCCGAGTCGGTGTAACCGACTACGCCTGAGGTTGAGTTCGGACCGAAAAGAATGCCGTGATCTTTTGTGCCAGCCAGATATTTGAACACATGCTTGACTGCGTTCCAATGCGATCGGCCAGGATTGTGCATAAATCTGCTAACGACTCCTACGGCATGAGAGATATCAGGCCGTGTCGCGACCATCAGGTACATAAGGGAGCCGACTGCCGGTGCATACGGTACCGACTTCATATCTTCCCCCTCCGGACCGGATGTCGGGCAGTCTCGCTGAGAGAGCCGAAGGTTCATGGGGAGCGGGGTTGAAGCAGATTTGGCTGATTTCATGTTGAAGCGTTCCAAGACACGTCCGATATAGTCGGTCTGAGACAAAAAAAGATGTCGTTTATCGCGATGCCGACTAATCTTCATGCCAAGTATGTGTCGTGCCGGACCGAGGTCCTTCATGGCAAACTTCAACCGCAGTTGCCGAATGAGATCGGCAAGTTCGCCCGCGTGGCGTCCAGAAATTAGCATGTCGTCCACGTAAATGATGAGGAAGATGGGTGATCCATCTTGAGCTGTGTTGGTAAAAAGACAATGGTCCTCATCGCTTTTTGAGAAGCCGATCGATTGGATGAAGTCGTCGAACTTCTTGTACCATTGTCGCGGTGCCTGTTTGAGGCCGTATAGACTCTTCCTGAGTCGGCAGACTAGATGTTCTTGGCCAGTTGCCACGAAGCCTTTTGGCTGTTCCATATAAATTTCCTCTTCAAGATCACCATGGAGGAAGGCTGTTTTGACATCTAGCTGAATCAGCTCCAAGTTGTCGGCTGCCACTACGCCGAGTAGAAAACGAAGGGTTGTCATTTTCACCACTGGTGAAAAAATCTCGTCGAAGTCGACGCCATATTCTTGTCGGAAGCCCTTCGCAACTAATCTGGCCTTGTACTTTGGGGTGGTCGAATCAGACGTCTCTTTTAGTCGATAAACCCACTTGCAAGGAAGAGCACGTCGATTCTTAGGTAGTTCGACCAGATCCCAAGTTTTGTTTGCCCGAATGGAGTGCATTTCCGACTCCATCGCCAGATGCCAGGTGGCTGAATCGACAGATGTCGATGCTTCTTCGTAAGACGTCGGTTCGCCGGCGTCGGTGAAGAAAATTCCAGGAGAATACCTCTCCGGAGGTTGCGACAGTCTCTCGGATCGTCGAGGTATGATTGGATTGGTCGCATCGGGTATCGAGGTCGGATGGTCCGAAAGCGAATTATTCTGCTGTGCCGAGTCAGAGTTGTCCGAGTCGGTGGTGTAAGGTTCAGCTACCCGTGAAGCTGACCGTGTGTTAAGAGCGGGGCCTTCTTGAAGGGTCGGCACATCGGAAAATGTTACCCTTCGGACTTCGATCGGTTTTTCGACTGATGGATTCATAGCCGACTCGTTGAACACAACGTCCGAACTTCGAACGATTTGTCTGCGTTCGGGGTCCCAGAGTCGGTATCCCATTTCGCCGTCTGATCCATATCCAAGGAAAATGCATTTCCTGGACCGAGGTGCAAGTTTTCGGCGATCATCTTTCGGAATAAGGGCGTATGCCTCGCATCCGAAGATCCTCAGCTTGTCGTAATTTGGCTTACTGCCGATCCATAGTTCCTGAGGAATTTGAAGTCCTAGAGGTCTGCTTGGCGACATATTGATTATGTGTACTGCCGTGAGTAGAGCCTCTGTCATAACTAGACTCGAACCCATAACCTTTTGTTACACGGGTCGAGACTTTACCATTAGGGTATGAATTGTAATTTGAAGGATATTATTTTCATTTAGGTTTTATTGGGAAATTGATGTATATTCCAGATTTCTCTGGAACATTCTAGAAACTTCAGGAGTATTCCTGAAGACACTATAAAAGGAGGCGCAAGGCATTAGTTCGAACCAAATCGGTTCAACGCCAGTCTTAAGCCTTCTAACTACTGTTGTATATCTTCCGTCATATAATACATATATCTTTCGCATCATCATTCTCTCTCTCTCTCTCTCTCTCTCTCTCTCTCTCTCTCACTCATTCCTTCTCTCAAAGTTCGACACCTCTCATAGTACTAATCCTTCTCTGTCTTAGTACTATTCCCCAACAATAGTACTAATCCTTCTTTTAGTACTAATTCCTTCTCTGCCTTAATAGAGTTCCTGACAGTTTGAACCGATTTTGGTCTACTAGTCTCCCTCTTCCTTCTGTCTCCCTCCTTTCCTACTAGTCTCTTATTTCCCTTTTCCTTCATCCCATGGCCACCGTTAGCGCTGAAGAGTATCAATCCGTTTTCTCGGAATTTCAATGTTTGAAAGAGAAGTTTCATGCTTTGGAACAAGAAAATCAACGCTTGTTGGGGGATCTTCAGCAAATTTCCTTAGAAAAGCAGCAAACGCAACAACAGCATGGGGAACTTGCATTACGCGTGCAACAACTCGAAGCAACCATCGTAGCAATGCAACAACAAGGGCACGGAGCACAAGGGATTCATAAAGAACCCAAGATTGGCCTTCCCACGAAGTTCGATGGAACGCGATCGCAGTTTAGAGGGTTTCTTAACCAGGTACGGTTAGTTATTCAAATGCATCCGTCCCGATATCCCACCGATGCATCACGAGTGGGTTTAGTAGGCACGTTGTTAAATGGCTCAGCATTAGCATGGTTCGCTCCGCTACTAGAAAAGGAATCTCCAGTACTAAATAATTTTGAAGAATTCATAAGTGAGTTTAAAGCATGTTTTGGAGATACTGACAGCATAAGGACTGCAATCAACAAAATCCGGCGATTACGCCAAGGTGACCGTCCAGCCTCCGCATATGCTGCAGATTTCCGCCTACTCGCCGCCGATATCCCCTGGGATGATCAAGCATTGATGGAGCAGTTCCGCTATGGTCTACGCAACGATGTCAAGGATTTACTCTTGACTTTCCCTGAAGAGCCAAAATCATTAACAGAAGCAATCAGTCGAGCGGTCAGATGTGACAACCGCCTCTTCGAGCGACGTTCGGAACGACAATTTCAGATGCCGAGGGCAAGATCCGAGCCTACCTATGCCTCAGTGGTAGCGAAACCTTTTCAAAGGGAGTCACATAATGCGCCTCCAGTAAGTACTCCAACTCCAATGGAAATTGACACTACACGTCGTCGTGGGCCGCTATCGGAGGAGGAAAAGCAACGACGCCGAACAAACCGATTATGCCTTTATTGCGGTGGACCAGGGCATATCGCGATAAACTGTCCCCATAGACCAAGAAGGCAGGTAAACCAAGTCATTGTTAGTTCTGACTATACTAAACCCGAGTCTATTTCAGTAGGAATCTCTGATAATCCTCATAGTCATAATAGTCCTAATAGTACTAATAGTCTGAATCTCGCAAACAAATTTGATGTCCTTAGCCAATTAGAAGAAGAGTTAAACGACTAAGTCCAGCCAAAATAGGAGCCGTTTGGTTGGACAGCCCTAGATCTGTGCAGCCCATTAGTGGTTCCATTCCCTCTAAGCAAGTTAGTGATGTGTTCGTAGCCCAAGTAGCAGTTAGTACTAAAAGTACCCCTCCAGTACATACCTTAGCCCTTCTAGATTCCGGAGCTAATTCTTGCTTCATGGATAGGAATTTTGCCCGAGCTCATCAGATATCTCTCAGAAAGCTCCCATGTCCAGCCTCAGTAGTAGTCATTGATGGTCGTCCCATTGCTTCTGGTAATATCATAGAAGAGTCGGAACCCGTTAATATTGTCCTAGATAACTTAACATGTGTAGTATCATTTAATATTATTAGTATTCCAGAACATCCCATAGTTTTAGGATTACCATGGTTCGAGTTACATGACCCAGACATAGATTGGAGGACAAGGGAAATCCGGTTGCGACAAACCCAAGGATCTACCCAGAAGGTTGCAACCATTTCGCTACGTCAGTTGCGTGAGGAAGGGCGCAAGGAGGAAATGTTTCTCTTTGCAATATCAGTACAACCCTCCAGCACCACCAAAGAGGAGTCCACCGTTCAACTTCCCGAGAAGTATCGTCAGTATGCTGATGTGTTCGATAAAGTACAAGCCAACACACTTCCTCATCATCGGCCGTACGACTGCGCCATCGACTTACAACCGGGAAAAGAGCCGCCATGGGGGCCGATCTACAATTTGTCACCAACCGAGCTAGAAGTCCTTCGAGCCTATATAGAGGAGAATTTGGAGAACGGTTTCATTCGGCATTCGAAATCTCCAGCCGGCGCACCCATTTTCTTCGTCAAGAAAAAAGATGGCTCGCTTCGACTCGTTGTAGATTACCGTGGCTTGAATAAGGTCACAGTAAGAAATAGGTATGCTCTTCCCCTTATCTCAAGTCTTTTAGAACGGATCAACGGTGCCAGGTTCTTCACGAAGATAGACTTACGAGGAGCCTATAACCTCGTACGGATCCGACCAGGAGATGAATGGAAGACCGCGTTTCGCACCAGATATGGGCACTTCGAGTATACGGTCATGCCGTTCGGACTCACTAATGCGCCGGCAGTCTTCCAGCACATGGCGAATGATATATTTCGAGATCTCTTGGATGATTTTTTGATCATCTATTTGGATGATCTACTGGTTTATTCAAAGACCCAAGAAGAACATGATTCTCATGTACTATTAGTACTAAAACGACTTCGAGAACATGGTCTGTATGCAAAGTTAGAGAAATGTAGTTTCGGGTGCAACCAAGTGGAGTTTCTCGGCTATGTCATCTCCTCAGAAGGCATATCTATGGACCCAGCCAAGGTCAAAACGGTGATAGAATGGCACACTCCGCGTTCGGTGCGGGATGTGCAATGCTTCCTAGGCTTTGCAAATTTCTACCGGAAGTTCATACAAAATTACTCAAAAATTGTGCTGCCTCTCACACAGCTCACCAGGAAGGGACAATCATTCATTTGGTCTAAAGAGACGGACATGGCTTTCGAGAGTCTTAAGAAGGCGTTTACATCAGCTCCAATTTTAGGTCATGTGGATCCGGAAAAACCATTCATTATCGAAGCTGATGCATCGGATTTCGCATTGGGGAGCATTCTGTCACAACAGGGTAACGACGAGAAGCTACATCCTGTGGCTTTCCACTCCCGTAAGTTTGACGCCGCCGAAATCAACTACGAAATTCATGATAAAGAGCTATTAGCAATAGTTGATTCTTTTATGCAATGGAGGCATTTCCTGGAGGGATCTCCTCATCAGGTCACTGTATTCAGTGACCACAAGAACCTTGCCTACTTTCAAGATGCTCGTGTACTGAATCGACGTCAAGCTCGGTGGGCCCACTTCCTCACACGCTTCGACTTCAAAATTACATATCGTCCGGGGAAGCACCAAGGGAAGGCAGATGCATTATCACGGCGTTCGTATCTAACACCACGTCCCGGTGAGCCAGCTTTCGATAACCAGAAGCAAGTAATCTTGGGTCCAGCACGACTGCAAGCAGCACAGGTCTTTGACATGCCCGTGGATTCCGACATTACCAATACTATACGTGAGGACTTGAAGACTGACGCTTTCGCCCAAGCTATACTAGCACAAATTGACCCCTCTCGAGCGTCATGTTCACAATCACAATCACCAGGTACGGATTATCGGCAATTCAAATACTGTGATGGATTACTCTTCTTTAAAGGACTTTTGTATGTTCCTAATGGTTCTTGCCGCCTTCGAGTAGTACAAAACTGCCATGACACATATACAGCAGGACATTTTGGTAGTACTAAAACATTAGATTTAGTACAACGATCATTCTGGTGGCCCTGTATGCGACAATTTGTCGAAGATTTTGTTCGGACTTGCGATACATGCTGCAGAGCGAAAATGCCAAGACATCATCCATATGGTTTATTAGAACCATTACCAATTCCAAGCAAGCCATGGCAATCCATTGCTCTTGACTTCATTACAGATCTTCCAGTCTCTAAGGGATTCAGTGCGATTCTCACAGTGGTGGATCGATATACGAAGATGGCTCATTTCTTACCATGTACTAAAGAAATATCTAGTGAAGACACCGCCGAAATTGTCATGCGGGAAGTATGTCGGCATCATGGACTCCCTGATAATATCATCAGCGATCGTGGACCCCAGTTTGTGTCAAAATTCTGGAAGCACCTTTTTAAAATGCTGAAGGTCACTTGTAACCTCTCCTCCGGCTACCACCCACAAACCGACGGTCAAGCCGAACGAACAAATCAAACACTGGAGCAGTATCTGCGGTGCTTTCTCAACTATCATCAGAATGACTGGGCAGATATTCTTCAGTTCGCCGAATTTGCCTATAATAACGCTATCCACGCATCGACTAAAGTCACGCCATTCTACGCTTATACGGGATATCATCCCCGGTGGTGTGTCCTTGAAACCCCAGAAGTGTCCACAAATCCTTGCGCGGAGGATCGTTTGGAGCGGTTACGCAAGATACAAGCGGATTTATCTACTCAACTCCAGCAAGCTCAACAATCACACAAGGACTACGCAGATCGTCATCGACTTCCATCCAGTTTTAACATTGGAGATCGGGTGTGGCTGCTACGACGACACATCAAGACTACTCGCCCATGTGAGAAGTTGGATTATCGGCGATTAGGTCCTTTCCGTATTATCGGGAAGATTAATGATGTCGCTTTTCGTCTCGAGCTACCTCCGCAACTTCGGATACACCCGGTGTTTCATAGTTCTCTCCTCGAACCCTATCACGAGAGCACTATCCCAGGACGTACTATACAACCTCCACCTCCTATCGAGCTCGAAGATGGACCTGAGTATGAGGTCGCTGCCATCCTCGATTCCAAGATTGTTCGCAACAAGCTCTACTATCTAGTCGATTGGCTAGGATATAGTCCCAGCGAGCGTACTTGGGAACCGATCGAGAATGTGACCAATGCTCGTGCTCTTCTAGAAGACTTCCATCGACGATATCCCGAGAAACCGGGTCCTCAATCCAAAACGACTCGTGAAACTCGTCGTTTTAAAGGGGGGATAGTGTCATAACTAGACTCGAACCCATAACCTTTTGTTACACGGGTCGAGACTTTACCATTAGGGTATGAATTGTAATTTGAAGGATATTATTTTCATTTAGGTTTTATTGGGAAATTGATGTATATTCCAGATTTCTCTGGAACATTCTAGAAACTTCAGGAGTATTCCTGAAGACACTATAAAAGGAGGCGCAAGGCATTAGTTCGAACCAAATCGGTTCAACGCCAGTCTTAAGCCTTCTAACTACTGTTGTATATCTTCCGTCATATAATACATATATCTTTCGCATCATCATTCTCTCTCTCTCTCTCTCTCTCTCTCTCTCTCTCTCTCTCACTCATTCCTTCTCTCAAAGTTCGACACCTCTCATAGTACTAATCCTTCTCTGTCTTAGTACTATTCCCCAACAATAGTACTAATCCTTCTTTTAGTACTAATTCCTTCTCTGCCTTAATAGAGTTCCTGACAGATGCCATGTTTCTGCGCGTAGCCCTTTGCCACCAGCCGAGCCTTGTACTGGTTGACCGAGCCATCGGTGTTGTACTTGACCTTGTACACCCACCTACACCCGATCGGTTTTACCCCTTTTGGTGCGTCAACCAGGTCCCAGGTCTCGTTCTCCGCCAATGCGTGCATCTCTTCCTCCATCGTGGCACGCTGTCGTGAAGAAAACCGTCCCTTGGCACAATCGGTGAATAGCGCACATGAACCGGCCCTTCACGTGTGCGCGCTCTTAATGGATATAATAGAGAATTAGGTTCATAGAGAGATCCTGGGTAGTTAGATTCGGTAGGTAGGAAGTAAATGAGGGAGACGGCTCCCTTCTTGACGCTGTCGTGAAGGATTTGCTTCACGATATAAAAATAAATTTAAATATTGAATTCAGTAATATTTCAAACACTTGAACCTACAACCTTATAAGCCAAGCACAATGTATATACCAATAGGGTAGGCTATTTGTTTTTAGAAATGTTGTCAAGAATGTGCTTCACTATATAAGAATAAACTTAAATATTGTATTAAGTAAAATTGAGGGACTTGAACCCTCAACCTTGTATATCAAGCACAAAGCATACACCACTAAGCTAGGCTATTTGTTTTAGGGTTATATCCATCATTATACTTATCCCAATACATGGGAGCTCAAATGAGCATGATGGCTATCATGCATCACATGCAATGCATGTGCGCCAAATGGCGATCATGCATAAGATGTAACTCATGCATTACATGAATGCCATTACCATATGCATGGAAATACTTATAAAAAGAGGGGCAAGGAAAACAAGAAGGGAATCAAGAGAGAGTGAGAAAATAATATAATCAATTAAAGAAGACTAGCTCATTGGGTGGAGAACCTCTCGTTTCGAAGTTGAGGTCGTGGGTTCAAATCAAGGGTCGATAGAGAATGTGTTCAGTTTGCGGTCAAGGATTGTAAAGTTGGTAAAATATTATATTTTTAATATACATCATGTTTATATCATATACTCTTGTTCCTTGAATCATACTTTGTCTCAATCTTCTTTCTAGAATCATACTTTGTCTCGATCTTCTTTCTTGAATCATACATTGTCTCTATCTTTTATCTATGCTTGTCTCTCTCTCTCCCTCACACATACACACACACATTACTCGTAACTCTTCTTCTTACTATCCTTAACCATTCTATCATCACCATACAAGCCTTATTAAAAGTTAAGTTTCTTCAACTCCCCTTAACCTTAGTCCCCGCGACTTTGCCGCACGAACCACAACTACCCCGACACATTTGGTGAACCCGACGTGAAGGCGGCGACGAGGAGAAATGGAGGAGCAAATGAGGCTTATGTGTACGATGATGGAACGAGTGATGCGGCAACAAGGGATGATGGCAAGTATCGACAAAGCCGTCGACAATATTCTCCCACGAGTAGGAATCTTCGAAGGTATAAATTTAACAAGATTTCTGAAGATTTATAATGAAGAAATGCTTAAACGCGGTGTCGACGAAGCTACAAAAATTAATAGCTTTAGTCGAGTCGCTGCGATTGGGCTACAAGAGAGGATCCAAGAGCTCCAAAGGGAGAATCAGACATGGACAACATTCGAAAGGGCATTACTCAATGAATACAACCTCAACGATATGTCAAGGATGACAAGGCGAGCTTTCATGGATTGGGTAGAGTCTAATAAACATTTAAGTGTTTTGGAAGTATTAAAAGAGTTTTCTGAAAGATTTGAGCAACTAAATGTTAGAGATAGAAATATAATAGTGCCAGATAAAGTCATATTGTTTCTACAAGCTACTAATATTAAAGACAGGAAGGACTTGGGAATGCTTTTAGAAGATCAGAATAGTCCAAGTGGACTTACCGAAGACTGGGAGGAGATGAAAAGGGCGTGCGCCCATTTCTGCAAAAGAAAGTTATGGTTTATGGAGTTGCCCGACAGAAATGATGAAGAAACGGGGAACGAGTCGGGAGAAAAGAAAGTAAAAGAATCACTCTTACATGAATTGGTGAAAGGCATGAAAGACTTGTCGATCAAAGTGACGAAGCTAGAATCGGGACAAAGCTCAACTTCATCAAGGCAGGGAGGTGGAATGGTCCGAAGGTGTACACATGTGGTGTAATAGTGTCGACCACCAAAAGAAAGATTGTCAAGAACATAGGGATTCTCTTAATCATGATAAAATCTACTATCAAGATGGAAAGATTCACTCGACAAAGACTCAACAACCAATCCAACTCAACTTTGGGAAAGGTGGAATGAAAAAGCTAATGGAAGATTCTGAGAGAGTAACGACTCAAGAGATACAATCCGTGACAACCTTAGCAACCTTAGGGTTGCGTGTAGAAGACTCATATGGTGGATCTGACTTTTGGCAGGGTGTGATGGAGTATGCAAGAAAAGGGAAGGTTCGAGTGGATGAATTAAAAAGAGCGGGAGATGAAATACGACACTTCACTGGATGGAATGATCCAGTAGACGCGCTATCAACATTCGCCCAAGTGAATGCACAAGATGTGCTAGTGGAAGAGAAGCGGAAGAGAGCTGAGGAAGCTGATCCGACAAAGAGACATGAGACACAAGAACAAGAGAGAAGGGAGATGGAAAAGGATGCTCCTGAGTCGAAAGAAGTTGATAAAGTCAAAGGGAAGACAAACCCAACTTTTAATCTTGCTTCGGACATAGAAGCCACGACGGATATAAAACATGTGACAGAGGAAGTTACGAGAGGGTGTGCAGCAACACTCCAAGATTTGGATCATGGCATCATCAATATTGCAAGTGTAAAGAAGATAAATGATGTTGGGATTCATGAAGGGGACAAGAGTCATTATACAAGGAACCATTGTGCTCAAGCAACAACGGAGGTGCCTACAAAAATTGGGGAGCAACAGATTCCTTGTATTGCTTTGATAGATCATGGATTGAAAATCAACATGATGTCGTCGAAGTGTTATGATGAAGGAAAGTGGCCAATCAATAAGAACCATGGGTGGAAGATAAGAGTTGCGACAAAGACAATGGAGGATCTATTCCGAGCATGTCCTAATGTTAAAGCAACAATGGGAGATGTGTTGGTGGATCAAAATTACTATGTGCAAGATAGATCAACCTACCCCGTCATCCTTGGTCAACCATACATCAGCGTAGTGAGTATGGAAACAATGGATGGTGAACCATACATCAACGTAGTAAGGATGGAAACAACTGTGATTAATGATGATTCGACTTTCGTGAGGATCAAGAGTTAGGATGGAAGGAAGAGGGGCCAGTTCTTAACCATGACGTCTAATCGTGAAAGAAACAAAGAATGGTGGAGGGAACATCCAGTTCAAAAACGGAATGAAGAGTTTTTTCAAGATTTTGGATGAACTTTGCACAACCAGTGTGCAAGTTCAGAGGGGGTGGGTGTCGTGAAGGATTTGCTTCACGATATAAAAATAAATTTAAATATTGAATTCAGTAATATTTCAAACACTTGAACCTACAACCTTATAAGCCAAGCACAATGTATATACCAATAGGGTAGGCTATTTGTTTTTAGAAATGTTGTCAAGAATGTGCTTCACTATATAAGAATAAACTTAAATATTGTATTAAGTAAAATAGAGGGACTTGAACCCTCAACCTTGTATATCAAGCACAAAGCATACACCACTAAGCTAGACTATTTGTTTTAGGGTTATATCCATCATTATACTTATCCCAATACATGGGAGCTCAAATGAGCATGATGGCTATCATGCATCACATGCAATGCATGTGCGCCAAATGGCGATCATGCATAAGATGTAACTCATGCATTACATGAATGCCATTACCATATGCATGGAAATACTTATAAAAAGAGGGGCAAGGAAAACAAGAAGGGAATCAAGAGAGAGTGAGAAAATAATACAATCAATTAAAGAAGACTAGCTCATTGGGTGGAGAACCTCTCGTTTCGAAGTTGAGGTCGTGGGTTCAAATCAAGGGTCGATAGAGAATGTGTTCAGTTTGCGGTCAAGGATTGTAAAGTTGGTAAAATATTATATATTTTAATATACATCATGTTTATATCATATACTCTTGTTCCTTGAATCATACTTTGTCTCAATCTTCTTTCTAGAATCATACTTTGTCTTGATCTTCTTTCTTGAATCATACATTGTCTCTATCTTTTATCTATGCTTGTCTCTCTCTCTCCCTCACACATACACACACACATTACTCGTAACTCTTCTTCTTACTATCCTTAACCATTCTATCATCACCATACAAGCCTTATTAAAAGTTAAGTTTCTTCAACTCCCCTTAACCTTAGTCCCCGCGACTTTGCCACACGAACCACAACTACCCCGACAACGCTATAAAGGAGAGGGAGACGCAGGGAGAAGGGATCGCGCATTGAGGAGGACGAAGTGCTGTCGGACCGGGACCGAACGCTTCTCCTCTGTCTGTTCTCTATTGCTCTTCTCTGCAGGTTTCGGGAGGCTCGCGTTGCTTCGAGGAACGCCCGTGTGCTTCTGGCAGCACCTCCATCCTATCCCCTTTACATGCGCAGACGAACAGGCATCGACATCTGTTTGCCGGCCTGTTCGGTCGTAACCGCTCACGTGCTCTGTTGTGTTCTTGTTATTCGTTAATATACAAACACTTGTGTCTCCCTGTCTCTGTGTCCGTTCGCGTCTTCTGTGTTGACAGGCCATGCCCCCCTGTGTTTCTTTGCTCATACGTGATATGGCGCCTCTCTCTTTCTCTTTCCCCTTCTATCACCTGCTCTTCGGTTCAAGACCCCGGTGGTGCCGCCTCGTTTCTCCACGCATGCGCGTAGTAATGCGACATATTTGGTGAACCCGACGTGAAACAGGCGGCAGAGGAGCAGAAGATGAGGGGGTCGGATCTTGCAGAGGCCATGCCTTCGGCCGTGGACCGGATAGTGAGCGCACACAAGGGTACCGACGCCCTTGACAGGGCTATTGAGGCGATCGTCGGTATGATTGGCCGGTTCAGTGGAAAGGATGCCACGAGTTATTTGGCGTCCTACCGGGCGGAGATGTTGATGAGGGATATTCCGGAAGAGAGGTGTCTTGGCGGATTCCCTTGAGTGGCGATGCCAGGCATCCATGTGAAGGTGCTCGAGGTCCGGGCGGAGAGCCGGACTTGGGAGGAGTTCGAAGGACGGCTCCTGGGGAAATACGGGCTGGATGACGCGCTTCGACTTTCGAAGCGGAGCTTCATGGAGTGGGTGGAGTCCCCCAACAAAGGAAGAAATGCGTCGGTACTCCTCCGGGAGTTTGAGGAACACTTTGCGCGCCTTTCGGCGCTCGATCGGACCGTTCTGGACACAAGTCGTGTCCTACTATTTGTCAAATCGGTTGACGCACGGGATCGGGGGCAAGTTGGCTCCTTACTGGAAACCGAGTTCTGGCCGACGGTGCTGGAAGGCCTCGCCGGTGCTCGACTGAAGAGAGATGAGGCGGACCGCGCGGAGAAGCGGGTCCAGGAGGTAACCGGGTGGAGTGACCCGGTCGAAGAAAAGACGGGTTTCGTCGAAGCAGCTTGCCAAAACTATGAGGCTCTGGTTGAAGACAAACGGGTAGGTAAGATCGGAGGGGCCGGACCCTCACAGAGATACGAAACCCGATTCGGGCCGAAACGGAATGAGGCCGGTGAGTCCAGTGCCCGGGATAACCACAAGAAGGGCGGATACCGTTTGGGCACGGAGATCGAAAGGACCACGGACCTACGAAAGGTCCTGGAAGAACGAATCCTCGACAACAAGGTGGAACTGTCGTTGCGGGAGGTGCTCGGGATCGCCAAGAAAGAGTTCCACGACTCCATCGTGGACTTGGTGAAGAAGAAGAGGCTGTTGACGGAGGCAGAACCGGAAAGGCCGGTGGAAGTGCGGACGGCGCACATAGAGGACATGGCGCTGGAAGATGAGTGGGCGGAGAGCCACTATTCGAGGCCACACTGGGCCCGAGCGACCATGGAAACCCCGGTGAAGATCGGGGATGTTCAGGAACCGGTGGTGGCGCTGGTGGACCACGGTTCGGAAATAAACCTGATGACCATGGACTTCTACAAGAAGGGGAAATGGCCGATCAACACTAAGCACGGGTGGAAGATACGGGCGGCGACGCGCACCACCGAGGAGCTACACGGGGCCTGCCCAAACGTGCGAGTCAAGATCGGCGACGTCAAGATAGACCAGCACTTCTTTGTGCAGGAAACGTCCTCGCACCCGGTCATACTAGGGGAACCGTACATTACGGCAGCGCGAATGGAGACCAAGGTGCTGGACAACGGGTCAGCTTACGCGAGGGTCAAAAGTCAGGACGGGCGTCATTCGGTCTAGTTCCTGACGGTGCGACCGAACCACGAGTGAAACCGCGAGTCCCTCGGTGGCGAGAACCGAGAGGATTTTTAGAGAGGGCTGCCAAGGCGTGGGGCCGCGACAGTCCGGACACTCCGGGAAAACCCCACAAATGTACGATAGAAGCGAAACCGAAGAAACCTTGTACCATAAGTAGGAAGTTTTGTTTCTCCGACAACGGAGGGTGTATGATAGTCGGCGTCGTAGGCCGAGAAAAGACAAGGGCGGAAGAGCGACTTCGGGCGTGCGGAGTTCTCGGGCCTAGCGAGGAAATCAACGGAGCCGTGGAGGCGGTCTCCTTCGACGATACCTTGGGAATACTGCGAGAGCTGGTCGGAGAGGGCCTTAAAGAGGACCGGATGATACCGGTTTGTTCAGAAGAGATGTATGAAGTCATCGCGGACTTCATTCGAGGGCTCGAGTCGGATCGGACGGCCCGGGTTAACACGAAGTACAAGACTGAGGATCGGAAGGTAAGGCCAGTTGCGGCACCCTTACCGGAGGGCAGCGAGTTGCGAATCAAGGGGGTCGCGTCGGACCCCAGTTTATGTGATCCGGCTTGCATAGGACACCCCTTCACCGACAGAACGCTACGGGAGCTCAAAATCGGTGGGGGCGGGTTCCTACTGCCGGCGGAAGAAGACTGGTTTCGGAGAATGCTCGGAAGGTACGGGAAAGCCTTCGCATTCTCACCGGAAGAAATCGGGTGCGTAGACCCGACAGTCGTAAAGCCGATGGTGATATTCACGGTACCGCATGTGCTGTGGAATCTCAAACCGATTCCGGTACCGAGAGCTCACATCCCGGAGCTGATGGAGCTGTTGAGGCAGAAAATCGATATGGGCATCCTCGAACCGTCGAGTGCCCCGTACTCAAACCGGTGGTTTACAGTACCGAAGAAGAACGGGACGTTGCGCTTCATTCAAGACCTGCAACCGGTCAACAAAGTGACCATTCGGAACGCAGGAATCAGACCGACAATAGACGAGTTCGCAGAGGCCTTCGCCGGAAGGTCGATCTACTCGGTCAGAGATCTGTACTCAGGGTACGATAAATTCCAACTAGCCGTAGAGAGTAGAGACATTAACACGATGCGGACTCCTCTCGGCCTAGTGCGGATGTGTACCCTGCCACAAGGAGGGACGAACTCAGTGGCCCACATGGTGAATGCGATGAACAAGGTGCTGAGGGATTGTATCCCGGACATCACCATGCCATTCTTGGACGACATCCCGATCAAAGGATGTCTGGTGGAAGAAAAGGACGATCAGACCGGACGAATGTCGGAAATTCGTGGCGACACACATTGACGACTGCGAGAGGGTGTTGCAGAGTCTAGAGGACGCGAGGCTCACCTTCTCCAGGGAAAAATCGGCCTTCGGGCAATCAGAGATCATGGTCGTCAGACATCTATGCGGGGAAACCGTCCCCGGCAAAGGTGGAAGCCATCTCCGCAATGAAGCCCGACTGTAACTCGGTGACGGAGGTACGGAGGTTCTTGGGAGAATGCGCGTTCTACCACATATGGATCCCGCATTACGCCCACGTTGCCGAGCCGCTATACGGGTTGCTGAAAAAGGGGCGAAAATTCGAGTGGCGAGACGAGCATACGGAGTCGGTGCGAAAGATGAAGGAGGCTCTTGCTGCAGCCCCGGCACTCTGGAAGGCTGTCTACGAGAAAGGCACTCCCGTTTACATAACGGTAGATACGAGTTCGACCGGGATCGGATGGGTCGTCAAGCAAGAAGATGAGGACGGCATTCGGTTCCCTATCCGGTTCGGCGCGAAGGTCCTCAGTGAGCGACAGCGAGGATACGGCCAGGTTAAACGCGAACTCTGGGGTATCGTTTAAAGTGTTAGATTCTTTATAAGCTCTTGATAGTGTTAGATTCTTTAACAAGGATGACTTGTAGAGAGTAAACTTTTTAACTGGAGTTTCAAGCATAGTTCTTTCATTGATAATGTTACTGCTACATTAAATCTAGCTTCCATGGATGAAAGTTTTGCAGAGTCTTGCGTTTCAAATTGCCAAGTAACATTCGTTCCTACTAGGATTCAAGAGAAAAGAATAGTAGATCTATTGTAACAAAATTGAACCTCCCTATCCCAAAGTTTTGAGAAGGAAAAGGTTGCATTATCATTTGGGAGATACACAACTAATGTAGGGACACTTATATTGAGTGAAGGGGATTTTCTACTTATGAATGGTTGGCATGACGGGGTTAAGGAAACAAGGAAATATACAAATTGGAAAAGCCCTAGGAGAGGATGACATCATTGATGATACTATGCCGCCAAAATTTCACAAGGTTACCATATCTTTTACTTATAGGCATATTAGTAGAAGTATTTAATCTTGTTTCAAAGGTATCATCAGTATGGGGGTAGACTTTACCTCAAATCAATCCCAAATTTTTGTCCCTAGAGGTAGTTAGGATTCAAACACTTTGTTTAAGTATGAGCTCCATCCATATGAGGAATGAGGAATGAGATCTAGGCAAATATTTTAAATCACATTACTTGGAGACTTTCGCATTCTCCTCCAATTTCAGAAAAGTTAATATCTAGGCTTACATTGGTTCCATTGATGAATGATGAAAGTTAAATTGTTGGACCATTATCTTTAGTCGGGACATTAGTTATCGGTTTCATGCTTGACATGGTCTATCTAATGGCCAATAGTGTGACAAACATTTCTTGGTTGTATTTGGCTCATGTTCCACAAACTAATAACTTTACAAATTTAGAAGCATAGTATAAATCTGTATATGCACCCAAAAGTTATGATATTGCGTAAAGTTATATAACATCAATTCCATTTTCCACAAAAGATGGTAACATCATTCAACAATGTTATGGAGGTGTTCGAGTCAATGTTACATTCATTTTGATTATAGATGTAGATGGAAATTTCTACTATAGTTCCACAATATTATGCACATCTATGAAAACGTCTTATATTTGTGCTATGGCAATTAACAAGAGTTAAAATAAAGTAAATGGACTAAGAGTTGGGAATAATTGGACATTTCTTAGAAGATCCCGGACCTTCGAATAATTGTAGGTTGCTTGCTCAAGGGTACTCTATCAAGGTAAGCAAGAGTAGACTTCTTATATGTTTTATGCGTCGTAAAGTCGCACGTCCTTTGCAACTATCCATTTGTTTTTATTTTAAATGCTTACATGTCAACAATACATGTGGCCTTTCTCATAACCACAAAATGAATGGGACCATTCATAGTTTGACCATCAACATTCCCCACATTTCTTTTATTAAGAGCATATAGATTATCCATGGCAAGCCAATCAATGGTAAAGTCATATAGAACTTGTTTGCAGAGGGTGGCTTACACTTTGATTGCTCGTGCTTCAATTGAGTAAGATGGTGTTGTAGGCTTCTTCTTACTTACATTTCACCATCTAGTTTTGGAACAATTAATGGAGACACTATGGAGCATCTTCCTAGCCTCTTTGGCAACTCTCATTGTTTTATGGTTAGGACATATTACATGGGTTAGGAGAAGATTGCGTACCCTCCCACCAGGCCCCTTTCCATTCCCCATTCTTGGCAATCTTCTGCAAGTAATGATTGTGGGCACGAACCGACACCGATACTTTTCTAGGCTTGCCAAGCAATATGGTCCCATATTTTCTCTTCAACTCGGATCCACACCTGTCATCATCGTCTCGAGCCCATCGCTTGCTCGTGCTCTCCTTCATACTCATGACAAGACGTTTGCAAGCCGTCCTCCCCTCATCAATGCGAGGCTCCTCATGGGTGATGAGTATGGGGAAAAGATTGTGACTTTGCTCCCTTATGCTGATGAATGGAAAGAGATTCGGAAGCTTTACATCGACCAACTTTTCACCCCACGCCGGATCAGAGAGTTCCAGATGGATATAGTTCCCCACGAGATTCGGCGGCTTATTGAGACTCAGCTTGTTCCCGCGAGCCATGCGGGCGATGCCGTCAATCTAACAGCTTGCATCGAGAGCCTCATTGAGGACATCATCTGCCGTATCATAGTCCGTCGAAGGTCTGAAAATTTCTTCGATGAGTCTACGACAAACATTGCTACACATTTGAGCCTGTCACGACTCATTCATGACCTCACGAATTTACTTGGTGCTCCCCTTGTGAGCGAGTTCTTACCCTTCCTGGGGTTTCTCGATTACAAGACAAAGGCTGCGATGAGAAACTGGAATTCTCGGTTCGACAGTTTCATGGATCACGTCATCAGCGAGCGGGAGAAGGATGCGGTAGTCGGGAAGGAGTTGGGTCGAGACATCCTGGACATGCTGCTGCTGCCGGAAAACAAACTGAGTAGAGGGGGGATCAAAGCCCTGATAATGGTGAGTGAGTCATAGCTTTATTGAAACCAAGGCAGAGGCAAAGGCAAAGGCAAGCATACAAAGTGGCTTCATCAGATCCATATATTTATTTAGTGTCGCTCATGCTTTGTGGTTAAATACAACTGCAGGAGTTATTCGCTGCTGGGAGCCATTCAACAGGCAAGACCATAGACTGGGGGATGTCTGAAGTTTTGAGCGCTCCACGTGTGGCACAGAAGCTTCGAGAGGAGTTGAATATGGTGGTTGGGCGAGAAGGGTATGTCGAGTTCTCCCATATCCCACACCTACCGTACCTGCGGGCCGTTGTGAAGGAGACATTGCGCTTGCACCCTCCCTCACCTCTCATGTTCCCTCACATGTCCCTCCACCCATGCCAAGATGTGGGAGGCTATGCCATCCCACAAGGGACCAGGGTCTTTGTCAACGTCTGGGCAATTGCCCGCGATCCTCAGGTCTGGAACGATGACCCCGACAAGTTCTTACCCGAGCGTTTCTTCGAAGATGCTTACACCTCTATGGATCTCAAAGGCCAGCATTTTGAGCTCCTCCCCTTCGGCTCGGGGAGAAGAATGTGCCCTGGTATAAACCTTGCCCTCCCTATTGTGGAGGTCACTCTCGCAAACCTAATTCATGCATTTGACGATTGGAAGCTTGTGCTCCCTCCTGGACAAAGCTCCTTAGACATGACGGATGAATGTGGGATTGTTTGTCGCCGTGTTCAACCTCTCATTTGTGTACCTAGAAAAAATCCCATTGTATAAATCTAGAAGAAATTTGACATCCTTCCTTTGAAGAATCGTACATCCGTAATGTTATAAAAGTTGCAATTCCATCCCCAATGTTTCTTTGACATCAAAGCTCTTTACACATGTCTGATAAATGTGGAATTGTTTGTTGCCCTTCGCGTCCTTTCATTGGTGTACCTAGAGAAAAGTCCATCATATCAACATAAAAGAAAATTGGCATCGCTTACCTCAATAAATATATCTCCATAATGTATTATTGTTGGAATCCTCCCAAGGTAGACTTGATTTGTAGTAGTTCATTCTTAATCATAGATTTTAGGGGCAGTAGGAATCCTATTAGCTTGTCAGACCGTGTAGATCATGGGATTGAATTGCTATGTCTATTTTGAATTTCTTTAGTTTTAGGAAAAAATCGTAGTCGAATCTCACACCCAAAAATTGGGGTTCTTTCCTAGTTGATTTCAAAGAGATCAATTTAACATTACAGACGTAGAGGTCATCAATTTTCTATTCTTGTTTGCCTCATCTTTGTCTTATTTGTTTCTCATATTCCCAATCACTCGCTCATGCATTGAGCTCTGTAGTTTGTAGAAAAACCTGTTGAGAAATGAATCGTCAATCCACAAGAAAAGTAATATGCTGAAATACACAACTCTGAAACACAAAAAACAGTGTGCATAGATTTAACATGGAAAACCCTAAAACGGGAGAAAACCACGGAGAACGGAGCTTCACTATAGAGTGGATATACAACAACGAGATCATAGTACAATACTCTCTACACAGAGTGTAAACTGCCTCACATGGCTCTTGGCGTATGCTGTTTCTAAAACACAACTATGGCGTCGCTCACTCACTCACGCTCCCACACACACTCTTCTCTATCTCGCTACGCTATAGAGGCTCACCCATATATGTATCTACATGTTCTGTTTGTCGTAGGTGTATTTATACTAATACACAGAATGGGCTATTTACAATCATGGCCATTATTATTATCCAATAATAATAATAATAGTCTTATTAATCAGTTGACTCATTCGTCGACTATCGGGTCAGTCCGACTAGTCGGCCTGGTCATCGACCATCCGGTTAGCCCAACTAGCCAATCGTGTCTTCAACCTCGATCAACTCGCTCTGAGTCGACTCCTCAACCATCAGCTCTCATCCGATCAGTCGGTTGCTCCCTGTCTTCGATTGTCGGCTCTCTCTGAGCAGTTGGCTCCTCCCACTGGAGGGACATATTCCTAACAAACTCCCCCTTCACTCCTATGGGGAGGAGTTTGTTATTCCTGTCCTTTGTCGACAGACTCTAAGTCAGTCCATCGGTAGGTTCTTTGTCACCATGTCGGATCCATTATCATCAGTATGGATCTTCACGAGCGTAAACTCTCCTTCTTCGACTTTCTCTCGTAACCAGTGATACCTTCTTTGTATGTGCTTGGTCCGGGAGTGGTATGCAACATTCTTGGCTAGATGTATGGCATTCTGACTGTCATAATGAAGCAATAAATCCCTTTGCTTCATCCCCAACTCGCTGAGAAAGTTTCTCATCCAAATCAGCTCCTTGTTGGCCTTTATCGCTACCATATACTCTGCCTCTATGGTCGACAAGGCCACAGACTTCTGCAGTCGTGACTGCCACGACATTGCTCCCCTTACATAGGTCATCACGTACCCTGACGTGGATCGGCTTGAGTCTACATCCCCCGACATGTCCGAGTCGGTAAACCCTTTGAGCATGGGTTTCCGACACAATACTTAAGACACACACCCGAGGTGCCTTTTAAGTACCTAAGTATCCATTTCACTGTGGCCCAGTGTTCTCGTCCTGGATTACTCATGCATTGGCTTACTATTCCTATAGCAAAAGTTATGTCTGGTCTCGTGCAGACCATAGCATACATTAGACTACCGACGGTTAAGGCATATGGTACTTTCCTCATCTCAGCCTTTTCTTTCTCCCCTCTCGGGCATTGCTTTGCATCTAGCTTGTAGTTAGTCGGTAACACCGAGTCGACTGGCTTTGCTTCCGACATGTTGAATCTTTCTAGGATCTTAGTCATGTATTTCTCTTATGACAACCACAACATTTTCTTAGTTCTATCTCGAACTATGGGCATCCCTAAGATCTGTTTCGCTGGTCCAAGATCTTTCATGGCAAACGATTTGCCTAGAGTTTTCTTCAAGCTTCTGATCTTCCTTGTATCTTGACCAACTATCAATATATCATCCACATATAACAAGAGAATCAAGAAGTCACCTTTGTCGTACCTTTTGACGAACACACAGTGATCAGCCTGTGTTTTCTAGAACCTATGTTCCACCATGAAGGACTCGAACTTCTTGTACCATTGGCGTGGAGCTTGTTTCAACCCATACAAGCTTTTCTTTAGTCGACACACCAGGTTCTCTTTCCCTTTCTCCTCAAAACCTTTGGGTTGCTGCATGTAAATCTCTTCATCCAGCTCCTTGTGCAAGAATGTTGTCTTGACATCCAACTGTTCAATCTCTAGATCCATACTAGCAGCTATGCTCAGAACAGTTCTAATGGATGTCATCTTCACGACTGGAGTGAATATTTCGTCGAAGTCGACACACTTTTTCTATTGGAACCCCTTCAATACTATGCGGGTTTTATACCTAGGCGCACTGTTGACTTCTCCAGTCTTCACCTTGTAGACCCATTTATTCTTGAGTGCTCTCTTACCTTTTGACAGCTGTACTAGGTTGTAGGTATAATTCTCATGCAAAGAATCCATCTCATCTTGCATTGCGCTCATCCATTTCTCGCTGTGCTTGTCGGAAATGGCCTCATCATAACACTCTGGCTCACCTTCATCAGTCAAGAGCATGTATTGACTAGATAATGTTGTCGGTGCTCTCCTTTCTCTGAGTGGGTATCTCCTTCCACTCATTGTCGATGCAAGATTGGACAACTCCAACTCGTATTCCTTGATCGATCTTAACAACTCTACCGACTCAAACTCATAGTTGCTTGGTCTCTATGAGTCAACCGACTCGGATTCGGATATACTGACTGGCTGTCTCCGAATAGCTGGTCGTGTCGGTTCACTTGGCCTGAAGTATATAGTAGTGGATGTTGATTGGTGAGTCGATTCCGACTTTTGTTTCTTCTACTCCTCTATGGTCTTGTCTTCCAAGAAGACTACATCCCAACTCCTCAATACCTTCTTGTCGACGAGGTCCCATAGCCTATAGCCAAACTCATCTTCCGAGTATGCCATGAATATGCATGGTTTCGACTTACTATCAACCTTTGACCTCTAATCCTTAGCTACATGCATGTACACTAGGCATCCAAACACCCTCAAGTGTTGGTAGGAGACATCCTTTCCTGTCCACGCCCTTTGTGGGACCTCACCTTTCAATGGTACTGAGGACCTGTTGATCAAATAAACAACCATGTACATCGCCTCAACCCAGTATATTTTTGGTAGTTTAGCATGTGAGAGCATGCTCCTTACTTTCTCCATGATTGTTCGATTCATCCTCTCTGCAATCCCGTTCAACTTAGCGGTCTTCGGTATTGTGTATTCAATTCAAATACCTTGGGCTTTGCAATATTCGTCGAATTGCCCTTTATATTCACCACCATTCTCAGTTTAGATAGCCTTCAACTTCCGACCTGACTCATTTTCAGCTCTTGCCTAGAACTCTTTGAAAAATAATAGTACTTGATCTAATGACTTTAGTACGAAAGCCCACAACTTCCGACTGTAGTTGTCGATGAAAGTCACAAAGTACTATCCACCTCAATGCGACAAAGCATCTCCATATAACACACATCCGTGTGTACTAGTTCTAGTGCAACTTCTCTTCTTCTTGGTGGCCGTCTGTGGAATGTTACTCTGTTCTGCTTTTTGACTAAGCAGTCAACGCACTTCTCCAGGTGCACTCTCTTCACTCATGTGGCCTAGTCTCTTATGTCATATCTGTCCTGCTGAGTCGGCTGCCACATTCACTTATGACTTGCACAATCGGGCTTCCATCATATACAATGTGCCTTCCTTCAGTGCTCGGGCTACTATAAGATTTCCTTGACAGAACTGAAGAGAATACCGCGCGTAATATCACTCGGCCACAACCGATTCTTAGATCACTTCCTTGAGAATCAAACACAGAAATGAGGTTGGAGATTAGTACACGTACACACACGAACAATAGAGAGTAAACAAGATGTTTACGTGGAAAATCCTGAATGGGAAAAATGACGGGAGCCCACAGACTCCAACTATCACTATGAAGGAAAGGTACAATCAGAGACTCGGAGGCAATGACCTCGAGCTCTGTATCTTCGCCAAGCAACGGTTACAACAGAGTATCGCTCTATATCTCTCTCTCTATATATACAACAATTACGCACATACAACAATATGACAACAACTCCCTTCTGTGATTGCCCTAGGTCATATTTATACTCATATGAACTTAGGGCTATTTACAAATATAGCCTCAATAGGCTTACTCAAAACATATTTACAAATATGTCTTCTCTTCCGGTTCACACTGGTTCCTCTTTATTCATAACCGGATGTCAGAGTGAAGGGGGAGGGACCGACTTCCCAACAATCTCCCCCTTCACTCCGGCATGGGATGTCTCATCAATCCGATCCGCTTTCGGCACACGTCCAGCTTGTCCGTTGTCAACACCTTGGTCAACATTTCTGACCCGTTCTCCTCCATGTGGATCTTCGTCAACACGAACTCTTGATCTTCTACTCTCTCCCGGATCCAGTGGTACCTCCGCTGGATATGTTTTGCCCGGGAATTGTAGGCCGCATTCCTCGCAAGGTGGATGACACTTTGATTGTCATAGTAGAGACGGTATTCCTCTTGTTGGAATTCTAGCTCTTCGGTGAAGTCCTTCATCCAGATTATCTCCTTGCTGGCTTCCACAACTGCCATGTACTCCGCCATCGTGGTTGAGAATGCAACCGTTTGCTACAGCCTTGACTGCCACGAAACAACTCCCCTTGCATAAGTTATGACATATCCGTATGTAGACCGGCTGGTATCCGCATCAGCCGACATATCCGAATCAATGAAGCCTTCTAAGAGGGGTTTACCGGAGCCAAATCAGAGGCACATACTTGAGGTGCCTTTCAAATACTAAAGTACCACCCACTTTATCGCGTTCCAGTGCTCTCTTCCGGGATTGCTCATGAACCGGCTCAACACTCCAACTGCATATCCGATATCCGGTTGCGTACATCAATCTTCTGAAGGCAAAGGCATATGGTATCTTGATCATATCCATCCGCTCTGCCTTTGTCCTCGGGCTTTGTTTCCCGGATAGCTTACAGTTTGCCGGAAGTGTCAATCTGACCGGTTTCGCCTCCGACATGTTGAACCATTGAAGCACCTTTGTCATGTACTTCTCCTGTGACAACCACAACAACTTCTTCGACTAGTCCTAGATGATGTGCATTCCCAATATCTATTTGCTGAACCCAAGTCTTTCATTGAGAAGGTTCGGTTTAGAACTTTCTTCAACATCCAAATCTTGCCTTGGTCTCGTCCAACGATCAACATATCATCCACATATAAGAGGAGTATCAGGAAATCTCCTTCGTCAAATTTCTTCACAAACACGCAGTGATCGACCTGCGTTTCGTGGTACCCTTGGTTGGTCATGAAGGAGTCCAACTTCCGGTACCATTGCCGGGGAGCTTGCTTCAGTCCGTATAAGCTCTTCTTCAACTGGCACACCAAATGCTCCCCTTTCTTCACAAATCCTTCTATGGCACTCAACCCCTTGTGGCTGTGGGTATCTTTCTTTGCTTCTTCGAAGCTTTCTGGCTCCCCTCATCGGTCAGCAATACGTGCTCTGCATCCGGAAATATCCGGGGGGCTCTTCTCTCTCAAAGAGGATATCTCCGTCCTTGGTTTCTGACTACTGGTTCCTCGGTTTGTTCCTCATCTGAGTCCGATTCGGGATCTTGTCCAGTTCCAGTGTCTTCTTGTTCTTGTTCTTGTTCTTGTTCTTCAGTCAATTCGGTTTCTTGTCCGTATCTGGCCGGTTCGTCGAGTGTCATCCGGTTGCCGGCTGACATATGGTTTTCAACCGGGTAGGTCCTTGTGTCCTCAAACCGGTTTTCATTGGATGATCTAGAGTTCATAATCTTCTTCTCCGAATCCTAGTCAGCAATGGCCCTGTCTTCCATGAGGACTATTTCCCAACTCCGGAACACCTTCTTGTCGACAAGATCCCACACCCGGTAACCGAACTCATCATCGTCGTATCAAAGGAATATGCATGGTCTAGACTTCGGATCCAGCTTTGCTCTCTTGTCCTTTGCGACATGCACATATGCAAGACACCCGAACACCTTCAGATGCCGGCAAGACATGTCCTTATAGGTCCATACTCTTTGTGGTGTGTCTCCATCCAAGGTTACTAAGGGTGATCTGTTTACCACGTAAGTCGCCGTCATCAACGCCTTAGCCCAAAACGTCTTGTGTAACTTAGCATGTGCAAGCATGCTCCGGACTCTCTCCATTATGCTCTGGTTCATCCTTTCGGCCAACCTATTTAGTTTCGGCATCTTCAACACAGTAAATTCGAGCCAGATTCCCTTCGACCAGCAGTACTCCTCGAACTGCCCCCGATATTCTCCTCCGTTGTCCGCTCAAACCGCCTTCACCTTCCAGCTGATTTCTCTTTCCACTCTCACGTGGAGCTCCTTGAAGACGGATAACACTTGATCCTTCGTCTTCAGTGGTGAGACCCACAGCTTCCGGATGTTGTCATTTATGAACATCATGAAGTACTGCGATCAGACGTGTGACTTCGTGTCCACTTGACACACATCGGTATGTACCAGCTCAAATGGTGCATTCTGTCTCATCGGTGGTCTTGACCAGAAGGAGGTTTGGTTTTGCTTGCCGGCTAAGCAATCGGTGCACTTCTCAAGATGCACGTCTTTCACCTCTGGAATGAGGTTGTCTTCGGCAAGTCTTCTCATCCCCTTCTGGCTCATATGACACAGTCTCTTGTGCCAGGGCTCATCGGCAGTGTCAGATGCTATGTTCACTTCTTCTCGGCATATCCGGGCATGCATCAGATACAACGTGTTGATCTTCCGTGATCGAGCCACAATCAAGCCTCCGTTGCTGAATTTCATGAATCCATTCCGGATGCTACCCATGTAACTTTCATCATCTAGCCCACCGGTTGATATCAAGATCAGTCGAACCTCTGGAACGTGTCTGACATACTTCAACAACAACTTGTATTCGGTTGATGTCGTCAACAACACATCTCCTATGCCAACAATTCGGCATGTACCTTCATTCCCCATCTGGACACAACCATGATATCTGGATGTGTAGGATGAGAAGCATCTCCGGTCTGGTGTAAGATGGAACGATGCTCCGGAATCAACAACCCACATTGTCTCATCGCCAACAAGGTTTAACTCATTCTCCTCGGTAATGAGCATCAACTCTTCTTCACTTGTCGCGATTGCCGACGTTCCCTTCCGATCTGACCCTTTCCGGTTTGAACCATTCTTCTAATCGGCATTGTTGGTTCCTTTCTCTTTCCGGAAGTACCGACAGTTTTTCTGGAAGTGCCTAGGCTTTCCACAATAAAAGCAAGTAGGCCTCCCCCTTGACTTTCACCATGTCCCCGACTTTTCCCGGTTATGGGGACTCCGGTTCTGTTATCTTCCTCTCTGTGCTTCCGATTCGGTAAGGAGGGCTTTAGGGTCGGAGATCACTTCTTTGTCTTTTCGACGCGACCCTTCATCTAGCAAGCTTGACTTGAGTCTTGCTAGGGACAACTGTTTTCCTTCCGGCCCAGCGTTGCCCAACGTGACAACTGGTGTCTCCCAACTATCCCGGAGGGAACCGAGTTGGAGTAATGTGAGTACCTCATCAGCGAGAGGTACTTCCATTGAGGTTGCATGGTTTATCAGTCCCTCGAAGCCATTCATGTGCTCCGCCATACTGGAGCCATCCTAGTACCAGAGCCTCACTAGCTTTCGGAATACCAAAACCCGATTAACAACATTCTTGTTCTCGAACATGACGCCGATCTTCTCCCAGAGTTCATGAGCCTTACTTTCTTCATTGAAATTGTTGTACAAGCTTATGTCGATGAAGCATTGGATGTATGCCGTCGTCTTCATGTGCATCACCTCCCACACTGTGGTGTCTATCTTATCCGGTCTCTTCGACTTCCACACTGAGTAGTTGGAGCCGGTGAGCTTGAACATGCCACCGAACGATTCTTCCATTTCCTGTGTTGTTAGCTCTGATACTACATTGAAGAGAATACCACCCGTAATATTACTCAGCCACAACCGAGTCTTAGATCACTTCCTTGAGAATCAAACACAGAAATGAGGTTGGAGATTAGTACATGTACACACATGAACAATAGAGAGTACACATGATGTTTATGTGGAAAACCTTGAATGGGAAAAGCCACGGGAGCCTACAGACTCCAACTATCACTATGAAGGAAAGGTACAATCAGAGACTCGAAGGCAATGACCTCGAGCTCTATATCTTCGCCAAGCGGTGGTTACAATAGAGTATCACTCTGTCTCTCTGTCTCTCTCTCTCTCTATACAACAATTATGCACATACAACAATATGATAACAACTCCCTTTTGTGATTGCCCTAGGTCATATTTTTACTCATATAAACTTAGGGCTATTTACAAATATAGCCTCAATAGGCTTACTCAAAACATATTTACAAATATGTCTTCTTTTCCGGTTCTCACCGGGTCCTCTTCATTCATAACCAGATCCCATCCGGAGGGACCGACTTACCACAAGAACTTCCACTTACCATTCCGAAAACTACTATTGTAGCCTTCGTCGTCTAGTCTTCTAGGCGATATTAGATTCAATCTGCTATCGGGGGACGTGTCAAACATCCTTCAGATTCTGGCGACGTCGTCAGGCAGACACTTCCGATTCCGACTATCTTGCACTACTCATTGTCACCCATCTTTACGTAACCATGATCACCGGCTATGTAAGTCGAGAAATACTCTCTCGACGGAGTTATGTGGAAGGATGCATCGGAGTCGATCACCCAAGTGCATTCTTCGCTAGCAAGATTTGCAATTGTCTGTTCACAAATGAACAAAAGTTCTTCATTCCTCGTAGCAATGGATGAAGTGTACTTTTCTTCAAGAATCTTCCTGGGTTCGACATTATTACTGACACTCTTTTCCTTTTTAAGGTGTTCGCATTCTTTCTAGAAATATCTAGGCTTTCCACAATAAAAGCACACGAGCTTTCCTCTGGACTTCGACCTGGCTTGAGACTTTTCTCTCCTTGGCATACTCCTTTGCCGGTTCCTTCCTCTGCCGATGTGTTCAGTCAAATTTGACTCCGACTAGACTAGGACACCCTTATCCTTCCTTCTCGCTTCCTGATTCAGGATGCTTGTCTTCACTACTTGTAAAGACAAGTTCTGTTCTTGACAAGAGGTGTTGAGAGTAGCCACCAGGTTCTCCCAACTATCTAGTAGTGTGCATATAAGTAGGATGTCCTACATAGCATCATCAAGGGGAAACTTGGTTGCAACAAGTTGATTTACATACCCCATGAATGTGCTGATGTTCTCACCGTCTCTATATTTCAGCCGTACGATCTTTCTCATCAATGAGGTTTTATTGAGGGCGTGCTTCTGCCACATCTCATGGGCATTTGCGTCATTCACCACATGTTGGTGGACACTTACATCGGTGCTATGGCGCCGCTCACTCACTCACTCATGCTGCCACACACACTCTTCTCTGTCGCACTACACTACAGAGGCTCATCCATATATATATCTACGTGTTCTGTTTGCCGTAGGTGTATTTATACTAATACATAGACTGGGATATTTATAATCATGGCCATTATTATTACCCAATAATAATAATAATAGTCTTACCAATCAGCCAACTCATTCATTGACTGTCGGGTCGGTTCGATTAGTCAGCCTAGTCATCGACCATCCGGTCGGCCCCACTAGCCAGTCGTATCTTCGACCTCGATCAACTCTCTCTGAGTCAACTCCTCAACCGTCGGCTCTCATCCAATTAGTCGGCTGCACCTTGTCTTCGATTGTCGGCTCTCTCCAAGCAATCGACTCCTCACACTTGAGGGACATATTCCTAACAAAACCTTTAGTCAATCTTGATTAAGCGTGCTAAATAATCCTCTTTCCTAACATCCATGATAGTTAGCTTTACGTCAAATAGTTCTAGAACCATTACAAAACCTCCAAACCCTATCATCAAGCTTAGCTAAGTAACCGGAACGATATTGTTCAGATACTTGTTTTGTAAGCCATCCGGTATGCCCATAATCCGTTGTGTAGTTTTGCGTCCCATCCTGTCCGATTCTCATTGACGATCTTCCGGAGAATATTTTGGAGTGTTTTATTTGTGGACTCCGCCAGTCTATTCGCCTATGGATATAAGGCGTGCTGCGTTTATGTACTACCACGTAGAACGTTGTCAGGCTTTCCACTACTTGCCCTAGAAAATGATCACCTTGATCGTTGATGGGCTCAATCGGACATCCGTACCAACACCATATGTATTCATATAAAACTTTCGTTGTTGATGCCGCGGTGTTATCCCTAAGCACTTTCGTTTCTACCCATTTTGTGCAATAGTTAGTCACGACGATGATGTACCAGTTTCCTGTTCGCATTGGTAGTGGCTTAAATGGTCTGGCAAAGTCTAATCCCCATTTTTTAAAAGGTTCTAGTGATAATACGGGTTGATCGGTTGACCCATCCTTTGGCAATACCGGATCGATTCTTTCAAGGTTGTCGGCCACCATAGCCCACTCCAAATCTTCCAAGCAGTGGTGTCTCCAACATAGTGACCTCCGGCAACGCCGGAATGGGCCTCTCGTAAAATCTCTTCCTTTTTTTCACGCCTTACCGCACGCCACCAAATTCCATTTGCTCCTTTATGGTACAATGTATCCTGTATTAAGCAAAAATGGCAACTTTGGACTGCCAACCGTTTCTGTTCTCCCGGCTTAGCTCTTTCGGAGGCATTTCTATACTTAGGAACTGATGCATGTCGGTGAGCCATTTATCCTCGCCTGCCACTGTCTCATCCACTACCTTTTCTGTGGTGACTTTGAATAGCTCAACATCTGGGAACTCATTCTGGACTTTGTCACTTGCCTCTCCGGATTCCAGCCGGCTCAAGTAGTCCGCCACCGCATGTTGTACTCCCGGTCGGTGGTATATTTGGAATACGAATTATTGCAACAGTAATGTCCACCTGCCAATTTACCAATTAGTGACCCTTGGATACCAAATATACTAGCACCAAATGATCCACATGGAAAGAGAACTTGCGTCCTAACAGATAGTGTCGGTACTTTGTGATGCTATATATCATTTTGAGGGCTTCTCTCTCCATTGTCGAATAATTCCGTTCCTCCTTCAAGAGTTTCCGGCTCATAATACACTAGACGGTACCACTTAGGTTTGGTCAGTTGCATGAGAACACTTCCTATTGCTATGTTGGACGCGTCCACGAACACATGAAAATCTTTCATCCAGTCTGGAGGTCGTACTACCGGGGCCTTTGACAACATCACCTTCAACGCTTGGTATGCCTTATCTTCTTGCTCCGTCCATTGGGAGGGTGCTCGATGCACAACTGCATGTAATGCAGTGGCGAAGTCCGACAAGTATCCGGTTGTGCCACCGGATCTGTCCTAAAAACTAGCTCAATGCCTTGGCATTAGTCGGTGCCTTGTCCGGGTCAACATCGATTCCATCCCTACTCACGATGTGTCCGAGAAGTACTCCACTGGTTACTCCGAAAACACATTTCTCCGGATTCAAGCTTAGTCGGGATCCTCGACACTTCTCCAGACACATCTAGAGATGGTCCAAATGTTCTCCCTTCTAGCTATAAACTACAAAATCATCTAAAAAGACCTGCATGAACGCAGGAATATATTCCCCAAATATTTCCATGATAATCCTCTGGAATGTCGTTAGTGTTGTCTTTAGTCCGAACATCATTACCACTGCGACGGACACTCCCCATTCCGTACCGAACATTGTTTTCTCCTTATTGGTCGGGTGCATCCGACTTTGATTATAGCAACTAAATCCATCCAACAAACTATAAACCTCATGACCAGCTACTACATCCAACACCTCGTCCGTGAATGGCAACGGAAACGTGTCCATCATAGTCGCGACATTTAGCTTTCGGTAGTCTTCGGCACAACAACTATCCGACTTAGCTAGGTTACTTGTTTTACAGGTTTGATGAAACCGAGTCTCAGTAGCTTATTGATTTCATCTTTAACTCTTGCTGCATAGTTTGGGTTCATCCGGTAACGTCCCTACGCCACCGGCGTCGCATCCTTGTTGAGGTTGATCTGGTGTTGGTACAATTGGGGATCCAATCCTCACATATCCTCGTATGACGAGGCAAACACATCTTGGAATTCTTTGAGCAGTTCAATCATTGCCCTTTTCTCTTCCCGTGGCAATTCTTTTGTCACATTCAGCAGTTTAGGCACTCCATCGGTACTGAGGTTCACCTCTTCTAACTGAGATGCCTTCACTCGTTGAGATACCGCCATTTCCCGTCCTAGTGATTCCTGTGCCTGTCGCAGTTCCCAGATGGCCTCCCGATCCGGTGTTACCCGTATAGGTGTATGGGAGGGCTAAGGTGTAATGTGTATGGTGTGTAAAGTCTAAGGTGTGTAATGTGTAATATGAATGAGTGTGTGAGGATGACTATGTGTATGGATACATGCACAGTTATGTGCATGTGTACAATAATGCGTAACGGTCTTATTTATAATGGTCATGTAATCGTTACATTGGATGTATTATATAAACCCCTTATGGTCATGTAATGAACATAACTTTTTCCCCCTCACATTTGTGTCATTTCCCCTCTCATTTTGGTGTCGTTCTTATTTTCACTCTCTCCTTCTCTCTCTTTATCATAACCGCCTCGGGAGGAGGGTAAAGCCATTCTAGGCTTCATCCCCCACCTATCAACACTTTTGGCACGCCTAAACGGCCGACCTCCCTTAAGAAGAAGTCCCATTCGCTCTCCCTCCCTCTCCCTCTCCATCACTAATCTCTCTCTCTCTCCCTCGCTGCATGTGTGTTTCTCTTTGTGTTACAAAGTGTGGCTTTATGCGTAGAATCTCTATATGGTGATCCATTTCTTATTAGAGGTTTAGGCAAGCAGGCTCAAGGAAAGTACTTAAACTCACAGACAAGCTTTTCACAAAAGAACTTGAAAATGGAATCTAGACGTCCTGAAAGAACACAAATGCCTGTGTCTCACTTCTTTAAGGGGAACAAAGATAAGCTTAACATGAAAGTTAGTGATCAAATGAGATCACAAGATCCCCATAGAGTTCATCATTGAGATCTCAGCTATGTCGGTCTCTGTCCACTTCGGGAGATAATATGAGATTTCATCTCTACCATTCACTCTCTTGCAAGAGAGAACCTTGTGAGAGTTCTCAATTGCACCAGTCTCGATCTTCTGGGAGAAATCATTTTGAGAAGTCTTAGCTTTAAGAAGTCTCCTGAGAGAGATCATTTTAAGAGGTCTCAATTCTCCCCATCCCACTTTGAGAGGGATCCTAATGACAAGTCACAGTTTTGTCGGTCTCATCCTCCTAAGAGGGGCCAATATGAGAGATCTCAGCTCTCTCAATCTGGCTCTTTGACACTAAGGGAGTGTTACACAAACCCTAATCCTTGCTTTGGACCAAACCTTCCTTCCCGACCTTGCTAGAGGGGTGCTTTGCCATCTTTCTTACTTGATGATACCAGAACAATACCAGTGCTTCAGAGTGCTAACATTCACAATCCAACATGAGTGTCTCTCTCGCTTCCTATTTGTGAATCGTGTGCGTCGAGATGGCTGGTGGACAATCCAGATTTGATGAGAAAACTGGCACTGTTATCGTTAATGGATGTGGAAATATTTATCACAAAGAATGTGCAATGTTATGGATGTAATAATCCGGAGAGGGAGATATTGATCTCGAAAAGCCAGATGATATCTCTCAAGTGTGCTACATGTGGAGTTGTATCCCATGTTGACATGAGAGATAAAAAATGTATGATGAGAGTTGAAAAGGAGTGATTAAAAGAACGAGAAAGAAAGAGGCAAAACCCAAAAAGAATTATGATGGGAATAGTTGTCATGTATCTAAGAAATTTTTTGATCATGATGTCGAAGAGAATTCACCTGCCTATAACCAAATGGATGATAGTGACGAAGAAGATGAAGCCGGTGAAGATGATGTTCAATGGCTCTCCTTCTGAACAACAAATGAAAGAGCAACATACTGCTGCTACTAGTCAACTAGTTATGCTAGACAATGCAATGGTTAATGGTAACGATGAAAAGAAACCTAAAGCAGTTCATGTTAAGAATATGGATCCGAATCGAGATGATTTGGACTACCAACTCAATCAAAGAAAAATTAAACAATAGATGAAACCACAAGACAGAAAATTAGAGTACACCAACAATTTTAACGTGGAAAACCCAAAATAGGGAAAAACCACGGAACCCCTTCAGGTTCAAAACAAGTTCACTATTTTTCTTAGTACAAACGAATACAACCTCTCTAGCTTTGACTAGAGGGATGTATATGCTAAGGTAGTAGCCTTGATTACAATTCCTCACCCAACTGGGTGGATAGAAAAACTAACAAAAATGGAAACAAGAAAAACATGAAATGAAGAAACCTGATGTAAAGTAGATAGGATAGTTGTTGTTCAATCGTGGTTCTCTGATAGCACGAATAGCCCTAGTAGGTCTCTGTCTCCACTTTTGCACTTTGGTAGAACACTCACTCTTCCTCTTGCTCTCACTCTTTCGTTCTCTGTTTTTCTATGTGAAAAACAGGTCACACTCTCTCCCTTTTTCTTCTTTTCTCTGTTTTTCTCTTTTTGTCTTCATGTAGTCCAACGTCTATACTTGTGTTCACACACACACACACACACACACAAAAGACACACACCCAAAAAAAACATACAAAAAGAAAAAGACATACACATATATAAATATAAATACAACTAATTATAACTTTTCTTATAATTTGCCTTAAGCCTATTCGGCGTTCAACCGACTCAATTTTGTGGACTCCACTTGAGTGGACAAGCCCCAACAATTCTCCCCCTCCATCTCAAGGGGGGGGCATGTCGAATACAAGTGTATAATGGACGTATTCACACTATCCCTTTGTATAGATCAAGTTTGGGCCATTTGTGTAATTAGCATAAATGGTAGTTGCCCTAAGTCGGTCACTATATATAGTGACCTTGTAACCTTTTTGTAAGGTTGGTTGTATTATTGTTTCTATTGAATAGAAAGAGTCTTGTGTGCCTCTCTCTCTCTCTCTCTCTCTCTCTCTCTCTCTCTCTCTGTGCACGATCTCAGAAACTGTCATACGCAGGTACTCAACCCCCAATCGAATGCTACTTGATCTTCCGCATTGACGGCCTTGTCTTCAACATCTGGTATCAGAGCCTGCACAGTATTCGGTCCTTCAACTCGCTGTCGGCCGTCGTCTCAGCCTGCACAGCATTCGGTTTCTTGCGTCATTCGAAGAAGAGAGAAGAAGAAGAAAAAAACGAGGCTTGCATCTCATCGCGTTAGATCATCTTCGCTTGGAGTAAGCCAGCCGGTTGTACTCTATTCCTTGTGATCGTAACCGCTCGAGGTGAAATCCCCTTGTGCAACATTGACACGATCGTGCTCCACTCGGTTAAACGGCATCCGAAGAGGTCATCAAACGCTGCTCGCCGCTCGTTGTAACCACTCGGTGCAGATCGGTCTCAAGACAACAACCCAAATTCGTGCTTCATCCGGCTGATCGACATTCGGGAGGATCAGTTGGATCCGTCTCTCTCGTCGCTGCAGTCACCCGAAGCAGAATCGGTCCAGACAATCGGTTTCAATAATCGGTATTTGGCATATATATTCGGAAGCGAACCGGGCTCACTCCGACTCGGCAACATTCGGGAAGACCAGTCGGTTCTGTCCCTCAAGTTACCGGAGTCAATTCGAGCAAGTTCAACAATACATATATCCGAAGCCGAACCGACTCGGGTTCAAATCCGACTAGAACGATATCGGGTGAGCCAACCGGCTGCACTCCAACAAGGTTCGTAGTCAACTCCGAACCGAGCTTCGTCAACCGAAACCAAATTTGATGGCATCAACATCCGGCTCGTCAGAAATGAGTCTACGAAAGTTCGATGGATCGAACTTCAACTTCTGGAAGGAGCAAATGCAGGACTATCTCATAGTCAAGGGGCAAATCGATCCCATCGAAAATGAAGAACCTCCAGAAGGATACAAACCAATTGAGTGGCAGAAGCTGGACAGAATCGTCCGCGCCACGATTCGGATGCACCTATCGGAATCGGTATACTTTACGGTGCAATCGTGTACGACAGCATTCGAACTGTGGAAAACACTGTCGGACACTTACGAAAAGAAGGTCGCTGCAACAAAGATGTTTCTGATCCGGCGCCTCTACAACTTGCGGATGAAAGAATCAGATTCGGTTCAAGCACATCTCAATGAGTACGAAAGCATAAGCTCCCAAATCTCATCTCAGGGGACGGCAATCAAGGATGAACTCAGAGCAATGATACTCATGAGCAGCCTTCCCTCATCATGGGACACTTTCGTCACAACCGTGTGCAACGCGTCAACCACGGCTGTTAAATACTCCGAAGTCACGAGCGCAATCCTGACCGAAGCAGCTCGGAGAAAGTCTTTCGCCAAAGACTCAACAGACGACGCTTATGTAGTACAAGGTTCGACAGAACGATCGAACATACGAGGAAGAGATTCCTCACAGCAGCCGAACAATCAGCGAAGACGGAGCCAGTCACGGGATAATCGAATCTGCAACTATTGCAAGAAACCCGGACACATCAAAGCCGACTGCCGCGCACTCAAGAACAAGAACGACAAGTCTCAGAAATCAGACAAGAAGAGTGGCCGGCATGAGGAGATCAATTACGTCAGCTTCTCAGCTGATGTGCTACCAAACGACCCGAATATACTATCAATCGAAAATCCAGTCGGATCAGAAGTTCTGCTCACGACTGAAGAATCGAGCACATGGCTCTTAGATTCGGGCGCGTCATTTCACGTGACTCCTCATCGATCCCAATTTCGGCAATATACGATCCGTCACTCCGACTCAGTTCGCGTCGGCAACTCGCAACACTGTGACATCATTGGAATCGGCACAGTAGAGCTCAACCTTGCAGGTGGCTCTACACTTGTACTTCACAATGTCCGACATGTACCCGAGCTCTCAAGGCCATTGATCTCAGTCAGACAACTAGACGAAGACGGCATTCGTGCCGGTTTTTCTTCGGGAGGGTGGACACTCCACAGGGGGAACCTCCTGCTTGCTAGAGGACCCAAGATACACTCACTGTATCCGTTACATGTTACGCTCAGAGAGGGTAACCTGTTTTTGGTGGATATTCCTGTGTCATCACTATGGCACAAAAGATTAGGACACCTTAGCAAGGCCGGCATTACGCACCTATCTAGAGCCGGATACATCCCTAAACTCTCCTTCTCAGACCATCAATTCTGCGAACATTGCCAGTATGGCAAACAAGCAGCCGCATCACACCCGACATCAGCACCAAGAGAAACGAGACCTCTCGATTTAGTCCACTCGGACGTCTGTGGCCCAATGCCGCATCAGTCTCTCGGCGGTGCCTCTTACTTCGTCAGTTTTATTGACGATTCGACTCGAAAGGTGTGGGCTTATCCAATTCGCACCAAAGATCGTGTCTTCTCGATCTTCTCCGATTGGCTCGCTATGGTAGAAAATCAAACTGACCGAAAACTGAAATGCTTTCGGACCGACAATGGGGGAGAGTTCAAATCAGAAGAATTCGTCAAATTCTGCCGACAACGCGGCATCCGACGTGAATTTACGGCACCACACAGTCCGGAGCAAAACGGGATTGCAGAACGCATGAATCGGACAATCCAAGAACGGATAGTTTCCATGCTCCAACACTCCGGACTGTCGGATGGCTTCTGGGCAGAGGCTGTCAGGAACTCTATTAAGGCAGAGAAGGAATTAGTACTAAAAGAAGGATTAGTACTATTGTTGGGGAATAGTACTAAGACAGAGAAGGATTAGTACTATGAGAGGTGTCGAACTTTGAGAGAAGGAATGAGTGAGAGAGAGAGAGAGAGAGAATGATGATGCGAAAGATATATGTATTATATGACGGAAGATATACAACAGTAGTTAGAAGGCTTAAGACTGGCGTTGAACCGATTTGGTTCGAACTAATGCCTTGCGCCTCCTTTTATAGTGTCTTCAGGAATACTCCTGAAGTTTCTAGAATGTTCCAGAGAAATCTGGAATATACATCAATTTCCCAATAAAACCTAAATGAAAATAATATCCTTCAAATTACAATTCATACCCTAATGGTAAAGTCTCGACCCGTGTAACAAAAGGTTATGGGTTCGAGTCTAGTTATGACACTATCCCCCCTTTAAAACGACGAGTTTCACGAGTCGTTTTGGATTGAGGACCCGGTTTCTCGGGATATCGTCGATGGAAGTCTTCTAGAAGAGCACGAGCATTGGTCACATTCTCGATCGGTTCCCAAGTACGCTCGCTGGGACTATATCCTAGCCAATCGACTAGATAGTAGAGCTTGTTGCGAACAATCTTGGAATCGAGGATGGCAGCGACCTCATACTCAGGTCCATCTTCGAGCTCGATAGGAGGTGGAGGTTGTATAGTACGTCCTGGGATAGTGCTCTCGTGATAGGGTTCGAGGAGAGAACTATGAAACACCGGGTGTATCCGAAGTTGCGGAGGTAGCTCGAGACGAAAAGCGACATCATTAATCTTCCCGATAATACGGAAAGGACCTAATCGCCGATAATCCAACTTCTCACATGGGCGAGTAGTCTTGATGTGTCGTCGTAGCAGCCACACCCGATCTCCAATGTTAAAACTGGATGGAAGTCGATGACGATCTGCGTAGTCCTTGTGTGATTGTTGAGCTTGCTGGAGTTGAGTAGATAAATCCGCTTGTATCTTGCGTAACCGCTCCAAACGATCCTCCGCGCAAGGATTTGTGGACACTTCTGGGGTTTCAAGGACACACCACCGGGGATGATATCCCGTATAAGCGTAGAATGGCGTGACTTTAGTCGATGCGTGGATAGCGTTATTATAGGCAAATTCGGCGAACTGAAGAATATCTGCCCAGTCATTCTGATGATAGTTGAGAAAGCACCGCAGATACTGCTCCAGTGTTTGATTTGTTCGTTCGGCTTGACCGTCGGTTTGTGGGTGGTAGCCGGAGGAGAGGTTACAAGTGACCTTCAGCATTTTAAAAAGGTGCTTCCAGAATTTTGACACAAACTGGGGTCCACGATCGCTGATGATATTATCAGGGAGTCCATGATGCCGACATACTTCCCGCATGACAATTTCGGCGGTGTCTTCACTAGATATTTCTTTAGTACATGGTAAGAAATGAGCCATCTTCGTATATCGATCCACCACTGTGAGAATCGCACTGAATCCCTTAGAGACTGGAAGATCTGTAATGAAGTCAAGAGCAATGGATTGCCATGGCTTGCTTGGAATTGGTAATGGTTCTAATAAACCATATGGATGATGTCTTGGCATTTTCGCTCTGCAGCATGTATCGCAAGTCCGAACAAAATCTTCGACAAATTGTCGCATATGGGGCCACCAGAATGATCGTTGTACTAAATCTAATGTTTTAGTACTACCAAAATGTCCTGCTGTATATGTGTCATGGCAGTTTTGTACTACTCGAAGGCGGCAAGAACCATTAGGAACATACAAAAGTTCTTTAAAGAAGAGTAATCCATCACAGTATTTGAATTGCCGATAATCCGTACCTGGTGATTGTGATTGTGAACATGACGCTCGAGAGGGGTCAATTTGTGCTAGTATAGCTTGGGCGAAAGCGTCAGTCTTCAAGTCCTCACGTATAGTATTGGTAATGTCGGAATCCACGGGCATGTCAAAGACCTGTGCTGCTTGCAGTCGTGCTGGACCCAAGATTACTTGCTTCTGGTTATCGAAAGCTGGCTCACCGGGACGTGGTGTTAGATACGAACGCCGTGATAATGCATCTGCCTTCCCTTGGTGCTTCCCCGGACGATATGTAATTTTGAAGTCGAAGCGTGTGAGGAAGTGGGCCCACCGAGCTTGACGTCGATTCAGTACACGAGCATCTTGAAAGTAGGCAAGGTTCTTGTGGTCACTGAATACAGTGACCTGATGAGGAGATCCCTCCAGGAAATGCCTCCATTGCATAAAAGAATCAACTATTGCTAATAGCTCTTTATCATGAATTTCGTAGTTGATTTCGGCGGCGTCAAACTTACGGGAGTGGAAAGCCACAGGATGTAGCTTCTCGTCGTTACCCTGTTGTGACAGAATGCTCCCCAATGCGAAATCCGATGCATCAGCTTCGATAATGAATGGTTTTTCCGGATCCACATGACCTAAAATTGGAGCTGATGTAAACGCCTTCTTAAGACTCTCGAAAGCCATGTCCGTCTCTTTAGACCAAATGAATGATTGTCCCTTCCTGGTGAGCTGTGTGAGAGGCAGCACAATTTTTGAGTAATTTTGTATGAACTTCCGGTAGAAATTTGCAAAGCCTAGGAAGCATTGCACATCCCGCACCGAACGCGGAGTGTGCCATTCTATCACCGTTTTGACCTTGGCTGGGTCCATAGATATGCCTTCTGAGGAGATGACATAGCCGAGAAACTCCACTTGGTTGCACCCGAAACTACATTTCTCTAACTTTGCATACAGACCATGTTCTCGAAGTCGTTTTAGTACTAATAGTACATGAGAATCATGTTCTTCTTGGGTCTTTGAATAAACCAGTAGATCATCCAAATAGATGATCAAAAAATCATCCAAGAGATCTCGAAATATATCATTCGCCATGTGCTGGAAGACTGCCGGCGCATTAGTGAGTCCGAACGGCATGACCGTATACTCGAAGTGCCCATATCTGGTGCGAAACGCGGTCTTCCATTCATCTCCTGGTCGGATCCGTACGAGGTTATAGGCTCCTCGTAAGTCTATCTTCGTGAAGAACCTGGCACCGTTGATCCGTTCTAAAAGACTTGAGATAAGGGGAAGAGCATACCTATTTCTTACTGTGACCTTATTCAAGCCACGGTAATCTACAACGAGTCGAAGCGAGCCATCTTTTTTCTTGACGAAGAAAATGGGTGCGCCGGCTGGAGATTTCGAATGCCGAATGAAACCGTTCTCCAAATTCTCCTCTATATAGGCTCGAAGGACTTCTAGCTCGGTTGGTGACAAATTGTAGATCGGCCCCCATGGCGGCTCTTTTCCCGGTTGTAAGTCGATGGCGCAGTCGTACGGCCGATGATGAGGAAGTGTGTTGGCTTGTACTTTATCGAACACATCAGCATACTGACGATACTTCTCGGGAAGTTGAACGGTGGACTCCTCTTTGGTGGTGCTGGAGGGTTGTACTGATATTGCAAAGAGAAACATTTCCTCCTTGCGCCCTTCCTCACGCAACTGACGTAGCGAAATGGTTGCAACCTTCTGGGTAGATCCTTGGGTTTGTCGCAACCGGATTTCCCTTGTCCTCCAATCTATGTCTGGGTCATGTAACTCGAACCATGGTAATCCTAAAACTATGGGATGTTCTGGAATACTAATAATATTAAATGATACTACACATGTTAAGTTATCTAGGACAATATTAACGGGTTCCGACTCTTCTATGATATTACCAGAAGCAATGGGACGACCATCAATGACTACTACTGAGGCTGGACATGGGAGCTTTCTGAGAGATATCTGATGAGCTCGGGCAAAATTCCTATCCATGAAGCAAGAATTAGCTCCGGAATCTAGAAGGGCTAAGGTATGTACTGGAGGGGTACTTTTAGTACTAACTGCTACTTGGGCTACGAACACATCACTAACTTGCTTAGAGGGAATGGAACCACTAATGGGCTGCACAGATCTAGGGCTGTCCAACCAAACGGCTCCTATTTTGGCTGGACTTAGTCGTTTAACTCTTCTTCTAATTGGCTAAGGACATCAAATTTGTTTGCGAGATTCAGACTATTAGTACTATTAGGACTATTATGACTATGAGGATTATCAGAGATTCCTACTGAAATAGACTCGGGTTTAGTATAGTCAGAACTAACAATGACTTGGTTTACCTGCCTTCTTGGTCTATGGGGACAGTTTATCGCGATATGCCCTGGTCCACCGCAATAAAGGCATAATCGGTTTGTTCGGCGTCGTTGCTTTTCCTCCTCCGATAGCGGCCCACGACGACGTGTAGTGTCAATTTCCATTGGAGTTGGAGTACTTACTGGAGGCGCATTATGTGACTCCCTTTGAAAAGGTTTCGCTACCACTGAGGCATAGGTAGGCTCGGATCTTGCCCTCGGCATCTGAAATTGTCGTTCCGAACGTCGCTCGAAGAGGCGGTTGTCACATCTGACCGCTCGACTGATTGCTTCTGTTAATGATTTTGGCTCTTCAGGGAAAGTCAAGAGTAAATCCTTGACATCGTTGCGTAGACCATAGCGGAACTGCTCCATCAATGCTTGATCATCCCAGGGGATATCGGCGGCGAGTAGGCGGAAATCTGCAGCATATGCGGAGGCTGGACGGTCACCTTGGCGTAATCGCCGGATTTTGTTGATTGCAGTCCTTATGCTGTCAGTATCTCCAAAACATGCTTTAAACTCACTTATGAATTCTTCAAAATTATTTAGTACTGGAGATTCCTTTTCTAGTAGCGGAGCGAACCATGCTAATGCTGAGCCATTTAACAACGTGCCTACTAAACCCACTCGTGATGCATCGGTGGGATATCGGGACGGATGCATTTGAATAACTAACCGTACCTGGTTAAGAAACCCTCTAAACTGCGATCGCGTTCCATCGAACTTCGTGGGAAGGCCAATCTTGGGTTCTTTATGAATCCCTTGTGCTCCGTGCCCTTGTTGTTGCATTGCTACGATGGTTGCTTCGAGTTGTTGCACGCGTAACGCAAGTTCCCCATGCTGTTGTTGCGTTTGCTGCTTTTCTAAGGAAATTTGCTGAAGATCCCCCAACAAGCGTTGATTTTCTTGTTCCAAAGCATGAAACTTCTCTTTCAAGCATTGAAATTCCGAGAAAACGGATTGATACTCTTCAACGCTAACGGTGGCCATGGGATGAAGGAAAAGGGAAATAAGAGACTAGTAGGAAAGGAGGGAGACAGAAGGAAGAGGGAGACTAGTAGACAGAAATCGGTTCAAACTGTCAGGAACTCTATTAAGGCAGAGAAGGAATTAGTACTAAAAGAAGGATTAGTACTATTGTTGGGGAATAGTACTAAGACAGAGAAGGATTAGTACTATGAGAGGTGTCGAACTTTGAGAGAAGGAATGAGTGAGAGAGAGAGAGAGAGAGAATGATGATGCGAAAGATATATGTATTATATGACGGAAGATATACAACAGTAGTTAGAAGGCTTAAGACTGGCGTTGAACCGATTTGGTTCGAACTAATGCCTTGCGCCTCCTTTTATAGTGTCTTCAGGAATACTCCTGAAGTTTCTAGAATGTTCCAGAGAAATCTGGAATATACATCAATTTCCCAATAAAACCTAAATGAAAATAATATCTTTCAAATTACAATTCATACCCTAATGGTAAAGTCTCGACCCGTGTAACAAAAGGTTATGGGTTCGAGTCTAGTTATGACAGCATTGACTACGATGAGACGTTTGCGCCAGTCAAGAAAATGACGACCGTCCGTGTTTTGCTCGCAGTAGCCGCGGCCAAGGGGTGGCACTTACATCAGATGGATGTAAAGAATGCGTTCCTGCAAGGTGACCTTGAGGAACAGGTGTACATGGTACAACCCCCTGGATTTCACTCCGGAACGAACTCCTCGGCAGTATGCCGACTGAAGAAGTCCCTTTACGGACTGAAGCAAGCCTCGCATGCCTGGAACGCGAAGATCACGCAACAACTGCGTCGGATGGGCTTCGCCACGTAAAAATCGGACTCTTCCCTATTCATCCGGAAAGGTCGACTCGGACCAGTTAGTATTTTACTATATGTTGATGACTTGGTCATCACCGGCGCCGACCTAGGTGAAATCGACCGCGTGAAGCTCCAACTTGCGGCATCGTTCGACATGAAGGATCTGGGGGACCTTCATTACTTCCTCGGGATCGAAGTGATCCGTACCCCCGAAGGCATATTGATCAGCCAACGTCACTACATGCTGAGTATGCTCTTCAAATTCAGGATGGCCGACTGTAAGACCGTCTCGACTCCTCTGGACAGAACCGTCAAGCTTCGTCCCGATACGGGAAAGGTATGCGACCCGACGAGGTTCCGACAAATTGTCGGAAGTCTCATATACTTGACCATCACCCGACCCGACCTCAGTTATCCGGTCGGAGTGATCAGTCAGTTCATGGCGCGACCTACCGAGGAGCACCTTCAGTGTGCGCAACGCGTACTGCGGTACGTAAGCGGCACTAAGGACCGCGGACTACTATATCGGACCGGTGCAACCGAGCAGTTAGTCGGCTACACCGATGTTGACTGGGCTGGCAATGCCGCCAATCGTCGATCCACGTCCGGATACGCGTTCTCCCTCGGGAGTGCCGCGATCGCGTGGAGCAGTAAGAAGCAGCCGACAGTTGCCCTGTCAAGCACCGAAGGTGAGTACCGAGGAGCGGCTATCGCGACATATGAAGCCATATGGTTGAAGCGGCTACTTACGGACCTGCAAGAGGAGGTGTCAAATCCGACGACGATCTACTGCGACAACCTCAGTAGCATCCAGCTCGCGAAGAACCTCGTCTTCCACGCACGGACCAAGCACATTGAGGTGCACTACCATTTTGTCCGTGAGCGTGTCCTTTCCGGTGAAGTCGAACTTTAGTACGTTCCGACGGATCGGCAGACTACCGACATCTTCACGAAGCCTCTTCGTCTGGACAAGTTGTGGCAATTCTCAGGTGCGCTCGGGTTGCGTCACCTTGATGTGCCGAACTTGAGGGGGAGAACAGTCCCGAACGACCAAGCAAGGCAGCAGGAAAGGAGCGAACACCGCGACACCGAGTCGTTTGACAAGTTCGACATCGGATCGACTGAAGAAGCCGAGGGCGGACCCACGGAAAAGTCCGGAAGCAGACAGAAGGGGAGCAACCGAAGGAAAGAGCCGAAGCCAACCTCGCATAGGGGAGATGACGCCATCGAGGGCGAGAAAATCGAAGACGAGTTGGAGACAGCCAACTCGGATGAGAGCGAAAACCGATCGGAGGCAACCGAGTCGGTTCGGATGTTTGATTCAGACACGCTGAATCAACCGAGGCCCAAGCGGAAGAAAAGGCAGCAGAAGAAGTGTCGACAACGCAACAACAGAAGAGCTGATAAGGGCCGCATGAGCAGACAAGCCGACCGGAAGGGTCAAAGCACGCCGAGTCGAACAGGTCGAGGAGCGCGAGCGAGGCGTGAAGCCAGGAGGAACCGGAGCTGTGACCCCGAGGATCCCGAAGAGCCTCGAGTTGAGCTTGAGGGGGAGTGTTGAGAGACAAGCTCAACATCGGCCGGATCGGCTGAAGAAGCCGAGGACCGGATCGGTTAGGCCGAGTACATAAACCGGGAGGTCCTTAGGAAAGATATTCCGTGAGGAATATATTTGGGAGTTAGTGTAGGAGCTCTTGATGAGCATTGAAGTACTGTCAGTACTTCGGTCAGTCCTCCTAGGACTTGTATAAAAGTGTTCACTGAGCATGTCTTATGTATAGACTAAGTATTATTGTTGAATATATTTTTTCTGTCTTCTCTCTCACTCTCTCTGTCTCTCCCGCGTATACCGTTTAAGCTCAAGCTCTCCATTGAACCTGAGTTTCCTTCCTTCTGTTCGGTCTTCATACCTGCTTCCGCACGCTTCTTTTTACAATAAGTCCACCTACGACAATTCCTAGTTTCCACTTTAACCCCAACGGTCGGATAGATGTGGTGTCCTCCATGCAAAGCCAGAATGGCCACATTTCTCAATTTGTGATGCCGAGGCGGTTGCAAGTAGCTTTTTTGATGCCATTGAACCCGAGCCGCCATCAATAATACATCTCGAGATTTCTTTCCCTTCTAGTAGGATTTTAATGGCCGGGTTGTAGTGATCAACCAGTGTCGACCCTGCTGCAAATTCTGTAAAATTGGTCAGAACAGTTGGAGTGTCAGCTTGACACATTCACGCTTCCATCATTTGCTGAAATCTGGGGACTAAGTTTAAGAATTTGTTCATGGTCATTGTAATTTGATAGTGGGCCAGGGCTAGCCAAATCGGGTCCCTCTCCACAGGGGCTTTGTCCACTCGCATTGTTGGTGACGACGCATCGGCTATGCTTTCGTGCCTCATGCATTCGACGTTTGCCTCATTTGCTTTTTCGACCCATGATTTTGTAGTTTTGTGTATTTCGTTCTAGTCCTCTCAATCGGATGTCTTCACTTGGCTACGGGTGGTCACTTGTTGTACTACCACAGTGATCGCATTAACCGCTTGTTTCTTAACTTTGTCTCGTCGCGGACACTGGGTAGCCTAATGCCCAGGTTGTTGGCAAATAAAGCAATGGATGTTGGATTCACCCCTTTCAGTTGTTGGTGGAACGATCAGCTCGAGCTCGTCCTGAGATTGTCGTTGATACTATTAGTGACACGTATTCTGGGGTTTTCAGTGGTAGTCACGTCAATTGTTATTCGGTGGTTGCCGTCGGTCCTCGTTTAGACTATCATCTTGTGGACAAGGGTTGCGAGGTTGTCGATCACCTCCGTAGTTCCACTGTTCAGCTTGTCCACCTCTATTGTTTGTAGGACACCAATTATAGTAGCGTGGTCAGTTTCTATTGTCCAATAGCTCATTTCGACGATAATCGTCTTCTTGTCGATCATCGTCGTCCCAATTCCGATCGTCATCCTATCACGAACACTCGTTGTAGCAGGGACGCTCCGCATTCCAATCATGCTCATCATTCGGCTGCCTACCAATGCGTTGTGGTTCGATTCGCCGAACCGGCACCATGGGTCGATTCAGGAGGTTATAGTCACACTGCTCCACCGTGTGTGCCCTGGAGTGGCATATGGGGTAGTGTGCCCGCATGTTGCAGTCAATGTCTGGGTGGATTAAGGAGAGGACCTCCTGTCCTGTGGAACTTTGCTCAGTGAGCGTGGACTCGATCATGCTTTCATCGAGATCCGGTAAGAGGGTGTCGAGTCACGACTTTGCCAAAGAGAACTTTGCCGCACGTCGGGATTCTGCCAAAGTCTGAGGTTTACCTCGTCGTGCCGTCTCTTTGCTACCTATTCAGCTAGACAACATCCATTCCCTCATGTTCTTTTGTGTGCTCACAGATCGACCAGGCATGCCAAAAGTGTTACCGGCCTAGGATAACACGGTGTCGAATATCCGATCCTTGGTCTATTTGACTCAAGGTCTTGTGTTCAGGGAAAGAGAGTTGCTTTCGCTTTGAATTGTTCCGAATTCCGAACTCAAGGGGTTTATGTATGAATAGAATTGAGGATGACTCCATGACTGTGGAGGAAACCAAGACGGCTACAACCAGTTGATTACGAAAAACATTATATAGAACGCGAAGACTCGACAAAGAGAAATTACGACACAGTTTCTTACAAAGATTACCAAGGGCAAACAAAATTCTATAATCAGCGCGAAGATACAAAATGTTCAATTAACTTTCACATGCTTCCCATGACCCTTTTTATAGGGCTCATGGACGGTTTCGACTGTGCGACCGTTATTGCCTCTTCAATATTGTTAAAGTAAACGTGCGGAACCGTTCGACAAACCGACTCAGGCAGATAGCAATAGTTAGAGAGTACGGTTCAATGGAAGCTCAACACAGAGAATATATGCGGGAGAGACAGAGAGAGAGCAGAACATAAAACTCTATTAAAAAAATAACACTCTGTAACTCTGTACATAGAATGTGCTCAAAGAGCACTTTTATACAAGTCCATAAAGGACTGACAAAAGTACTGACAGGTACTTCAATGCTCATATGAGCAACTGTAATTGACTCCCAAAAATATGCCTATCCTGCTCCTTCTTACGTCCTCCCACCTTGCTTGCGCTCCTCGTCCGATCCAGTTCCGCTTCCCATGACCCGTCCCGTACTATGCACCTCAACCTCCTTGGTCGGCTTGTCTGCTCCACAGGCCCATTTCAACTCCCGCCAAATACCGCCGCATCGTTTATGGTACAATATTCCTTCGAGCAGACAAAAATTCCGGCTTCTTACCGCCAAACGCTTCTTTTCATTTGTACACATGTGTGGAGGTGGCAGCCCCATACTTAAGAAATATGACATTTCCTCCATCCATTTGTCCGGGGAGTGTGTGCCTGTTACCGATTCAGAACACGGCCCACCCTTAGTCCTTTGGGGTATGGCTCAAGGGGGTTTGTGGTATAGATAATGGACTAGAGTAGTATGTCTACTCTCAATGTACTACAAAGGTAGAACGGCACTAAGTATTCCCGAAGGTAAGACGTTAACCCGATATGGCTACAACTGAGCTCCTACCTACTATACGTTGTTGTTGCTAAACACGGAGGCGCTACTTACCCTAAAAACGAATACGCTTAGGACGACACACAGATAGAGCATGATCAACACAAAGATTAGTAAAAATAGTACGACTATGTTAGACGGGTTATACTCCCAAAAACACTCCTTGCTTATAATGTTCCTAGGCCCTTTATATACGTAAGGCATAGTCGGTTACGCTTCATGCGTGAACCGTTACATGCATTACTTTAACACTTCGTTTATAATAACACACCTACCCTCAAATGCTTGTATGACACCTTTTTGTTGAACCATACCCTTTGTGGTATGTCACCTTCCAGTGGAACCAAGGGAGACTTGTTTATTATGTAAACGGTCATCATCAACACATCAGCCCAGTATATCTTCCGCAATTTTGCATGTGTCAGCATACTTCGGACTCTTTCCATAATAGTCTGGTTCATTCTCTCGGGTAGGTCGTTCAACTACGGCATCTTCGGCACTGTGTATTGTAGCCGAATTCCTTGAGATCGGCAGTACACTCTTCGAATTGCCCTCAGTATTCGCCTCCATTATCAGTCCAAACCACTTTCAGCTTCTATCTGGATTCCCTTTCGGCTCTCCACTAGAATTCTTTGAAGATGGATAACACCTTTTTCTTCAGTACAGAAGCCCACAACTTTTGACTACAGTCATCTAAGAAGGTCACAAACTATTTTGCACCAACATGTGACTTTGCATCAACTTGTCACACATCCGTATCCACAAGTTCCAGCGCTTTATTCCTCCTCATCGAAGGCCTAGGGCGAAAGGCGGCTCTATTTTGTTTGCCAACTAGGCACTTGGCACATTTATCCAGATGCACATTCTTCGCATCTAGTAAGAGTTATTTCCCGGAGAGCATTTGCATACCCTTATGACTCATGTGGCATAACCTCTTGTGCCACAACACACCAGTTGTGTCGGCTACCACATTTACCTTGTTTCAGCTCAGCCGTGCATGCATCATGCATAATGTATTTTGTTTCTTAGCCCAAGCCACAATCAGATTCCCTTTGCAAAGTTTCCACGTGCCGTTTCGGAAGTTACTGTTGTAACCTTCATCATCGAGCCATCCGGCCAGATATCAAATTTAATCTAATATTCGGAACATGGTGTACAACTTTCAGCATCATTTTGCAGCCTGTCAAGGTCAGCAACCATACATTCCTGATTCTGATAATCTTGCATGCACCGTCATTTCCCATCTTCATGTAGTTGTAATCATCAGCCATATACGATGAGAAGAATTCTCTCTTGGGGGTCAGGTGAAACGACGCACCGGAATCGACCACCCATGTTGATTCTTTGCCGGGGAGATTTACATTGTTTTGTTCATTGATGAACAATAGCTCTTCCTTGCTCGCAGCGATGGTTGAGGTGTTCTTGTTGTCTGGAATCTTCTTCAGCTCAACACCATCAGCTCCTCCTTTGTTCTTCCGGTAGTGTCCACAGTTCTTCTAGAAGTGTCCCAGCTTCCCACAGTAGAAGCACGTGAATCTTCCCTTCGACTTTGAACTCGACCTGAACTTGTCCCAATTTTGGGGACTTCTATTCCGGCCTCTTCCCCGATTCATGTCACCTTCTATGACTAAGGACTTTGGGTTGGTAATGGACTCTCTATCCTTCCGACAAGCTTCCTCATTTCGTAAGCTCGACTTCACCGTCTCTAGGGATAGATGCTTCCCTTCCAGTCCGACATTGCCTAATGTGACAACGAGTATCTCCCAGTTATACGGAAGGGATCCCAACAACAACAATGCTAATACCTCATCGGCCAGAGGTAGAGAGGTGGTTTGTTTGATTAATCCTTGGATGTCGTTCAGGTGTTCCGCCATGCAGGAGCCATCCTGATACCGAACTCTCACGATCTTTCTGAAGATTGAGACTTGTTTACGGCATTCTTGTTCTCGAACATGAACCCGATCTTCTTCCACATGACTTCAACATCTATCTCCTCGTTAAAGTTGTTGTTGTCAGGGATAGTACTCGACGCAAGGAGAATTAGTACTAAAGATAGGAGAAGAATGAGGATTAGTACTAAGAAGGGAAAGAGTGTGTGAGAATCACGAGAGTGATAGGGAAATACGCGGAATAATCTACGGTCACGACCGAAGCGTAGATCACTTGATCACAATCGAACACAGAAGAAATGGGAATAGAGGTAAGTACCCGAACAGAAAAGAGAAAACACAAGATGTTAACGTGGAAAACCCTGAGAGGGAAAAACCACGGGAGTCCACAGACTCCAAACTAGCACTATGCCAACAATTACAACAGGGAGCACAGAGACAATGACCTCCTGCTCACGATCTTCGCCTGGCGGCAGTTACAACAAAGACATACTCTGTATCGCTCTCTCTGTCTCTCTCTCTCTGTACAGTCGTTACACGAAAATTACGCGCACACACAGAGTTTTCCCTAGGTCATATTTATACTAATATGACTTTCGGCTATTTACAAAATATAGCCCCAGTGGGCTCTCTGGAACATATTTACATATATGTCCCTTCATCCGGTGAGATTTTCTCACCGGGCCTACAACATCCGGTTCTCACCGGGTCTTCCTTGTAGGGTACTCCACATCCGATTCTCACCGGGTCTTCCTTGTCGGGTACTCCACATCCAGTTTTGGCCTCGGCCGAGTTGCTCATCAACAATATTCTTCTCACTTCCCATTCGAAGGGACCTGTTTCCCAACAAACTCCCCCTTCACTCCAGCATGGGATACCTTACTAGTCTGATCCGCTTCTGACATGCATCCAGCTTGTCAGGTATGAGTACTTTAGTCAGCATATTTGACCCGTTCTCGGCCGTGTGGATCTTCGTCAGCGTGAACTCTCGATCTTCTACTCGCTCCCGGATCCAGTGATACCTACATTGGATGTGCTTCGCCCTGGATTGGTATGTTGCATTCTTAGCAAGGTGGATGGCACTTTGACTATCGCAATAGAGTCTGTATTCATCTTGCCGGATACCGAGCTCACCGATGAAGTCCTTCATCCATAATATTTCCTTGCTGGCTTCCACAGCCGCCATGTACTCCACTCCGCCTCCGTGGTTGACAACACAACCGTCTTCTGCAGCCTCGACTGCCATGAAACAGCTCCCCCTGCATATGTCTTTACATACTCGGATGTAGACCGGCTGGTATCCACATCAGCCGACATGTCCGAATCGGTAAAACCGTAAAGTTGAGGTTTACCGGAGCCGAATCGAAGACACATATTCGAAGTGCCCTTCAAGTACCGGAGTATCCATTTGACCGCGTTCTAGTGCTCCTTGTCGGGATTGCTCATAAACCGGTTCACCACTCCATTGCGTACAACAAGCTCCCGATGGCAGAGGCATATGGAACCTTCACCATATCCGCTTTGTCTGCTTTCGTCTTAGGGCTTTGCTTACTGGATAGTCTGCAGTTTGCCCGGAGTGTCGATCCAACCAGTTTTGCTTCTAACATGTTGAACCGCTGAAGCACCTTTGTCACGTATTTCTCTTGTGACAACCAGAATTGCTTCTTCGACCGGTCCCGGATGATGTGCATCCCCAGTATCTGTCTTGCCGGGCCCAAGTCTTTCATTGCGAAGGTTCGATTGAGAGCCTTCTTCAGCATCCATATTTTGGCTTGGTCCCATCCGACGATCAACATGTCGTCCACGTACATAAGGAGTATCAGGAAGTCGCCTCTTTCGAACTTCTTTACAAACACGCAGTGATCGGTTTGCGTTTTGTGATACCCTTGGTCGGTCATAAAGGAGTCAAACTTCCGGTACCATTGTCGGGGATCCTGCTTCAATCCGTACAGGCTCTTCTTCAACCGGCAAACCAGGTGCTCCTTCCCTTTCTCCACAAATCCTTCCGGTTGTTGCATGTAGATCTCCTCTTCGAGGTCACCGTGAAGGAATGTCATCTTCACGTCCAGTTGCTCTACCTCGAGGTCCATGCTTGCCGCTATACTCATCACCGTCCGGATGGAGGTCATCTTTACTACCGAGGCAAATATCTTGTCGAAGTCCACGCCCTTCTTCTATTGGAACCCCTTCACCACAATCCTGGCTTTGCCAGCATCTCCCGGTTTCAACTTGTACACCCATTTATTTCGGAGTGCCCGCTTTTCTTTCGGCAACTCCACCAATTCGTACGTATGGTTCTCATGCAGGGAATCCATCTCATCCTGCATGGCACTTAACCATTTGCGGCTGTGGGTGTCATCCTTCGCTTCTTCGAAGCTTTCCGGATCTCCCCCATCGGTCAGCAGCACATGCTCTGCATCTGGATATCTTCGGGGGGGCCTTCTCTCTCTGAGAGGATATCTCTCTCTTTGGCCTTCGACAACCGGCTCCACTATTTGTTCTTCATCCGAATCCAATTCGGGGTCTTGGCCGGTTCCGATTTCAGCTTCCTCTACTTCTTCTTTTGCCGGTTCGGTATCCTCACCGTAACCGGCTGGTTCCTCGAGTGTCAACCGGCTCTTAGCCGAGTGAGTCCGAATCTCATCGGAGTTCATTATCTTCTTCTCCGACTCCCAGTCGGCAAGAGTCTTGTCCTCCATGAAGATAATATCTCGGCTCCGGAAAGCCTTCTTGTCAACCGGATCCCCCACTCTGTAGCCGAACTCATCATCGCCATATCCGAGGAATATGCATGGTTGGGTCTTTGGATCCAACTTCCCTCTCCGGTCCTTAGCAACATGGGCGTACGCGAGACACCCGAACACCTTCAAATGCCGGTAGGACACTTCCTTACCGGTCCACACCTTCTACGGCATGTCTCCATCCAAGGGCACTGAGGGTGATCTGTTTATCACATACGTCGCTATCGACAACGCCTCGGCCCAAAAATTCTTGGGTAATTTTGCATGCGCCAACATACTCTGGACCCTCTCCATTATGGTCTGGTTCATCCTCTCGTCCAGCCCCTTTAGTTCTGGCATCTTTGGCACGGTAAATTCGAGTCGGATTCCCTTCGAGCGACAGTACTCCTCGTATTACCCCCGGTATTCACCTTCGTTATCTGCTCGAACCGCCTTCAGCTTCTGGCCGGTTTCTCTTTCCACTCTCGCGTGGAGCTCTTTGAAGACGAATAACACCTTATCCTTTGTCTTCAACGGTGTGGCCCACAGCTTCCGGTTGTGGTCGTCTATGAACATCATGAAGTACTGCGATCCGGCATGTGACTTCGTGGCCACTTGACACACATCAGTATGCACCAACTCGAGTGGTGCATTACGTCTCATCGGTGGCCTCGATCGGAAGGAGGTCCGGTTTTGTTTACCGGCTAGGCAGTCGGTGCACCTCTCAAGATACATGTTCTTCACTGGAATGAGGTTGTCATCGGCAAGCCTCTTCATCCCCTTCACGCTGATGTGACACAGTCTCTTGTGCCACAGCTCACCGGTAGTGTCGGAAGCCACATTCACTTCTTCCGGGCATAACCGGGCATTCATCAGGTACAGTGTGTTGACTTTCCGGGCCCGAGCCACAATCAGGCTCCCTTTGCTAAACTTCATAACACCGTTCCAGATGCTACCCGTGTAGCCTTCATCATCTAGCCAACCGGCTGATATCAAGTTCAATCGAACCTCCAAAACATGTCGGACATCCTTCAACAGCATCTTGGATCCGGTTGGTGTTGTCAACCACACGTCTCCTATGCCGACAATTCAGCATGTACCTTCATTCCCCATCTGGACACAACCATGATCACTGGCTGTGTAGGATGAGAAGTATTTACGGTCCGGGGTAAGGTGGAACGACGCTCCGGAATCAACAACCCACGTTGTCTCGTCGCCGGCAAGGTTCAACTCACTCTCCTCGGTGATGAGCATCAACTCTTCTTCACTTGCCGCGATTGCCATCGTTCCCTTCTCGTTTGCCCCCTCCGGTCTTTACCGTTCCGATACGGTGTCCGCTTCGAATCGGTACCATCGGTTTCCTTGTCTTTTCGGAAGTGCCGACAGTTCTTCTGGAAGTGTCCCAGCTTGCCACAGTAGAAGCAGGTAGGCCTCCCCCTTGACTTTGACCGTGTCCCCGACTTCTCCCGGTTCTGGGGACTACGGTTCCTTTGTCTTCCGCGTTCCGATTCGGTAATGAGCGCTTTGGAGTCGAAGTTCGTATCCTTGTCTTTCCGACGCGCCTCCTCATCTAGCAAGCTCGACTTCACTCTTGCTAGGGATAACCGTTTCCCTTCTGCCCCGGCGTTGCCCAAAGTGACAACCAACATTTCCTAGCTATCTGGGAGGGAACCGAGCAGGAGTAGTGCTAGTACCTCATTGGTGAGAGGTACTTCCAATGATGTTTCCTGGTGGATCAGCCCCTGGAAGGAATTCATGTGCTCCGCCATGCTGGAGCCATCTTGGTACCGGAGTCTTACTATCTTCCGAAATACCGAAACCTGATTAACAACATTTTTGTTCTGAAACATAATGCCGATCTTCTCTCAGAGCTCATGAGCCTTGCTCTCTTCATTGAAGTTGTTGTATAGACTCATATCGATGAAGCACCGTATGTACGCCGTTGTCTTCATGTGCATCACCTCCCATATCGTGGCACCGATTTTGTCCGGTCTCCTGTCCCTGAACTGAACCGGCAACCAAAGGTCTTTAATCACGAGCATGTCCCTCATCTTCGACTTCCACACTGAGTAATTGGAGCCGGTGAGCTTGAACATGCCTCCCAACAAGTCGTCCATTTTTCTCTGTCGTTTCGCTCTAATACCAATTGATAGGGAAATACGCGGAATAATCTCCGATCACGACCGAAGCGTAGATCACTTGATCACAATCGAACACAGAAGAAATGGGAATAGAGGTAAGTACTCGAATAGAAAAGAGAATACACAGGATGTTATGGAAAACCCTGAGAGGGAAAAACCACGGGAGTCCACAAACTCCAAACTATCACTATGCCAATAATTACAATAGGGAGCACAGAGACAACGACCTCCTACTCACGATCTTCGCCTGGTGGCGGTTACAACAAAGACATACTCTGTATCGCTCTCTCTGTCTCTCCCTCTCTGTACAGTTGTTACACGAAAATTACGCGCACACACTAAGTTTGCCCTAGGTCATATTTATACTAATATGACTTTCGGCTATTTACAAAATATAGCCCCAGTGGGCTCTCTGGAACATATTTACATATATGTCCCTTCATCCGGTGAGAGGTTCTCACCGGGCCAACAACATCCGGTTCTCACCGGGTCTTCCTTGCCGGGTACTCCACATCTGGTTCTCACCGGGTCTTCCGTTGCCGAGTACTCCACATCCGGTTTCGGCCTCAGCCAAGTTGCTCATCAACATTGTTCTTCTTACTTCCTATCCGGAGGGACCTGTTTCCTAGAGAGAGAGAGAATGATGACAACAGGAAGTATATTATATTATATGAGAGATACAATAACAACTAGGAGGCTTAAGACTGACATTGAACCGAATTGGTTTTGAAAAATGTCATGTGCCTCTATTTATAGTACTGTCAGGAGTACTCATAAATATTCTAGAACGTTCCAGAGTAATCTGGAATAAACATGAATTTCCTATAGTGAAATAATAAATGAAAATAATATTTTTGGTATTACAATTCATGGTTTAATAGTATGGGCTCAACCCTTGTAACACAAGGTCATGGGTTCAAATCCTTTTGGATCCATACCATGCCATATCATGACACTATCCCCCCCTTTAAGCAACGAGTGTTACGAATCGTCTTTGATTGAGTACCTGGTTTGTTTGGATATTCACGATGGAAGTCTTCAAGAAGAGCTTGAACATTCACCAAATTCGTCACTGGTTCCCAAGTACGCTCGCTTGGACTATATCCTAGCCAATCGATTAAATAATAGAGCTTGTTCTGAACTATCTTGGAATCGAGGTTGGAAGCAAACTCATACTCAGGTCCATCTTCAAGTTAGATCGGGGGTGGCAGTGGTGTAATATGATCTGGGAGAGTGTTGTCCTGATAGGGTTCTAGAAGAGAACTATGAAATACCAAATGTATGCATAGTTGTGGAGGTAGATCAAGGTGAAAAGTGACATCATTAATTTTTACGTTAATATGGAAAGGGCCTAACCGTCAATAATCCAGTTTTTCACACAGTCGAGTAGTCTTGATGTGCCATCATAATAGCTATACTCGATCTCCAATATCAAAAGAGGATGGAAGCTTATGACGATCCGCATAGTCCTTCTGTGTTTGTTGGGCGCGATGTGGATGGATAGATAGTTCTGCCTGAATTCATCGTAGTCGCTCCAAATGATCCTCTGCGCTAGGATTTGTGGGTAACTCATGAGTTTCTAACACACGCCAGCGAGGATGATAGCTAGTATAAGCGTAGAATGGTGCAACCCTAGTAGAGTGGATAGAATTATTATAAGCAAATTCAACAAAGTGTAGAATATCTACCCTATCAATTTGTTGATAGTTTAGGAAACACCGAAGATATTGTTCCAACATTTGATTGGTACGTTCTACTTTTCCATCTGTTTGGGGATGATAGCCGGAGGAGAGATTGGAAGTGACCTTGAGCATTTTGAAGAGATGCTTCCAAAATTTAGAGACAAATTGAGGTCCACAATCACTCACGATACTGTCAGGAAGACCATGATGTCGAAACACTTCACACATAACAATTCCCGTGGTTTCTTAACTACTGATTATTTAGTATATCGATCTACCATTGTTAAGATCGCATTGAAGCCCTTCGAATACAGAAGATCTGTGATAAAATCTAGAGAAATAGATTGCCACGGTTTGCTCGGGATCAATAACGGCTCCAACAAACCATATGGATGATGCCTAGGCATCTTCGCTGTGCAACATGTATCACATGTCGAACATAGTCTTCAACAAATCTTCGCATATGCGGCACCAAAATGATCATTGTACTAAATCCAATGTTTTAGTACTACCAAAATGTCTGGTTGTGTATGTGTCATGAAAATTTTGTACTATTTGAAGGTGAACAGAACCATTGGGAACACACAAAATTTTCTTAAAGAAGAGTAAACCATCATGACATTTGAATTGTCGATAATCCGTATCTAGTTGTTGTAACCGTGAACAAGATGCTCGAGAGGGATCGATTTGATCTAGAATAGCTTGAGGAAAAACATTTATCTTCAAATCTTCACGTATGGTATCGATAATGTGGGAATCCAATGGAGTGTCAAAAACCTAGGTTGCTTGAAGTCGTGCTTGGCCCAAGATTACTTGCTTTTGATTGTCAAAGACTGGATCACGGGGACAAGGAGCTCGATACGATCGTTGTGATAATGCATCTGCCTTCCCCTGATGCTTGCCCGGACGATATGTAATCTTGAAGTTGAAACGAGTGAGGAACTGAGCCCACCGTGCTTGTTGTCTATTTAACACACTAGCATTTTGGAAGTAGGAAAGGTTCTTATGATCACTAAATATAGTGACTTGATGAGGAGACACTTCGAAAAAATGCCTCCATTGTGCAAAAGTGTCTTATTGCTAATAGCTCCTTGTCATGTATCTCATAGTTGATTTCGGTGACGTCAAATTTGCGCGAGTGGAAAGCCATGGAATGTAGCTTCTCATTGTTGCCTTGTTGTGGCAAAATACTACCGAGGGCAAAATCTGACGCACCTGCCTCGATGATAAATGGTTTTTGCAGATCAACATGAGCTAGAACAGGAGCCGATGTAAATTCTTTCTTGAGACCTTCAAAAGTGTGTCCACTTCCTTAGACCAAACTGCAAACGCTTGTCCCTTCTTTGTAAGATGTGTGAGTGGTAAAATAAGCTTTGAGTAGTCTTGTATAAACTTGCAATAGAAATTTGCAAATCCTAAACAGCATTGCACATCTCGCAATGAACGTGGAGTTTGCCGCTCTAACACAATTTGGACTTTAGTTGGATCCATAGATATGCCTTCCGAGGAGATGACATGGCCTAGAAATTCCACCTAGTTATAGTCAAACCTACACTTTTCCAGCTTTGGATAAAGACGATGTTCTCGTAATCGTTTTAGTACCTGAGAATCATGCTCCTCCTATGTCTTTGAATAAACTAGTAGATCATCCAAGTAGATGATCAAACAAATGTCCAAAAGATCTCGGAATATATCATTTGCCATGTGCTGGAAGATTGTTGGCGCATTCGTGAGGCCGAACGGCATAACCGTATACTTGTTTATTGAGTCCCATAGGTCGAATTAGCTTCCCTAGGAGACAACTATACACGAATAAAAGAGCAACATGTGCGAAAGTTGTCTTCCGTTCGTCTCCCAGTCAAATCCATACGAGGTTATATACTCCTCGTAACTCAATTTTTGTGAAAAACTTTGTGCCAATAATCCTTTCTAAAAGACTCAACATTAGGGGAACTGCATACCTATTCCTAATGGTGACCTTATTCAAGCCACGATAATCCACGACTAGACAAAGTGAGCCATATCTTTTCTTGACAAATAAAATAGGTGCGCCATTGAACCATGGTAATCCCAAAACAATTGGATGCTCTGGACTACTAATTATATTAAATGATACCACACACACCAAATTATTTAGGACAACACTAATCGGCTCTAACTCTTCTACGATATTTCCGGAAACAAATGGAGTGACCATCAATGACTACTACAGAAGCTGGGCAAGGGAGTTTTCTTAGGGATATCTGATGAGCTTGGGAAAATTTCTTATCCATGAAGATTGAATTTCCATCAGAGTTGGAGTATTTGCTGGAGACGCATTATATGACTCCCTTGCAAATGGTTTTGCTACGATTGAGGCATATGTAAGCTCCGACCTTGTTCTTAGCATTTGTAACTGACATTCTGAACGTTGTTCAAAAAGTCTGTTATCGCAACGTACCGCTCAACTAATTTCCTTTGTGAGCGACTTTGGTTCTTCGGGGAAAGTTAGGAGAAAATCTTTGACATCATTTTGCAGGCCATATCGAAACTGCTCCATCAACGCTAGGTCATCCCATGAAATATCAGCGGTGAGTAGACGGAAATCCGCAGCGTAAGCTGAGGTTGGATGATCACCTTGACGCAATCTTCAGATTTTATTGATTGTCTTCCTAACTCTATCGGTGTCCCCGAAACAAGCTTTAAACTCGCTAATAAATTCCTCCAAATTATTTAACAATGGAGATCCTTGTTCTAACAAAGGAGCGAACCATGCCAAAGTTGTGCCACTAAGCAACGTGCCTACTAGTCCCACTCGTGTTGTACCAGTGGGATATTGGGAAGGATGCATTTGAATCACGAGACGTACCTGATTAAGGAATCCTCTGAATTGTGATCGCGTTCCATCGAATTTTGTAGGAATATCGATCTTGGGTTCCTTATGAATTCCTTGAGTACTTGTTCCCTATTGTTGCAATGGCACAATGGTTGCTTCAAGTTGTTGCACATGTAATGCCAACTCTCCGTGTTGTTGTTGCGTTTGTTGCTTCTTGTTGAAGATCCCCCAACAACCGTTGATTTTCTTGTTCTAGCGCTAAAAACTTTTCTTTTAAGCACTTCAGCTCCAAGAATACTGATTGGTATTCTTGAGTGCTAATAGTTGCCATATGCGGAAGCTTTGACAAAACTAGTTACACCGGATAGCAATAGAGAATAAACATGAGTTTAATGGAAGCTTAGAATACATAGTTCACGGGAGAGATAGAGAGAGCAGAATAGCATCAACTCAATTCAAAATAACAACGGTCTATACATACAATGCGCTCAGTGAGCACTTTTATACAAGTCCTTACACGGACTGACAAAAGTACTGACATGTACTTCAATGCTCATACGAGCGACTGACACTAACTCCTAAAAATATCCTTATGTACTAGGCTCGATTCATAGGCCTTTAACGACCTACTAGTTGCAATCCGATCCGGCTCCTAGTTTCAGATACCATCCGAACACCGATCCGGTTCTTCGTTCTGGACTCCGATCCAGCTCGGGCTTAATCAGTCGATCCAGATCTGGTTGAGCTTGTACGCTCAACACTCCCCCTCAAGCTCAACTTGAGGTTGGATCGTAGTGTCTGTGTTTGTGGTGGCCAATCCTCTCCTCCAGCTCCCCTTGGCGTCCTCCCGCCTGGCTCGCGCTCCTTGTCTGGTCCAGTTCGGTTTCCCGCAATGCGTCCGGTTCCACGCATCTCAACCTTCTCGGTTGGCTTGTTTGTTCCTTCGGCCCTTATTAGCTCCTTTGTTGTGCTTCTCGACCCGTCAGTCCCTCCATGACGGTGTCCACTTCCGCTACCTCCTCGTCCATTTGGCCTTGAGTTGATCCGGCTCATCCGAATCAACCACCTCTTTTGAATTGGGTGCATCTGATTTGTTCCAACTCTTATTCGAATTGGCTGTCTCCAATTCTTCATCAGTCTTCAGGCCCTTTACCACATCAGACCATGTCCGGGTCTTGGCCTTCTTCTTCCGTTCAGCTTTGTCTTTCTTCACTCTACCGCCAACGCCGCTTGTTCCGACTTTATCGGATGTGCTGACTTCTTCAGTTGTCTCGGCATCCTTTTTCTTCTTGTCTCCCCCGGTTCCAGTTTCCTTCTCTCCAGTGCCATTACCGGCCTTTATGATTTCCTCCTTTCTCCCCCTCAAGTGAGGTATGTAGAGATGTTGAAAACCAAGCATCTCCGAGAAGTGTTGCAACTTGTCAGTCCCAAGGGCCTTAGTGAAGATGTCGGCAACCTATCGATCCGTCCGAACATACCGGAGTTCTATTTCACCGTTTCGGACCCGCTCGCGTACAAAGTGATAATGTACTTCTATGTGCTTCGTCCAAGCATGGAACACGGGGTTCTTGGCCAGCTGCATGTTGCTCATGTTGTCATAGTAGATCGTGATCGGAGTCGTTACTTCGATCCGAAGGTCTCACAGTAGTTGATGAAGCCAAATGGCTTCACAGATGGCAACAGTAGCGCCCCAATACTCAGCCTCAGTGCTCGATAGAGCCACATTTGTTTGTTTTTTGTTGCTCCATGCAACATTCGTGCTACCAGTAGAGAACATGAATCCGGAAGTGGATTGTCGATCCAACGTGTCTCCGGACCAGTCAGCATCTGTATATCCGACTAGCTTCTCGGTTATACCACATCGGTATAACAGTCCCTGGTCCTTACTGCCGCTAACATACCTCAATATTCAGTGCGCGCACAAATGGTGCTCCATAGTCGGCTTATACATGAACTGACTTATTGCTCCGACTAGATAGTTAATGGCAGGTCGGGTGATCATCAAATAAATAAGACTTTCGACGATTTGTCGAAACAGTTTCTCATCGCAGGCCGGTTCAGAGTCGGGATGAAGCTTTAGGTTCTGGTCCAGGGGTGTCAAGATCGGTCTGCAAATCATCATACCAAACTTGTACAACATATTCAACACATAATTTTGTTGGGACAACAATATGCCGTCAGGGGTGTGGATCACTTCGATCCCAAGGAAGTAATGAAGGTCTCCCAGGTCCTTCATTTCGAATGCGTCCGACAGTTGGAACTTCACTCGATTGATTTCAGCAAGTCTGGGTCCAGTGATGACTAGATCATCCACATATAACAGAATACATACCGGACCGTCCGGACCTTTCCGGATGAATAATGAGGAGTTCGGCTTGGAGGCCGCAAAGCCCATCTTACGCAACCGGTGCGTGATCTTCAAATTCCAAGCACGGGGGCCTGCTTCAAGTCGTAAAGGGACTTTATGAGTCGGCTGACTACCGACTTGTTCTTCTCTGACTAGAAACGGAGGGCTTGGATCATGTAGACCTGTTTTCTTCAAGATCGCCTTGAAGAAATGCATTCTTCACGTCCATTTGGTGAAGTTGTCATCCCCTTGCTGTAGCAACCGCTAGCACCACACGAACTGTCGTCATCTTCGCTACCGGAGCGAAAGTCTCGTCGTAGTCGATTTCGTGGGTCTGCACGTATCCTTTGGCCACTAACCGGGCCTTGTACCGGTTGACCTAACCATCAACATTATACTTCACCTTGTACACCCACTTACAACCGATCTATTTGCAATGTTGGGGAGGGTCAACCAGGTCCCATGTGTTGTTGGCATCAAGTGCCCGCATCTCTTCCTCCATAGCGGCATGCTATTGTGCATCTTTTGCCACTACTGCATAGCTCTCTGGCTCATGCACTTCCGCCACCTTCGTCATGTACACATAGTGATGCGCCATGTACTTGTTATACCCATACCGTTTGAATTGGCCAGAAAAGTATTCTTTTCCACCATCCGACCACATGCACTTGATCTTCCTTTCCATTTCCCATTCAACTAAACTCTACAAGTTCCGGAAACAATCGAAAACTTCGTGTTTCTTCTCGATGAGGTAGATCCACGTGTGCCGGTTGTAGTCGTCGATGAAGGTAACGAAATATCGACTCTCACCAAGACTAACGTTCTATGTCGGTCCCCATACGTCCGAATGTATTACATTGAGCTTGTTCTGGCTCTGGTTTCTTTCAGTGGGGAATGGAAGCCGGTGTTGCTTCCCGCGTTGGCAGGCTTCACAAATTTGGGCCTTTCGGCCACTAAATTTTGGCAATCCGGAAACAACTTGTTTCAATTACAGGTCCTGAAGCCTCCGGTAGTTGACGTGGCCAATCCGCTAGTGCCACAGGTCAATATCCGATTCGAGCTTCTGCCCTTTTGTGAACATAGCGATGCCAATGTCGTTAATGTCAAGGATAAACACCCTCCCTCCCATCTTGGCGCCCTTGCACAATGACTTGGCCCTCTTCCTCGGTGAAGCACCCGAGGTACATTAACTGCACCTGCATCCCCTGGTCGACGATCTGTCCGACCGACACCAAGTTCTTTGTGATTGTTGGGACGTGAAGCTCATTCATAAGGTTCCCCTTTTGCCCAACATGACTCAAGGGAACTTCTCAGACATGCATGATTTGGTGAGGAGTGTCATCTCCGTTTTTGACAACTCCTAGTTGCTCCACCCTCTCTAGAAACAAGAACTGTCATGATATGGCAAGACTCGAACCCATGACCTTATGCTACATGGGTCGAGCTCTTGACCATTAGACTATACATTATAATACGTAGAATATTATTTTCATTTATGTTTTATTATAGAAAATTGATGTATATTCTAGATTTCTCTGGAACATTCTAGAAACTTCAGGAGTATTCCTTAGAACACTATAAAAGGAGGCACAAGGCATTATTTCGAACCAAATCAGTTCAACGCCAGTCTTAAGCCTCCTAGCTACTGTACATTTTCTTCACATAATATATATCTTTTCTTATCATCTCTCTCTCTCTCTCTCGATCTCTCTCTCCCTCTCTCTCACTCATTCTTTCCTTCTCTCGAGAGTTCTTCACCTCTCTTAGTACTAATACTTCTTTTAGTACTAATTCCTTCTCTGTCTTAGTATTGTTCCTGACAGTTTGAACCGATTTTCCTTACCTTCTGTCTCCCTCATTTCCTACTAATCTCTTATTCCTCTTTTCTTTCATCCCATGGCCATTGTTAGCGCTGAAGAATATCAATCTGTTTTCTCGGAATTTCAATGCTTGAAAGAGAAGTTCCATGCTTTGGAACAAGAAAACCAACGGTTGTTGGGGGATCTTCAGCAAATCTCCTTAGAAAAGCAGCAAACGCAACAACAGCATGGGGAACTTGCGTTACGCGTGCAACAACTCGAAGCCACCATCGTAGCGATGCAACAACAAGGGCCCGGAACACAAGGGATTCATAAAGAACCCAAGATTGGCCTTCCCACGAAGTTCGATGGAACGCGATCGCAGTTTAGAGGGTTCCTTAACCAAGTACGATTAGTTATTCAAATGCATCCTTCCCGATATCCCACCGATGCATCACGAGTGGGTTTAGTAGGCACTTTGTTAAGTGGCTCAGCGTTGGCATGGTTCGCTCCACTATTAGAAAAGGAATCTCCGTTACTCAACAATTTTGAAGAGTTTCTAGGTGAGTTTAAAGCATGTTTCGGAGATACTGACAGCATCAGGACCGCAATCAACAAAATTCGGCAATTACGCCAAGGTGACCGTCCAGCCTCTGCATACGCTGCAGATTTTCACCTACTCGCTGCCGATATCCCTTGGGATGATCAAGCATTGATGGAGCAATTCTGTTATGGTTTACACAATGACGTCAAGGATTTACTCTTGACCTTCCCCGAAGAGCCAAAGTCCTTAACAGAAGCAATCAGTCGTGCGGTGAGATGTGACAACCGCCTCTTTGAGCGACGTTCGGAACGACAGCTACAAATGCCGAGGGCAAGATCAAAGCCCACCTACGCCTCAGTGGTATCAAGACCTTCTCCGAGGGAGTCATATAATGCGCCTCCAGCGAATACTCCGACTCCGATGGAGATTGACACTACACGTCGTCGAGGGCCATTATCCGAAGAAGAAAAGCAACGACGCCGTACAAATCGACTATGTCTTTACTGCGGTGGACCAGGACATATTGCAATAAATTGCCCCCATAGGCCAAGAAGACAGGTAAACCAAATAATCGATAGTTCTAATTGTACTAAACCCGAGCCTATTTCAGTAGGGATATCTGATAGTCCTAATAGTACTAATAGCCCAGATCTAGCAAACAGATTTGATGTCCTTAGTCAGTTAGAAGAAGAGTTAAACGACTAAGTCCAGCCAAAATAGGAGCCGTTTGGTTGGACAGCCCTAGATCTGTGCAGCCCATTAGTGGTTCCATTCCCTCTAAGCAAGTTAGTGATGTGTTCGTAGCCCAAGTAATAGTTAGTACTAAAAGTACCCCTCCAGTACATGTCCTAGCACTCCTAGATTCCGGAGCTAACTCTTGCTTTATGGATAAGAAATTTGCTCAAGCTCATAAGATATCCCTAAGAAAACTCCAGTGTCCAGCCTCTGTAGTAGTCATTGATGGACGTCCCATTGCTTCCGGAAATATCATAGAAGAGTCAGAGCCCATTAATATTGTCCTAGATAACTTAGCATGTGTAGTATCATTTAATATTATTAGTATCCCAGAACATCCCATAGTTTTAGGATTACCGTGGTTCGAGTTCCAACCCAGACATAGATTGGAGAACAAGAGAAATCCGGTGTCGACAAACCCAAGGGTCAACTCAGAAGATGGCAACCATTTCGCTCTGTCAGTTGCATAAAGAAGGGCGCAAGGAAGAAATGTTCCTCTTTGCAATATCAGTAAACCCCTCCAGCACCACTAAAGAAGAATCCACCGTTCAACTTCCCAAGAAGTATCGTCATTACATCGATGTGTTCGATAAAGTACAAGCCAACACACTTTCTCATCATCGACCGTACGATTGCCCCATCGATTTACAACCAAGAAAAGAGCCGCCATGGGGACCGATCTACAATTTGTCACCAACTGAGCTGGAAGTCCTTCGGGCCTATATAGAGGAGAATTTGGAAAATGGTTTCATTCGGCATTCGAAATCTCCAGTTGGCGCGCCCATTTTCTTCGTCAAGAAAAAGGATGGATCGCTTCGTCTCGTTGTACATTATCGTGGCCTGAATAAGGTTACAATCAGGAATAGGTATGCTCTTCCCCTTATCTCAAGTCTTTTAGAACGGATCAATGGTGCCAGGTTCTTCACGAAGATCGACTTACGGGGGGAGCATATAACCTCGTACGGATCCGACCAAGAGACAAATGGAAGACCGTGTTTTCGCACCAGATATGGGCACTTCGAGTATACGGTCATGCCGTTCGGTCTCACTAATGCGCCAGCAGTCTTTCAGCACATGGCTAATGATATATTCCGAGATCTATTGGATGATTGTTTGATCATCTATTTGGATGATCTACTGGTTTATTCAAAGACCCAAGAAGAACATGATTCTCATGTACTATTAGTACTAAAACGACTTCGAGAACATGGTCTGTATGCAAAGCTGGAAAAATGTAGTTTCGGGTGCAACCAAGTGGAATTTCTCGGGTACATCATTTCGTCAGAAGGCATCTCCATGGACCCAGCTAAGGTCAAAACGGTGGTAGAATGGCAGACTCCGCGTTCGGTGCGGGATGTGCAATGCTTCCTAGGCTTTGCCAATTTTTACCGGAAGTTCATACAAGATTACTCAAAGATCGTTCTACCTCTCACACAACTTACCAGGAAGGGACAACCGTTCATCTGGTCTGAAGAAACGGACATGGCTTTCGAGAGTCTTAAAAAGGCATTTACATCAGCTCCAATTCTAGCTCATGTCGATCCGGAAAAACCATTCATTATCGAAGCTGACGCATCGGATTTTGCATTGGGGAGCATTCTGTCACAACAGGGGAATGATGAGAAGCTACATCCTGTGGCTTTTCACTCACGCAAGTTTGACACCGCTGAAATCAACTACGAAATTCATGATAAGGAGCTATTAGCAATAGTGGATTCTTTTATGCAATGGAGGCATTTTCTAGAGGGATCCTCTCATCCGGTCACTGTATTTAGTGACCACAAGAACCTTGCCTACTTTCAGGATGCTCGTGTGTTGAATCGACGTCAAGCTCGGTGGGCCCACTTCCTCACGCGTTTTGACTTCAAAATTACTATCGTCCGGGGAAGCACCAAGGGAAGGCAGATGCATTATCACGGCGTTCGTATCTAGCACCCCGTCCCGGCGAGCCAGCTTTCGATAACCAAAAACAAGTCATCTTGGGACCAGCACGACTACAAGCAACACAGATCTTTGACATGCCCATGGATTCCCGCGTTATCGATACCATACACGAAGACTTGAAGACAGATGCGTTTGCCCAAGCTATACTAGCACAAATTGATCCCTCTCGAGCGTTGTGTTCACAATCGCAACCACCAGGTACGGACTATCGGCAATTCAAATACCATGATGGATTACTCTTCTTTAAAGAACTTTTGTATGTTCCTAATGGTTCTTGCCACCTTCAAGTAGTACAAAACTGTCATGACACATATACAGCTGGGCATTTTGGTAGTACTAAAACATTACATTTAGTACAACGATCATTCTGGTGGCCCTGTATGCGACAATTTGTCGAGGATTTTGTTCGGACTTATGATACATGCTGCAGAGCGAAAATGCCAAGGCATCATCCATATGGTTTATTAGAACCATTACCAATTCCAAGCAAGCCGTGGCAATCTATTGCTCTAGACTTCATCACAGATCTTCCAGTCTCTAAGGGGTTCAATGCGATTCTAACGGTGGTCGATCGATATACGAAGATGGCTCATTTCTTGCCATGTACTAAGGAGATCTCTAGTGAAGACATTGCCGAAATTGTCATGCGTGAAGTATGTCGGCATCATGGACTTCCCGATAGTATCATCAGCGACCGTGGAACCCAGTTCATGTCAAAATTCTGGAAGCACCCTTTTAACATGCTCAAGGTCACTTGTAACCTCTCCTCCGGCTACCACCCCAAACCGATGGCCAAGCCGAACGAACCAATCAAACGTTGGAGCAGTATCTGCGGTGCTTTCTCAGCTATCATCAGGATGACTGGGCAAATATCCTCCACTTCGCCGAATTTGCCTATAACAACTCTATCCACGCATCCACTAAAGTTACGCCATTTTATGCTTATACGAGATGTCACCCCCGGTGGTGTGTACTTGAAACCCTAGAGGTGTCCACAAATCCTTGCGCAGAAGATCGTTTGGAGAGGTTACGCAAGATACAAGCGGACGTATCTACTCACCTCCAACAAGCTCAACAAACACACAAGGTTTATGCGGATCGTCATCAACTCCCATCTAGTTTTAACATTGGAGATCGGGTATGACTACTCCGATGACACATCAGGACCACTCGCCCATGCGAGAAGTTGGATTATCGGCGATTAGGTCCTTTCCGTATTATAGGAAAGATTAATGATGTCGCTTTTCGTCTTGATCTACCTCCACAACTTCGGATACATCCGGTGTTTCATAGTTCTCTCCTCGAACCCTATCAAGAGAGCACCATCCCAGGACGTATTACACAGCCTCCACCCCCGATTGAGCTTGAAGATGGACCTGAGTACGAGGTTGCCGCCATCCTTGATTCCAAGCTTGTTGGCAACAAGCTCTACTATCTAGTCGATTGGCTAGGACAAGACTCGAACCCATGACCTTATGCTACATGGGTCGAGCTCTTGACCATTAGACTATACATTGTAATACGTAGAATATTATTTTTCATTTATGTTTTATTATAGAAAATTGATGTATATTCCAGATTTCTCTGGAACATTCTAGAAACTTCAGGAGTATTCCTTAGAACACTATAAAAGGAGGCACAAGGCATTATTTCGAACCAAATCGGTTCAACACTAGTCTTAAGCCTCCTAGCTACTATACATTTTCTTCACATAATATATATCTTTTCTTATCATCACTCTCTCTCTCTCTCGATCTCTCTCTCCCTCTCTCTCACTCACTCTTTCCTTCTCTCGAGAGTTCTTCACCTCTCTTAGTACTAATACTTCTTTTAGTACTAATTCCTTCTCTGTCTTAGTACTATTCCTGACAAGAACCACTCTACCTGACTCGTCATATCGTTAGATGCTCCGGAGTCAATGACCACACTTCTTCTGATTCGGAAGTGGTCTTCTTCATCGAGTTCCCCTTGTGTTTCATCACAAAGGTTGGCCCTTTTCTGGTCTTTCCGGTTCCAAATCCTTTCTATCCTTCTGTGTAGTGGGAGCTATGTTGGTTCCACTGTCCGGCCTTACCAGAACCGGATTTATCCGAATCCACGCGCTTCTTCCAACACTCACTCTCTTTGTGGCCCTTTTGGCCACAATACCAATAGTCCGCAGTCTTCTCTTGACGGCTCCCGGCACCGCCTTGACTCCCCCTACTTGTGGAGGGTTTGGAACTTTTGTCGACACTATCTTTGTGCCTCCGGTTCTGCTCTTGCCGGCCGACATTATTGCCTGCTAACTCACCATGCCCTCCATGCCCACGGGCCGATCCGCCTCCGTGTACAACATCCGGTTGTCAGATTGAGTGGTCCTTGACCCACTCAACATAGATTGCAGGTCGAAGAAGAATGGTGGTTTCTCCCGGGTACAAATCGTTGTCCGGTTTGGCCCGTACCATTGTACTAGACCACCAAGGCAGATCTGAACCATCTCTTCCTTGTCCACCATCACGTTGATGGAACCGAGCGCGTCACAGATCTCCTTCATCTTGGTGTTGTAGTCGGTGACCGACATGTCCCATTACCGGATACTATTGAGCTCTTGCCGGAGTTGTAACTTCCGAGTTGTGGTACTTGCGGCGAAAATCTTCTAGAGATTTTCCCAGGCCTCTTTCAGCGTTTTTGCATCCCTGATGTAGCCGACCATCTGGTCATGCATACAGGATGCAAGGCAATACAACACTCTGCTTGCTCCTTGCTCCCATACCGTGAAATCCTTGTGTGTTGAATCCAACGTTGCTACATTTGCTCCTTCCACGTAGGTCATGTATTTATGCCCAAGCAGGTACTGGTGCATTTTACATGACTAGGATCCATAATTGCTCCAGTCGAGCATTTCCGTCTGTGCTTTTCGGTCCATATCTTCCTTCTTTTCGGTCTGTGCTTTTTCGGAAGTTAGAGTTTGTCTTTGGAAATCTCGTCCACAGTAGAGGTTCTCAATCCTCACGCTCTGATGCCATGTGAAAGTTAATATGCGGAAGGTTTGACAAAACCGGTTGCACCGGATAGCAATAGAGAATAAACACAGGTTTAATGGAAGCTTAGAATACACAGTTCATGGGAGAGACAGAGAGAGCATAATAGCATCAACTCAATTCAAAATAATAACGCTTTATATATACAATGTGCTTAGTGAGCACTTTTATACAAGTCCTTACACAGACTGACAGAAGTACTGACATGTACTTCAATGCTCATACGAGCGATTGACACTGACTCCTAAAAATATGCCTACGTACTAGGCTAGATTCGTAGGCGTCTTACGACCTACCGGTTGTAATCCAATCCGAATCCTGGTTCTGGATACCATCCGGACACCGATCCGGTTCTTCATTCCAGACTTTGATCTGGATCCGGATCCGGTTGAGCTTGTCCACTCAACACCATAGTATTGGAGGAATGAAGGATAAGAGGATTTGTATGAAGGACAGGGGGGATAAGAAGATATGAGAATTAGTACTAACAAAGGAAAGAGTGTGTGAGAATCACGAGAAGGTGAAAAATATTATGTGCGGAAGCAATAGAAAACCGAACACAGAAAATATGCAGGTTTAATGGAGAGCTTGAATATACACAGTACGCAGGAGAGAGACAGAGAGAGAGAACACAGAGAAACTCAATTCAAATAATACTCAATCTGTACATACACCGTGCTCATTGAGCACCTTTTATACAAGCCCTGACAATAGGGCTGACACAAGTACTAACAGTACTTGACTACTCATAAATGAGCCTCGACACTTAATCCCAAAATTATTCCTTACGACGAATATCTCTCTAACGGCCTTTCGGTTTACATACCGATACGGCCATGTTATGCATACCGATTTACGCACCCAGTCTACGCACTGGGTTACGCATCGTATTACGCACGAATGTTGAGCTTATCTCTCAACACTCCCCCTCAAGCTCAACTTGAGGTTCCACCTGCTCCACCGGATCTATGCTCTGGTTCCTTCTGGCTTCACGCCTCGCTCGCGCTCCTCAACCCGTTCGATTCCGCGCGCCTCAACCCTTCCGGTCATCTTGTCTGCTTACACGGCCCTTCTTAGGTTCCTTGTTGTTGTGGTGTTGACACCTCTTCTGCTGCCTTCTCTTCCGCTTGGCCCTTGGTTGATTCAGCGTATCCGAATCAAACATCCGAACCGACTCGGCTTCCTCCGATCGGTTTTCGCTCTCGTCCGAGTTGGTTGTCTCCAACTCATCTTCGGTCTTCTCGCCCTTGATGGGTTCATCTCCCCCACGATTGGTTGGCTTCGGCTCTTTCTTTCGACTGCTCCCCTTATTTCCGCTTTCGGACTCTTCCATGGATCCGCCCTCGGCTTCTTCAGCCGATCCGAAATCGAATTCATCATCCGACTCGGCATCACGGTCTTTTCCGCTCCTTTCCTACTCCCTTCCGTGGTCATCATGGACATCTCTCCCCCTCAAATTCGGCACGTCGAGGTGACACAACCCAAGCGCACCCGAGAATTGCCACAACTTGTCCAGACCAAGAGGCTTGGTGCAGATATAGGCGTTCTACCGTTCCATCAGAACATACTGAAGTTCTACTTCACCGGAGAGGACACGCTCACGGATGAAATGGTAATGCACCTCAATGTGCTTAGTCCGGGCATGGAAGATGGGGTTCTTGTCTAGCTGGATGTTGTTGAGGTTTCCGCAGTAGATTGTCGTTGGATCGGATACCTCCACCTGAAGATCCTTAAGTAGTCGCTTCAACCATATGGCTTTGCATGTCGTGACAGCCGCTCCTTTATACTCAGCTTCGGTGCTCGACAGCACAACTGTCGGCTGCTTCTTGCTACTCCACGCAATCGTGGCACTCCCAAGAGAGAACGCGAAACCGGACGTGGATCAGGGATCGGCGGCATTTCCAGCCCAATTAGCATCGGTGTAACTGACCAACTGCGTGGCAGTATCGGTCCAATATAGTAGCCCCCGGTCCTTAGGGCCACTAACGTACCAGAGTACGCGTTGTGCGCACTGAAGGTGCTCCTCGGTCAGTCGCACCATGAACTGACTAATCACCCCGACCGGGTAGCTAAGATCTGGTCGGGTGATGGTCAAGTATATAAGGCTTCCGACTATCTGTCGGAACCTCGTCGGGTCGCATACCTTTCCAAAATCAGGGCGAAGCTTGACGGTTCTATACAGTCTGCCATCCCGAATTTGAAGAGCATATTCAACGCGTAATGGCGTTGGCTGATCAATATGCCTTCGGGGGTACAGATCACTTCGATCCCAAGGAAGTAATGAAGATCCCCCAGATCCTTCATGTTGAACAATGCCGCAAGTTGGAGCTTCACGCGGTCGATTTCACCTAAGTCGCCGCCGGTGATGACCAAGTCATCAACATAAAGTAAAATGCTAACCTGCCCGAGTCAACCTTTCCGGATGAACAATGAGTCTGATTTTGGCATCGCAAAGCCCAACCGACACAATCGTTGCGTGATCTTCACATTCCAGGCACGCGGGGCTTGCTTTAGTCCGTAAAGGGACTTCTTCAATCGGCACACTGCCGAAGTGTTCGTTCCAGAGTGAAATCCAGGGGGTTGTAACATGTACACCTGTTCCTCAAGCTTACCTTGCAGGAATGCATTCTTTACATCCATCTGATGTAAGTGCCACCCCTTTGCCGCAGTTACCACGAGCAAAACACGAACGGTCGTCATCTTCGCGACCGGCGCAAACGTCTCATCGTAGTCGATGTCGTGTTTCTACGCATAGCCTTTCGCTACTAACCGGGCCTTGTATCGGTTGACCGAGCCGTCAGTGTTGTACTTGACCTTGTACACCCACCTACATCCAATCGGCTTCACACCTTTCGGTGCATCAACCAGGTTCCAGGTTTCATTCTCCGCTAATGCGTGCATCTCTTCCTCCATTGCGGCGCGCCAATTTGTGTCCTTCGCCGCTTCTGCATAGCTCTCCGGCTCATGCACTTCCGCTATACGGGTCATGTACGCATAGTGATGCACCATGTACTCGTTGTATGCGAACCGCACAACAGGGTTCTTCTAGCGGGTAGATTGGCGCAATTGCTCATTAGCCGATGTTGAGGCTATCTTAGCCGACGCGGACTTCGCTCTAGAAGACCCGTCATCACTTCCCTCAGAGTTGGACTCGCGTCGATTCAACTCGTCTTTATCCAAGCCATAGTTCGACACCTTCTTCTTCCCTTTTTCCTTGTGCGTAAGCCGTCTCCTCGGCTTCCTGCGCGGGGAGTGCACGACCGAGTCTCCACTACTCGCCGGCTCTTCATCGGACTAGTCGAACCGACTCAGTCTTCCATCCGTTCCGCTTAACCGAAACGAAATCAAACTCTCTGTCCCGATTTTAGGCTCATCCGGACGCATCTCAGCCTCACTGACCTCATCGTCAGAACTCGAATTAGAGGTGAGGTCCGGAGTCGGAGGCAAGTACCAGGACGCAGACTCGTCAAACACAACGTCGCGGTTCATGTGCGGTTGTTTTGTGCGTGGGTTATAACACTTATAACCCTTTTGCTCATCGAAATAGCCGACCAAGATACACTTCTCGGCTTTCGCGTCCAGCTTCCTCCGTTTCTCCTTCGGCACATGCACATACGCAATGCTACCGAAAACTCTCAAGTGTCGCAGATTCGGCTTCCTTCCGAAATACAGCTCATGCGCCAACACTTTTTCTCTAATCCAATTCTGAATGTACACCGCGGTTCGTACCGCCTCGGCCCAATAGAACTTGGGCAAGCTCTTCTCCTCCAGCATTGCCCGTGCCGCTTCTACAATTGACCGGTTCTTCTTCTCGGCCACGACATTTTGCTCCAGCGTGTATCTAGAACTAAATTCGCATCGAATTCCCATCTATTGCAGATAGCCGTTGAATTGACCGGAAAAGTACTCTTTTCCGCCATCCAACCGCAAGCACTTGATCTTTCGTCTTGTTTCCGTTTCCACGAACCCTTTGAGGTCCCAGAAACGGTTGAAGACTTCACTCTTCTTCTCGATGAGGTAGATCCACGTGTGCCGCGTATAGTCGTCGATGAAGGAGACAAAATATCGACTCCCGCCAAGACTAACGTTCTGTGTCGGCCCCCATACATCGGAATGTATGGGGTCTAGCTTGTTCCGGATCCGATTACGCTCGTTAGGGAAAGGGAGTCGGTGTTGCTTCCCTAGCTGGCAGGCTTCACAAATTCGTGTCTTCCGGGCACTAAATTTGGGCATTCCGAACACCACCTGTTTCGATTGCAAGTCCTGAAGCCGTTGATAGTTGACGTGGCCTATCCGCTTGTGCCATAAGTCGATATCCGACTCGACTTTTTGTCCTTTTGCGAACATTGCAGTGCCACCGTCACTAGATTCGAGGATAAACATCCTCCTGTCTTTGCGCCCTTGCGCAATAACTCGGCCTTCTTCCTTGATGAAGCACCCAAGATGCATGAATCGGACTTGCATCCCCTGGTCGATAATCTTCCCGACCGACACCAGATTCTTCGTGATTGTCGGGACGTGTAACACGTTCATAAGTTTCCCTTTCTACTCGACATGGCTCAAGGGAACTTCGCCGACATTCGCAATCGGATGTGGAGTGTCGTCTCCAGTTGCGAATACTCCCGGTTGCATCGGTTTTTCCAGGTACAAGAAACACTCCTTATGGCACGTCATGTGGTTTGACACGCTGGAGTCGACATACCACACCTTGTCCGACTTCGGGGTGATCTTCTTCATCGAGTTTGCTTCGTGTATTGTCACGAAGACTGACCCTTTTCTGGCTTTTCCGGATCCTTCGCCATAGTGCGATCGCTGCCGATTTCCTTTGTCGGTCTGTCCGGAACTTGATCCGGACCCGGTTCTCTCCGAATCGGCGCGCTTTTTCCAGCACTCGCTCTCCCTGTGGCCTTTTTTGCCACAGTACCAACATTCCACAACAGATTTCCCTTGCCAATTCTCGTCGCCTCGACTCCCCCTGTTTCCGGAGGGTCCGGAATTGTTGTCGGCATCACTTTGGTGCCTCCTTCTTTGATCCCGTCGGCCGCCTCCATTGCGCACCAACTCCCCTCGTCCGCCACAACCACGGGGCCTATCTCCCTCCATGTACAGCATCTTGTTGTCGGCATGTGTGCTTGTCGACGCACCCGCGTGGTTCTCCTCTATAAGGAGCATCGACTATAAGTCGAAAAATGACGGTGTATTCTCCCGTGTACACACAACAGTTTAGAATGCTCCGAACTTTGACGCTAGTCCCCCGAGACAGATATGCACCATCTCGCCTTCCTCGACGTTCACATCGATAGAGGCTAAGGAGTCGCATATCTCTTTGATCTTCGAGGTGTAATCGGCCACCGACAAGTCGCATTGTCGTAAATTGCTTAGCTCCTGTCGGAGTTGAAGCTTCCTTGCTGTGGTGCTTGCGGCAAAGATATTCTTCAAATTTCCCCAAGCATCCTTTGGCGTTTTCGCATCCCGAATATAGCTCAGGAGTTGTTCGCCCACACAAGACGCGAAGCAGTATAGTACTCTGCTCGCCGACTGTTCCCACGCCGGGAAATCTGTGTGTGTCGATTTGGGTGCTGTGTCATTTGCTCCGTCAACATAGCTCTAGTAACTGTGCCCGAGCAGGTACTGGTGCATCTTGTAGGATCAAGACGCGTGGTTGTTTCTGTCGAGCTTCTCGGTAGGAAACGAGCTAGCCATGCCTCTATCCATTTTGTTTTTCTTGTTCTTCTTGGTTAGTTTTCTTTTCAAGCTATGTTGGTTGCAGAGGTTCTCAACCCTCATGCTCTAATACCATGAAAAATTATGTGCGGAAGCAATAGAAAACCGAACACAGAAAATATGCAGGTTTAATGGAGAGCTTGAATATAGACAGTACGCGGGAGAGATAGAGAGAGAGAACACAGAGAAACTCAATTCAAATAATACTCAATCTGTACATACACCCTGCTCAGTGAGCACCTTTTATACAAGCCTTGACAATAGGGCTGACACAAGTACTGACAGTACTTGACTGCTCATAAATGAGCCTCGACACTTACTCCCAAAATTATTCCTTACGAGGAATATCTCTCTAACGGCCTTTCGGTTTACACACCGATACGGCCATGTTATGCGTACCGATTTACGCACCCAGTCTACGCACTGGGTTACGCATCGTATTACGCACGAATGTTGAGTTTGTCTCTCAACAGAAGGTGAGAGAGAGAGAGAAGGATGACAACAAGAAGTATATTATATTATATGAAGAAAGATACAAGAACAGCTAGGAGGTTTAAGACTGGCGTTGAATCGAAGTGGTTCTGAATAATGTCATGTGCCTCTATTTATAGTACTGTGAGGAGTACTCCTGAAGTTTCTAGAATGTTCTAGAGTAATCTGGAATATACATGAATTTCCTATAGTGAAATAATAAATGAAAGTAAAATTTTTCGTATTACAATTTATAGTTTAATGGTAAGGGTTCAACCCTTGTAGCACAAGGTCATGGGTTCAAATCCTTTTGGAGCATCATATCATGACAGTTGTGAAGACTCATGTCTATAAAACACCTTATGTATGTCGTCACCTTTAGATGCATCGATCTTGTCAGGTTTGTTCTTGTTGTACTGCACCGGCAACCATAAGCCTCTGCATACGAGCATGTCTCTCATCGTCGACTTCCAGACTGATTAGTTGGAGCTGGTCAACTTGAATATTCCACCAAAATGTTCGTCCATCGCTCTAAAACTAGTTTGTTGAGGATCCTACTGGCCACAATCGGTTGATATGTATGCATATGCGGGTGCAAAGATCGAAAATGATAGTACACAAACAAAAAGAAACCAAAAGTACAGACACACAAATATTTTACGTGGAAAACCCTACACGGGAAAAACCATGGGAGTCCACAAACTCCGAACTATATCACTATAATAAGAGGAATAAAACAAGAAGGTTCAATGCAATGATCTTGAGCTCTTCTTCATCCACAGACGACTATAGAGTTACTCACACACTCTCTTACTCTCCCACTCTAGTTACAGAGGCCACGACTCACTATAACTTTTCACAACAATGATAATTATACACTCTAACTACTTTCCCTAAGGATATTTATACTCATATACACAATATGAGTTATTTACAAATATAGCCCACTAAGGGCATATTAATGCTAAATTTACAATTATAGTGCACTCGGATTTGGTCGAATCAGTTAACGATTGCTTATGGGTCAGTCGATTTTTCGGCCTCGGCCGAGTTACCTATAGACGCCATCCGATGTGGCTTGTACTCTACCCATTTCGAGGGACCTGTTTCCTAACAAACTCCCCCTTCACTCTGGTATTGCTATGTGTGGATGACCTTGTCATCACAGCGTCGACCTTGAAGAAATCGTCCACGTCAAGTCTTAATTGTTGACAGCCTTTGAAATGAAGGATCTAGGGGACCTTCATTACTCCCTCAAGATCGAAATGAACCCTACCCTTGATGGCATACTCTTCAGCCAGAGACACTATGTATTGAATATGTTGTTAAAATTCAACATGGCAGACTACTGATCTATCTCCTCTGGACAGAAATGTCAAGCTTTGCCACAATTCGGCATCAACATGTGACGAGACACAGTTCCGGCAAATTGTCGAAGCCTAATTTATTTGACGATCACTAGGTTGGATCTTAGTTATCCAATCGAACTAATCAGTCGATTATCCAAGTCGATGACACGTGGTACGTGACACACGTGCCAAACGTCGTGATGTGCATGTCACACAGGTGCGGACAAGCATCGGGCCTCTATCCGTTAGTGGTTATGGAGGAGATGAATTGGCCATTTAGCTTTATTTTCGGGTTGTTCTTTGTTGTCGAAGACGCACCCAAACTAGAGTCAACAGTGCAGTGGATTGATGTATAGGGGGCGGTAATGTGGTGGTGTGCAACGTTTTTGCGGCCAGCGACAACAATGAAACAATCTTTGCCGGTGCTATTTCCTTCTTGACGAGAATTTCAGAGATAGAGTGAATGACCACACGAAATGAAATTGTCGTAGCCAAAGTGACGCACTAATGTGGCTGTGTGTGTGTGTGAGAGAGAGAGAGAGAGAGACGAAAATTCCAATTCTGGGTTTGAACCCCTGACTTCAATGTTGAGAAACAAGACACATCACCAATAAGATAACTAGGTTTTTTCTTATTAAGATATTGATTCAATACATAGCTTGATTCCATACCCATTTCTTTTTCTTCCCTTCTTTTATAGATGCCCCCATGCATATGATGCATGTGAGGGTACAAGACATGCATACAATGCATGGAATGCATTCAATGCATGATTGTCATTTGGCACTCATGCATTACATCTGATGCATGATGACCATGTCACTCATTCAAGCTCTCATGTATGACCATTTACATGTGAAAAATACAATGATAAAAACTTACCTTAAAGAAACAACTTAGCCTAATGGTAAGTCAATTGTGTCCTAACTTGGAGGTGCAAGGTTCAAACCTTACTTGCACCATCCCTTGGTATGCACGAAAATGCTACTAGGCCTTAGAGGTTCTCATTTTGTTCATATTTACAACATGCTAACGTACGAGTGTAACCATCGCCCCTTTCATATGTGTGCATATTGCACCTTCTCGATATTATCCGTTCCAAGTGATTTTCACACCGTTGCCGAAAATCTTCACGACATTGATAGTCGATCACCTTCAATGCGCACTAAGGATTGTGGGTTGTTGTATCGGACCGGTGTAGTTGAATAGTTAGTCGGCTACACAAATGTCCATTGGGGCGGAAACGTCAAGGATCCTCGATCAACATCAGGATATGCTTCCTCCTTGGGGAGTGTTGCTATAAACCAGTGCAACAAAAAACAATTGACAGTAGCCCAGTTGACTACCGAGGTCGAATATTGAGGAGTGACTCTCGCAACATGCAAAGCCATTTCGCTTAAGCAGTTGTTGAAGGATCCCAACCCGACACTGATCTACTACGACAACCTCAGCAACATCCAACTCGCAAAGAACTTTGTCTTCCACGATCGGGCCAATCACATAAAAGTACATTGTCACTTCATGCGTTAGCCCGTTCTCAATGGTGAAGTCAAACTCAAATACGTTCCACCGATCGACAAGTGGCCGACATCTTCACCAAACCTCTTGGACTTGACAAGTTGCAACAATTCTCAGACATGCTTGGGCTGCAACACCTTGATGTACCAAACTTGTGGGGGAAAGTCAAGAGGACAATTGAAAGAGCTAAGAGAACATAAAGGAGCAAATCAGCTAAGGGAAGACCAGTTGATAGCAAGCCGGGGTCGAAACCCGTTGAACACAGGGGGAGAGCTAAGAAAGATGAGAGAGCTGATAACGTCGAATGCTGAAGTGAAAACGAATCAGAGACAGCCGATTCCGATAAGGGAAATTATTCAGACAAGCCAAATCATGTAAGCATTGAACGGATGAGAAAGCAACGGAAGCCAAAGCAAAGCTAACACGGAGAAACTAAGGGGTCAAAGGGCATCGAAGTCGTAGAAATGAGAAGAAGGCCAATGAGGGCCTTGGGAGTAGACAAGTGCAAGACCAAACGAGTCAACAAGCGCAAGACTGAACGGATCGACAAGCGTGGAATTGGACGGGTCGTGGAATCGGCTGGAGTTGACAAGGTGACCTCAACTGAGCGTGAGAGGGAGTGTTGAGTGAAAAGCCCAACATGGGACGAATCAGCTAAAGGCCGAAAGGCTGAATTAGTTGAAGAAGCCAATAGCCAAATCAGTTGAGGAGAGTTGGCCGAAGAAGCCAAAAGCCATATTAGTTGAAGAAGCCGACAGACTGTGTAAGCCAGATTGGTTGTGAGCCGACAAGCCGTTAGGGCCTATATTCATATTCTGAGTAATAGGAATATTATAGGCAGTTAGTGTCATATGCTCGCTTATGAGCATTCAAGTACTTGTCAGTACTTGTGTCAACCCACTATCAGGGCTTATATAAAAGTGCTCAATGAGCACATTGTATGTATTGGACTAAGACATTTTGTTGTTATAGAAGTTTTTGGTTGTCTACTCCACTCAATCACTCAATCTCTCTCTATACTTACCTTCATACTTACATACTCTGTGTTTTTCCTAATTATCGGTTGACTCAGAGTCACTATCCAAAAGCTTCCACATACTCTAACTTTTTACAACATGTAAGCCAAAAGCTGACACCATACTTGAGCTTGAGGGGGAGTGTTCATATACCAAGCTCAACTCGGTTCACTAGCACTATTAAAGATAGAATCTAATTAAGTTAGAAGTTAGTAAAGTTAGAATTCAATGCTCATAAATGAGCCGATTGTACTCTTGTCAGCCCTCTACCATTATGAGAGGAATAAAGGGCTTTGTATATAAGATGCTCTCTGAGCATGTTTGTAGGTGCCGGTTGTTTTTCATGAATGAAGGTGTGGTCTCCGGTTTTGGTGCATACCCTGTGTTCTATGCTTCTATTACAATGTTGTATCATTCTATTCGGCTTGGTCAACCCTCTACCATTATTAGAGGAATAAAGGGCTTTGTATATAAGATACTCTCTGAGCATGTTTGTAAGTACGGGTTGTTTTTCATGAATGAAGGTGTGGTCTCCGGTTTTGGTGCATACTCTTTGTATGGTCTTCATCTCTATTTAATCTCCATCTCTATTCTATTTCTATGCTTCTATTGCAATGTTGTATCATTCTGTTCGGTGTTACCCGTTCCTTTGGGTGAACACCTTCGATAGATCTGCGTCTATCAGTCTTCAAGGGTGTGGTACGTGAAGGCTCGTAACAGAGGCGTCGAGAGAGATACAGGGCTCAGAGAGAAAACACTAGCGAGGTCTTGATAGACGTGGCGGCGTGAAACTCATAGGTATGGATCAAAGCACAGACTCATGCAGCAAAACTAAGCACAAATAAGATATATTACTATGGCAGAAAAGATTACAGAACACGGCCTATGGCCGGTGACCTTACGAGTTTATCTAATCTCGAATGACTAAGCTAGTGCTTCCGCCTATAGTTTTCTTCTCCCTCTCCTCTAAGGTACTGCTCCTCGTTTAAATAATTTTTCCCCTAATACACAGCCGAGCCATCGGTGGCCCGTGATACTCGGACTCGGCGTTTGCTAATTTCCTAATTTTACATTTCTGTCCTCTGGACAACACCTGGCACGCCCGTGGGACAGGACCTTGTCCGTCGGACCCACGACTTACAAAATACTAACAATATTACAAAAATTGCCGTTTAGGCGTGATCCTCGTTTCATTCCTCCTTTAAGATGTCAAGGATGCTTTCGGGGTCCGGGGTGGTGGCAGGGTGGTCTGGTTGGACTGTCGGTGCGGGGGGTTGAGTTTGGTCCGGGGGTGGCATATCTTCTCGGACGTCCGCCTCAGGTGCGGCCGATTCTTCTAGTGGGGGTGGGGGTTCGTGGGCGCTGACCTCCACTTCGACAGGCTCTAGTACCGTGTGGGCGTCCATGGGATGTCTGTTGGCCGGGGCAAGTTCCTCCTGTGCCGTGTCCGTGATCTCCTTGCTGGGAAGTTCTTCTTTCTGCTCTGTGGCCGTTGGAGGGCTAGTGGGGATGGCTGCGAGTCGTTCTCGTTCGAAGGCTTCTGCTTCTAGGCGAAACAGCATCTGACCGTCATTGAAGTCCTCCATTATTTGCTCGATTGCCGCGGTGTGAGATTTTGCCAAGGACTGGTAATCCTCGGTTAAATCTGCACGCAGGTTTTGAATGCTGGCTTCGTCCATTTTGTAGAAGCCGCGGCCCTCTTTCTGTCGGTTCTCAGCGTCGGCGCGTAAAATATGCAATTCGTCAGCTTGGGCTGCCCATTCGTCTCCTGCGCGACTTAATGTTTCCTCAACCTTTTTGGTAAGGTGTTGGCGTTGTTTCTCGATTAGTATTCGGATGCGTGTCTCATCCATGTCGGGCTGTGCTCGGATGGCTACTAATTCCTGTTTTAAGCTGTCGACCTCGGCCTGAATCTTCTGTGTTCTTAGCTCATAGATGGCCTGAGTGTTCTTTGCATCCGCGGTTACGAGCTGGAGAGCCTGCTCGTAACGCTTGGTGAGTTCTTCGGTAGCCTGCTCCCGTTCTTTCTGACACGTGGCCCGGATTTGTTCTCGTTCGACGATTCTCTCTTCTTGTAGGGCGAAGTAAGAATCCGATAAGGCATCTTTTTGCTCTGAAAGTAGCTTGCATTTGATGAAAAACTCGTCATCCATCTCTTTAAGGGTTGTACGCTGACTCTGCAACTCGGCATTCTCCGCATTCATCCTCTCCTCCCATTGGCGATTTCTTTCCTCCTGCCGCTGGTTCCAGTCTTTTGCATTGTCGAGCGCGGCCTGTAGGTCTAGAACCTCCTGCTCTTTCTTCACCATTGTGGCTGCGTATTCCTCCAGCTTGCTTTTGAGTTCGGCTTCCTTGCCCGCGGCTTGCGCTTGTACCCGGCCCAGTGCTTCGTTCTGCTCGTGTATCCTTTGGTCGGCCTGGGCTCTTATCTCGGCCATCTACTTGGAAGCTTCTTCTTTTAGGCGAGCCATCGCCTCTTGATGCCGTTGTTCATGTCTCTCGGTTCGCCGTTGTTCTTCTTTAAGCTCCGCACGGTAATCCCGGAGCGGGGGTTCTGTCTGGGTTGCCACCTCCTTGGGTGCACGAGGTGGGGGTATCTCGGTCTGCTCCATGGGCATGGCCACCTCGGTTGTTGTGCAGGCATTGACCATTTGTAACGAGTTCGTTTGTGTACTGGCATGCACCTTCAGGATTGAGTCGGTGATGGTGCTTTCATCCATCATTGTTATGCGTGGAGGCGCTGGGAGGGCCTCGGTGGTCGTTACCGGAAGGCTCAGGAGTTGTTGTTCCGGCCGGTTTTGCTCCCAGGCTGCCAGCTTCTGGTTCGCAGCGTGCCATAATTCTGTAGCCATCTTAGCCTGTTTTTGGGCTATTTTTATCTTTCGGGCCATGTCTTTGGCTGGCCGCGTAGTGCGATCCAGGTCCCGATATGCCTCGATAAGGGCCGTGTTCAACTCGGGGACCTCCATGAGGAGAGCGGCCTGTTTTGCCTGCTTCTTCCTCCCAAATTTTTGTAAAGACCTGTCCTCCTGGGGCTCAATTTCACCTATTAGCACGCGTTGAATCATTTTTGTTTCGGCGTGCTCTTCCGCCATTCGAGCGGCTGCCGCAACTTGGGCTCTAGCGAGGAAGTCGACCAGCTCGAATGACATACCGAGGCGTAGGAGCGCACTAAATTCGTAAGCCTCTGCGGGGAGGTCCTTATACCCAAGGACTTCATCCTCCGAGATCTATGTTGTCTGCCCATGCTCGATCGTTCCCTGGTTCAGCGATGCCTCCGCAGGGGTGATGGCCAGGTTGCTCTATCTAACCACTAAGGCTTGCTCCTATTGTGGCTCCTTCTATTCTTCTGAGGACTCACGGTTGAGTCGTCTTCTCTTGCTTGGCTGTGTTTGGGGTTCCGAGGCCGGTAGTGTCGTTTCCTCCGCCTGCTTCCTTTTCTGGGATCGTGGTGGTGCAGCCTGCTGTGTGTTGGGGTGTGGGCTAGGTGTTGGGGAAGTTACCGAGGGGCGCGACGTTGGCTGTCGAATGGTGACATCATCGGCCGTGTTGTCTTCTACGGCTACCTCCTCCTCCCATTCTTGGCAGGTCTCGGAAACTACCCTTTTTTGTTGGGGTTGGGCGGGTGGTGGTGCAGATGCGGTTTTTTGGTCGGCGGCAGGGGGTGAAGGCGATGTGGGCTCCTCCCATGCTTCGTGGCTGATGGACACGATTTCTCTCTCTGCCTTCGTGGTGGTGGTGGGGACGTGAGTGTGCGAGGGGAAGGAAGCGAAGAGGGTGGGTATAGAACCATCAAAAAGTGGGTAAGAACAGACAACATCTTCTTACCGGACTGAAATGAAGCTAAGGCGGCGCGGAGTCCCTCGCCTGTGATGATTCCCCAATCGATTTTGTTTCCTTCATACGCGCTGATGATGATGGCTGCCTTGTTCTGCGGCATGCTCGTTGGGTTCGTGTGCGAGGGCATCGATGATCTTCAGGTAACCGCCCATTCCTCGTTCCTGGAGCCAGGCGCGAGTTTCTGTTGAGGCAGTAAGAGGCATGGTGGAGATGGAGGCGGGGTTCGACTGTGTGGAAGCGTGAAGCAAAGTGATGAGGCGAGGGCGAGCCACAGGAGGAACAGCAGGAAGGGGAAGTCCAGTAGAGAGGTTATGAGAGCGAAAGAAGGCTTGAGAGCAAGAGCGCTTAGCGTGATGAGGGCGAGACGGGGTTTCTGATCTTGAGAGCGATGGAGATGGGGAGCGATAATGGTCTATGTTGCATTTTGGAAACGGTTCTAGTAACTTATTCCTAGGGTTTTGTGCCTGAAGCGAATCCTGAAGATTCTGAGTCGTGGGTGCCATAATAAGTGACTAGCACCACGTGTCCTGAAGGTGAGTGGGGTGCTTCTAGTGCTTTGCATGTGCTTTGCATGTGTGAACAGCTTAAATAGGTACTAACTGAGTGGTGGCGAGGGGTGCTCCTAAAATTGTGGGTGCCTAGGAGGGTGGTGTAGGTGTAGCTAATCAGTGGCTAAACTATGGTTAATCCTACCTACTACTACTTTTATTAATTTCAAGAAGGTTATTCAAGGGGACACGTGGCGTCCTCCGTGGTGATCTCCCGAGTCTTGTTTGTGCCGTGTGGCTCGGTAAACGGGTTGGGTGGTGTAGTCCCTCGATATGGTCGAAGTCGAAAACCATTGGCCCAGCTTTTGACCGTGTCGCCGGCGAGTGTGCCAAGCTAGAACGTCTCGTTGAACTCGTCGATAATCCAGAATGGACTGGTCCACCGGAATCTTAATTTTCCCGGCATTGACCCGAGTCGTGTTTGGAAAAGAAGAACTGGTTTGCCGATGGTGAGCTCCTTCTCCAGCCCATGTCGATGTTGATCCACGAAAGCCTTGCGTTGCCGTTGGCGTTGTTCAAGCTGGGCCATACTCTCTATCCTATCTTCCCCGAGTTCGAGGAGTTGTTTCAGCCGGTATTGCTCGGATTCGGCCTCGGGGAGCTATGCTTTGACTTGAACTCGGAGGCTCAGCACTTGGAACTCGACGGGCATTACGGCTTCTAACCCGAACGCCATTCGAAAGGGGGTCGATTGGATGCTTGTTTTGAAAGTCGTACGATACGCCCACAGCGCGATTTGGAGTTTGTCATCCCAATCGGTCCTGTTTTCATTGATGATCTTCTTCAGTATGGTTTGGAGGATTTTATTGGTCGATTCGGCCAAGCCGTTCGCCTGCGGGTAGTATGGTGTGCTTTTCTTGTGCACCACCGCGTAGTGGTGTGTAAGCTCACGTATTATATGATTGATGAAGTGCCCACCTTGGTCACTAACGAGCTCGATTGGACATCCGTAATGGCACCAGAGGTGCTCGTACACAAATTTAGTCGTGGATGCCGTCGTGTTATCTCGGAGTGCCTTAGCCTCGACCCATTTGGTGCAGTAATCTGTGGCAACGATAATATACCTATTCCCTGTTCGGGCCGCGGGTGGTTTGAAAGGGCCTACAAAATCCAAACCCCATTTTTGAAATGGGTCCAACGGAAGAATTGGCTAGTGTGGCATCCGTGACTGTTCCATTGGTTGCCCCAGACGTTGGCACAAATCGCACTGCCGGCAAAACTCGTGAGCGTCTTTCTTCGTTGTCGGCCACCATAATCCACTTTGCCAAACTTTCCTTGCCGTGGAATCCCCGGCGTAGTGTCCCCCAGCTACTCCCTGGTGGGCTTCCTGAAGAACGGCGTTCTTCTCGAATTGCCGAATCGCTCGGCGCCATATGTCGTCCGAGCCTTTGTGGTAGAGAATGTCCGAGACGAGGCAAAAATTCCGGCTACGCACTGCTAGGCGTTTTCTCGTGTCAAGGGTCATGTGCTCGAGAGGTACACCGGTAGTGAGAAAATGGGTCATCTCCGTGATCCATTCATCTCCGTTATTGTCTAGTACTGTGGTCAGGTTAAATAGGCTGGCATCCGGTAGCTCGTCGTACATTGTTTTCGCCGGTTCTCCTAACTCAAGACGGCTCAAGTAGTCAGCGACGGCATGTTGTACCCCGGGTTGATGCTGAATCTGAAAATCAAACTCTTGTAGTAGGAGCATCCACCGAGCCAACCATCCAGTGAGGGCTTGTTTATTGACCAAATAAAGAAGGGTCGAGTGATCCACGTGAAAGGTAAATTTTCGGCCCAAGAGGTAATGCCGAAATTTTCGGCCTCCCGCTCGGTGGTGGAGTAATTCTTTTCCGCGGTCGAGAGCCATCGCCTGGCGTAGTACACGGGCCTATACCAATTCGGGGGTGTGCATTGCATCAGAGCACTTCCAATGGCGATGTCCGAAGCATCTACAAAGACATGAAACGGTTCAGACCAAACTGGAGACTGGACCACCGGGGCATGTGACAGCGTTCGTTTCAGGGTCTGATAGGCCGTGTCCTCGATTGACGTCCATTGGAAAGGAAGGCGATGGACTGCCGAGTGTAAGGATGTAGCGAAATCGTCCAGGTGTCGTATCATTCGGCTGTGCCACCGGATCTGTCCCAAAAAACGCCTTAGTGCCTTAGCGTTTGAGGGTGCGGTGGCATTCAGGATTGCCTTTACTTTATCCGGGTCCATAGCGATGCCTTCTTGACTGACAATGTGGCCAAGAAGGTTGCCGCTGGTGACTAAGAACGCGCATTTCGCCAGGTTTAAACTCAATCGAGCTTGACGACATCGGTCCAGGCAGAGTCGTAACTGGGTCATGTGTTCCCGTCGATGGCCATACACGGCGAAATCGTCGAGAAAGACTTGCATGAACGCCGGGATGTAGTCATGAAAGATTTCGGTGATGATGCGCTGGAACGTAGCCAGCGTCGTTTTTAGACCGAACATCATAACTTCTGCTACAAAAACACCCCATTCCGTGACGAAAGCAGTTTTCTCCTGATCCTCCGGGTGCATTCTTATCTGGTTATAGCCGTTGAACCCGTCGAGGAAACTGTAGCATTCGTGGCCGGCGACCATGTCGAGGACGCTATCCGTGAATGGGAGAGGGAAACCGTCGGTGACCGTTGCCGCGTTAAGCTTCCGATAGTCGACGCAGATTTTTCCGTTCTTCTTTGGGACCACTACGATCGGGCTCAACCATGTAGCCCGTTTAACAGGGCGAATGAAGCCCACTCGGAGTAGTTTGTCAATTTCCTCTTTGACTTTAGCGGCATAGTTGGGGTTCATCCTGTAGCGCCTCTGCTGAACCGGCCGAGTGTCGGGTAAGATGTGAATTTGATGTTGGTAGTATTGAGGATCCAGCCCCTTCATATTGGTGTAAGACCAAGCGAAAACATCCTGGTAGTCGGTGAGTAATTTTACGAGGCATGCCCGTTCGCCGGTTGGTAGATTATTAACAATTTGTACCGTACAGGGATTCTCATCCGAACCGAGGTTTATTGTTTCCAGGGTTGATGCTTTCACTCGTTGTGAAATGGCGAGTTCGCGTTCGAAAGCCTCCCGAGCATGATGTAGCTCGGCAACTGTGGTTGCATCGGGTTCATCCTGGGGTGGTGACTCCTCCGTGACTTCCTCGTCTTTAGATGGCTCGATGGTTGGTAAGGCATTGATTTCGAAGAGAGGGATGATCGTGGGATGATCATCTAGGAAGTCATCAACCTCCTCATCGGCCAACCCGTCGAGCATATGGACCCCTTCCGCGTATAACGGCGAAGTGTTGAGGGCGACGGGGACTCATTCTTCAGTGATGATTCGGACTTTTGTCTTCCCTCTTCGGAACGAGATCATGTTGCGTTGCCAATGTTGCTTGATATTCGTTGTACGCAACCATGGTCGACCTAGTAACATTGGGTAGGCGCCTTGTGTCTCCAGTCGTAACACGACGGCCGAGATCGTGAACATGTGGCCTCCGAGTGTGAAGTCGAGATGGCGGATTAAACCAATGGGGCGAATAGAGCGGGTGTCGGCCATCCGAAGCCAAAAGGGGCATGGTTCCCATTGCTTCAAGCCGAGGTTGAGACACGTTGACTCGCTAATAACGTTTACACCGGATCCGCCGTCGATGATGCATCCGTGCAGCTCTTGTCCCTTAATGATGATTCGCACGGCTGGGTTCTGAGAATCCATGAGTGGTGGACCGGTTCCTGCTTCGGTGAGGTGTACCGGTGGCATCACGGGCTTAGTATTGGCCTGGAGTGCCGCCAGGGTGTCCCGAAATCTCGGCATGAGTGGTAGCAGTTTATGTAGGGGCAACGAGATGCGGGAGTTGGTAAGAACATCCCATAGTTGATCGTCCTCCGACGACGTGGATGGTGCCGAGGTTTGTGGTACTTCACTGGGCCCGTCCCTCATGTCAGTTTGCATGCGTATGGCATTATTTTTATTGGCCGTGTCGACCCATTCTTTTGCTGCCTATCGTACGTCATCCTGGATTTGCCACTGAGTAGTCTGCGCTTTACTCCGGGTAGTGACTGTTTGAACATCGGCCATGATATTGTTCACCGCGGGTGCCTTGCCACGGTTGGTTGTCGGACATTGCGTGGCGTAGTGGCCTGGTTGATTACATTTAAAACATGTCACGTTGGCCGAGCTGCTGGTGTCCGCTCGGTCTGTGTGTGGAAGCTGTTGTTGTTGATCCTTGGTCTCGTTTGTTGGTGGGTTGTTCCGAGGTGCGTTGGAGTTGCGCTGGTCCTGTTGAGGAGAGTCTCGTCGGCGGTTGTGATTAGGTCTTCTATTGTTGCGTGTGTTGCGGTTGCCGTTTCGCCGATCAATGCGTGAGTTTCTTCGGTCATACCGATCATCGCGATCGTCGTCGTATCGAGCATAATCGTCGTGCCAGTCATCGCGATAATAATCACGGCGGTTATCACGTTGGTAGTCGTCGTCCCGGCGCCATCGATCCGGGAATCGCGGTTGGTCGTTATCCTGGTTTCGGTAGATATATCGCTCGTCCTGCCGAGAGTATGTATTTCGTGGCTCAATCTGGCGGACTGGTGCCGTCGTTGTGTGGTTCAGCATATTATATTCGCACTGCTCGACCGTGTGAGCTCGAGACTGACAGATCGGACACTGTGGTCGGTGGGGACATTCGAGGGCCAGGTGCCCTGATCCTGAACACGCAGTGCATTGGAGGGCTTGGCGAAAGCGATTGTCCTCTTGGGGAAGAGCATTTTGTAAGGATGTCATCGAGAAAGTCGTGCCGTGTTGGTTCTGATCGAGGGCGAGAACGCGCGCTATGACTTGTTCGATAGTATGGTTGGCGAAATTTGTAAGTGCGAGAGTCGTTCATAGAGGCTCTCTTAAACTGGATAGGAAAGTGTCCGGTATATGTTGTGCCGAGACATCATCAGCCACTTGTCTGTAGAGATCCTAGAACCGGATCGTGAACTGCGCGACCATTTCGTGCGGTTCCTGGCATATAGAGAAGAATTGCCGGAGCAGTTCCCATTTAGGCACCTCGCGATGAAAAAGTTCAAGGAACTTTGTGCGCACAATTTGGAAAGTGGTGGCCTCTCCTATTTCGAGGCGAGAGTACCATCGTGCGGCCGGTCCATCGAGGGAGAGTCTGAACTCGGCAATCTTCGAGGCATCGATTTCGGCCAGCGTGAGGCGGTGCGTGGAGTGGTTAGCCTGCCACGTGGATATGAAGGCACGGACGTGTGACTCCGCGTCTGGTCCGTCGGCATATCGTGGGTATGGGTACGGCATGATGTCGTACTGTGGGTCTTCTGGTAGCACCGGAAAAGGGTTTAGTTCCGGTTGATTGACCTCCGGAGGGCTCGATAGGGGTTCTGGTGGTGAATCAACTCGCGATCGAGTGTCCAGTGGCGAGGATTGCACTGGACAAGCCTCTGATTGATCGGGAAAGGATTGGTCAGTGACCGCCGAGTCGGAAGTTCCTTCGACTGGCTCAGGGCGTCGGGCAGGTGGCCGAGACCTTGTGGTGCGAGAGGGCGCCGTAACGGCGGCTGGTGGTTACCTTCAACGAAGTTCGCTATGCACTCACAGCTGTAACCGGGCGTGCCAAATTGTGTTACCCGTTCCTTTGGGTGAACACCTTCGATAGATCTGCGTCTATCGGTCTTCAAGGGCGTGGTACGTGAAGGCTCGTAACAGAGGCGTCGAGAGAGATACAGGGCTCAGAGAGAAAACACTAGCGAGGTCTTGATAGACATGGCGGTGTGAAACTCATAGGTATGGATCAAAGCACAAACTCATGCAGCAAAACTAAGCACAAATAAGATATATTACTATGGCAGAAAAGATTACAAAACACGGCCTATGGCTGGTGACCTTACGAGTTTATCTAATCTCGAATGACTAAGCTAGTGCTTCCGCCTATAGTTTTCTTCTCCCTCTCCTCTGAGGTACTGCTCCTCGTTTAAATAATTTTTCCCCTAATACACAGCCGAGCTGTCGGTGGCCCATGATACTCGAACTCGGCGTTTGCTAATTTCCTAATTTTACATTTCTGTCCTCTGGACAACATTCGGCCAAGCCGATTGTGTGTAAATTTCCCCAACAGAAGCTAGTCAAGCTTCTTTACAAGATAGCTACAAAATTTCACTATGCTTGTCTCTTCTAATTTGCATTCCAAGAATATTCTTTGTTGTACCTAAGTTCATGTCAAACTTCTTTGACAATTATTGCTTCAACCTTCGAATATCATCATCTTCTTAATTTTGTATATCATGTTTTTCTACCCTCTTTCGGAGAAACATTATAGTTGGTGCATGTATATCCCCTCATTCAAGTCTTCGTGCAAGTCTTCGTGAAGAAATGCATTATTCATGTCTAAAGTTCAAGTTAATGAGTTTGAATGGAAACAATACTCAACATTGTTATGGCAACAACACTCAACATTGATCCATACAAAGTCTTCTAAATTATAAATACCAATATTTTCTTCCCTCTTGCTAAGAAACATTGTGGTTGGAGCATGTATATCTCCTCATTCAAGTCTTCATGTCTAAATGTTCAAGAGACATACCACGATTTCCTACCCTCTTGCTAAGAAACCTTGTGGTTGGAGCATGTATATATCTCCTCATTCAAGTCTTCACATCTAAATGTTTAAGATAAACATCTTCAATGGAAACACTACTTGACATTATTTATGGAAACAATACTCAACATTGATCTAATAGTATTGGGCATCACAACGAGTGCAAAAATCTTGTAGTCAACTCTTTCCTTTGGCGAAGACCAACTAATTGTTATAGACCCACTAGTTGTACAAAGAAATGATGAGCAGTTAAGGCTAAGGCTAAGGCTTTGGCTCCTAGAGAAGGTATATATATATATCCTCCCCTGATTTGAAACCCAATGCATCACCACCCACCAAAAAAAATACACCCACTATATATCAATATGGTTGTATCGAGTGTGTGGGCAATGGGGTGCATGTGAACTACCTTAAGAAACCCACATGTGTCGTCATGTAAACTAGATACCTCAGTGTGTCTAAATAATTGTGTAACTTAACCCTAATTTAGGGATAGATACGTTGATGCCCCATGCATATGTCGTTGTTTACCACAATGGTGATGTCCCAAGAGGGTGGTGGGCGCCCAACATTTTTTTATGATGACACCGCATGCCATGCCCTATGATGGGATTGGAAAGACCTTACCCATGGATAACGCAACGTACATGCACGTTTACCATAGGGTTGACATAACATGAGGGTGTTTCCTAGTTGCTCAACATTTTTTATGGCCACGTCACCCGCCATGCACTACCATTGTGGTGATTTGGTGTGATTGAAGGTGAGAAATGTGGGGAGAAGGGGAAAAAGAAATGGTGGAAACGTGGGGGAAAAGGGAAAAGGAAAAGGATGGAAACGTGGGGAAAAGGGGAAGCAAAGGGAGGCACAGATTGTACACATAGATTGACATATTTGCATTCGTCGAGTTTCCCATTCGAATGCAAACGAATACGGATACAAATGGGTGGTCAAGTATTCGTTTAACCTCCCCCCCCAAAAAAACTCCCTCTTTTTTAATTTCCTAGGATAAAAAAAAGGAACTTGACAATAAATAGGGATAATAAAAGAGGGACTTGGAGACTTGACGCTACTAAATTTTTATAATAAATGCATAACTTATAAGTTATAAGTATTCGTTTTATTTTTAATAAATAAATAAAATAAAATAACGGCTCATTAATTTCTCACTTTTTATTCTCTCAAAATTTATGGATATTTTTATTTTGACATTAAAAATAGTACTTCAAACTAATCATATCTTCAAAATTCATACTAATCATATTTGTATAATAAATATAAAAACATTCGTTTTTTAAAAATTGATTAATTAAAATAAGTTGTATAAACTCTCTTTATAATCTATTAATGAATAATTGTTCTTTTTTTGGTGAAATAAATTTATTTAAATAAATAAATAAAATGTTTATATTATTTTGCAAAACGAATGGTTTTTAAATATTCTTGGGGCCATTTCATATTCTCGAATATTGAGAATATTGCGCATGGAGAATATCACGAATAACACGCATGTGTCAATCTATGATTGGACATATATATTTAAGAAAATTAGAGTCCTTCACTTGGTTCAAAGGGTGCAAAGTTTGAATCTCTACAATGCAACGTGCGAAATTACTAAGTATTTTATTCATCCTTTCTTTTTGAAGGAAAAGAGGAATAAATGCATTCAATGCAGATGGGACGTTGTCTTCGTATAAAAAGAAGGGAGAGCACTCATTTAGAAGCTTCATCAATTTGTCTTCTTGAATTTTAATGCATTGGAGGTTTCTTCTTTCTTTTTTGGGTTTTAACAAACTACGGTTTTCTTTTCTTCTTTGACTCTTCTTTGTATTAGGTTTTCGACCTTTCGGAGGTCTTCATTTCCGGCTCTTGTCTTTCGGCATTGGAAGCTTTGTTCTTGGAGTTATGTCGTAGTTCAATGGTGGTGTTTCCATGAACCAAAAAGAAATTGAACAAAACAATAACACAAGACATGTTTGTTGCTTCTCTTTTTGCTTATCTTTTTTGTGAGTACCCCATAGTTGAGGAGCGAGAGGAGAGGTATACACTGAAGAATGTCCCAACACGATCGAGGTTGCTTGTGTGGAGGTGCACACTTAACTCGAGAGCACCCCATTCGAGAAGGGGATTCCTCTCGAGTGTCGGGAGCGCAAGTAGAGCTCAAGGAAGTAGAAGATGAGTGGGACTCCCAAGTTCAAGTTAAGGCATTGGCGGTGAAGGTTTGCCTGATCAAGGCAAAAGAAACGAGTCCCAAACATGAGGAACTGCGAGAGGCCAAAAGTGTGATTTTGGGAATCGGGTTTCTCCCAGTCTTCACAATTTTCTTAATCATCACTCGAGTTTCTCCCAATCGAGATGGATGATTGCAGGACGAAGGAGGAATGAAGGTCTCAAAGGACCTTAGAATGTGAGAGTGATTTCTTGTTTGATTCTGGTCATCCTCACAATTATCTTAATCATCACTTGAGTTTCTCCCAACCAAGATGGATGATTGCAGGATGAAGGAGGAATGAAGGTCTCAAAGGACCTTAGAGCGTGAGAGTGATTTCTTGTTTGATTCTGGTAGTCCTCATAATTTTTTTAATCATCACTTGGTGCAGCAAATGAAACTTACACAAATGCAAGTGATCATGTGATCATGCCTATCAAGTTCACATGGCAAATGAAGGTGTTCAATATATCAATGGCATTGTTTGTTAATGTTATATAAGCATGTGCTCTAGCAATTGGTGAACCATTCCGGTTCAATGCTAGCTTTCCACATATTCTTGTGATCTAGTTCTTCTTGTTAATACATTTAGATTCTTCTTTTATTTCCCTCGTCTTTTCTTATTCTCTTCTTCAATTCAATATCGTTTTTGGGTACGGTCGAGCCAAGGAGTAAGCGAACTCTAAACTTAATACTTGATCATGACGTAATCACTTAAACATAGATGTTAAGGTATTTAACACAATAGACAAGGAAAGCAAAGATGAAGTGTGAAAATACTTTACTGAGATAGAAAAAAGATGGTGTTCAATAGCCATGACTATCAACCCCAACACTTAATGCTCTGGTTTAACACAAGATTAAGTTAAACGAAGTATTAATTAATGTTGTAGCAAATGAGAAAGCAAAAATAATTAAAAGACGCTTACCCTCTAGATCAAGTTTACTGAATGTTAAGAAGAAGCTGAAAAAGACTTGTATTAATGTCTTTTGTGGATTTTACAATGCCATTTGGCCTCTTCACATTGAGCGAAAGTTCTTGTTCGATTTTTCAGCCCTTCTCTACTCGATCTACAAGAGAATGCGGAACCTCCAAATTTGGCCTGTGATTTTTCAGCAACCCAATAGCTACCATTTGTTCCTCTGGATGATTTATCTATAGTGATAAACAACTTGTGCTTTCTGTCCTTCCGCCATCCATCTAATCAAAGTCCAACTGACTCTTCAAGCTTTGGATTAGGATCAGTTTTTCACTATCTCTTCATATTGATCCGGTAGAATTCTCAAGGAATTTGCAAACAGAAGTTGGGTTTTTGAATTAGGGACAACACCACCTAGTGAATGACTTGTCCCCACAACAAACAGCATGAAGAGCATCCGCATTATATGTTGTTTCTCACATGAGCAATTCTATAACAGTTGGTGGAGCGATTCATGGATGTCAAGATCTTTGGATTGATTCCTCCCGGAGGATGTCACCTTCAAGTTCTTTGGATTGATTCCTCCTGTAGGATGTCGCTGTCAAGTTCTTTGGATTGATTCCTCCTGTAGGCTCAACATCTATTCGAGCACAGTGTCCATGAGCTCAAAGTAATCCAAAACCAAGTGCAAAACATTGTGACCATAGATGTACCCATGTTAAATACTTCACAAAAAACAATTCAGATGCATCCATAGATATTTAACAAACAATTATACTATCATTAGTAGAGTGTTGAAACACAATTGCAAAAGAGGGTTTGATAACAAGAAGAGCTCTAGCTCATGTGCTCTAAAATGAGCAAATATGGAATCAAGTCAGTGAGAGAAATACGATCTAACCCAGGATTACACTCTTAACATTCTTATCTATATGATATATTATAGCGTTAACAACTAACCCATCTACCATATTCAATGTACAACTCTTTTCATTGGCCACATAAGACATGAGTTGGCACTTGTTCATCCCAATGATATCTTCACAAAAACATTTTTCTTCCTCTCAAGCATCACATTTATGGTTACTTGTAATTGGTCTATAACATTAAATGTCCAAAACATACCCCTCTTTTCATGACATATCATCCATACCAATACCATGCTCCACACATAGCTATGCAATATTACTTCTACATTGCATTGATGAAGCTTGAAAGCAAAGGTAAGATACACAACGGTTGATTGCGTTGATATCCATCTAAGTTAATGATTGCACAATTCATAGCAAGCGAAAAAAAAAGGCTCTCATTGTATTGGAGAACTTTAAAAGTCAAAGCAATGAAACAGATTATGTGATTGATGTGTATCGTATCTCCATTGAAGGCATTTTGATGACTGATATACATGCGAATATATCACTCTTCTTATTACAAGTGGTAAGGCATGTAACTAAACTAGACAATGACAAAATTCCACTTGGGTGTTATAACCAAAAAGATTGATCTTGATCCAATTGGGAGTTCAAATTTTTATTTTACACAGGCTCTCAGACCATTCCATCTCAACTTCAAGGTAGAGTGGTGTTAAGGTAGTAGCCGAATCGACACATCCCTTCTACACATATAGCTCTTCAACACTGCACTCTCCTGTGTAAACCTTAATGCTTCGTGGGGACCCGCATTGTCCCTCGGCAATCACGAGCCTATCATTGGACGCCATGTGTGCAACTATCTTATAAACCATCTCTATCTGAAAGAAAGAATACCAGAAAACCAAGAAAGGTAAAAAATTCTGTATTTTAAAATTCCTAGCAGAAACAAAAGACTTTGTGCATTGACAACTGCTAAAACCTGGTCACTAGCATGGCATCGCTCTGCAATTTGTTCGACAGTTAAAGGCTCGATGGGATCCTTACAGCTGAATTAAAATATATATAATCAAGTTGGAATCAAACCATATATATGCATGGATGGATGGATGCATGTGTGTGTGTGTGTGTACACACGCACACACTTACATATATGTACATGCATATTTATCTTCACACAAAATACACACATCATATGAAGGTTGCTATCCCCTTTCTAAATGGCTTCCATGATGAGCTAATGGCCACATCAATTTCCTTTACCTGGCACTGTTAAGAACTGAAAGGACCCTCTTCTGTAGTGCCAACACTTCGGCTGCAGCTTTCTTACCAGCCTCAACTCCTATCAAAGTGTCACCCCCAATGTCAAACCAAATCTTGGTAATATTGGTATGACAAACACATAAGAATTGCAATTTTTCTGGTCCAACTTTGGGAAGAAAAATATCTCATTAAATTTTACCAAACACAAAAAGCTGCCAAATTCAACATATCACATTTTGCCACAATTTCTATTTACATGAACTGCAAAAGAAGTGCAATTTTCAGGTCAAAATTTTGAATATAGCTCAATATACAGAAACAACAACGAAAAAACAAAATATGCAAATTTAGGTCAAATTTTCACTTCTATTTGTATCCTGAAACAACAAAAGTGAAACTCCTGGTCGAGATTGGGCATGATTTCTATACAAAAAAACAGCAAAAAGAAAATTTGAGAAATTTGTGACATTCAAATGGAGAAAACTGACCAGGTTGATGATATGCATTGATGTTTACGAGACTTGCATAGAGACCAACAGCTCTCTCATAGAGCGCGATCATGGCTCCTACGGATCTTGGTGTTACCTCCTCTATTGTTAATGTTATGGATTCCCGTTTGTTGGCATAAAGGGCAGATCTTGTTCCCTGTAAAATTTCAATCACAGTAGTAATAAGAAATAGAACAAGACAATATTACATGGTAATGCACAACCTGAAATCATTAATTGCCTCCTTTATGCCCAGTAAAAATTATAAATAGAAACTAAAATATATAGTGGTAATGCTTATGCTTAATAACCTTGTGGTCCTGGGTTCGAGTCTAAAACACTGAGGTTGAATGTTAAGTTGATCATAAAAGCATTCATATTATTTTACTTTGACACCATTCCACCGACACTTAACTTGACACTTTTCTCCAACAAATGCTAGGTTGAATGTTACTATGATTTTTTTTTAAAGCACTCATATTTCGACTTTTTGAGGTCATCACACTAAAGAGTTAACTGACACTACTTCTCTTTACTAAAATAATGGGGTTATGAATTCACTTTCCACAACCCAAGGGTTGTAAACGATAGCATTTGATCATATCCTCGATGTTATCATCACACCTGGAGCATCCCAAAGAGGTAGTCTCCACATGTCACGCCTGGTTCTAGCTCCCAGTCATGACCAGGGGGTCGGTCTCGAAGCACCTCAATGAAGGTTGCAAAGAAGTTGGGCACACCCTCTCTCAATTGCTGGATGTATCTGCACGTGAAATTGTCCCATATTTATCAATAGTTTGTTTCGCTTCAAAATAGGACAGAACAAAGTGAACATCAAAAAGCTAGCAACATTTTTGATACTCACGCATGTTGATCGGTGCTGCCCTTATTTCCATACACAGCAAGACCCTGGTTCACCTGCAAGAAACAAGATTGGTCATCAATCACAAAACATATAGAAATGTCGTATTGAAGAGCGTGAATCCACACTAGCAAGAAATGTTTTGAGT